>NC_053492.1:412291517-412621517 GCF_905171775.1 Rana temporaria
CCCCTACTTTCTGCTTTCAAGCAATGCATCCAGCTTCTTCCCAGCAGCAGAATAAGAAAGGGGGGGGTGAACTGTGATGTAAGGGAGAGTGGGGGACTTAACTTCTGATGACGGGGTGGCTCTTGACATCTAATGTAAGGGGAGGGGATTCGCTGGACATCTAATCTTACAGATACAACCGGCCCTTTTGAGAACAATCATAATGCTGATGCGGCCCACAATGAAATTAAGTTTGACACCCCTGATATAGAATATAGTGTACTGAAGTAGTTAAGGGGAACCCAATGACAAAATTAAGAAAACAAACGACATGGGTTCCCCCCGCCCATACCAGACCCTTTGGATCTGGTATGGATTTTGGGGGGACCCAACACCTTTTTATTTTTACATTTTGACTTGAAGTTCCCCTTAATATCCATACCAGACCCTAAGGGCCTGGTATTGAAAGGGGGGGCCACGCTGTTTTTTTCCAAAGATTTTTTTATGTATGTTGCCAAGATCTGGCAACACATTACATTGAGCAATGTTAAATGACATATTTTCCTTTAGAAATATAATTTTGCTACAATACTGTTTTAAACATTGGAATACAAAGCTACTTTACAGGCAGACTAAAGCCCTGTACACACGATTGGTTTGTCTGATGAAAACAGACCGTTTTCATCAGACAAACCGATCGTGTGTGGGCCCCATCGGTTTGTTTTTCATTGGTGAAAAAATTAGAACACGTTTTAAATTTTTCCTATGGATAAAAAAACGATCGTCTGAGTGGAAGTCGGTCAAAAATCCATGCATGCTCAGAATCAAGTCGACGCATGCTCAGAAGCATCGAACATCATATTTTTCAGCATGTCGTAGTGTTTTACGTCACCGTGTTTGACTGATGGTGTGACTGATGAAATTCAGCTTCATCGGATATCAGACAAAACATCCATCGGATTAGATTCCATCAGATATCCGATCGTGTGTACGAGGCTTAAGGGGACAGCCCAGACACGATATTTAAAGGAATATTTCATTTTTATTGTTTCACTTTAAGCATTCTTAAAATCACTGCTCCTGAAAAAACTTCAGTTTTAAAACCTTTTTTATTTTGCATTGATTTATGTCCTCTGGGCCAGGACCCGAGTCCCCAAACACTTTTTATGACAATAACTTGCATATAATCCTTTAGAATGAGCACTTTTGATTTTTCATGTTCGTGTCCCTAAGGCCTCTTACAGACGGGCAAACATGTACGATGAAAACGGTCCGCCGGACCGTTTTCAGCGTACATGTCTGCCCAGAGATTTCTGTATGATGGCTGTACACACCATCATACAGAAATCCGCGCGTACTCGATACGCGGCGACGAGGCCGTGCCGTCACCGCGATGATGATGCGGCGACGTGCGCGGCCCTGGCAGTTCAATGCTTCCACGCATGCGTCGAAGTCATTCGACGCATGCGAGGGATGGCGGCCGCTCAGACATGTACGGTAGGTCTGTACAGACGACCGAACATGTCCGACGGACATAATTCCAGCGGGCATGTTTCTAAACATGTTTAGAAATATTTGCCCGCTCGAAAAAGGCCCGGCGGGCAAATGTACGCTGGAATCCTGTCCGCTCGGCTGTACAGACGACCGAACATGTCTGCTGAAACTGGTCCGCAGACCAGTTTCAGCAGACATGTTCGGTTGTCTGTACGGGGCCTTAGACTTTAAAGGTGTTCACATGTTAGGACAAATTTGTTGTCTGTTCGCAAGGTCTGGTGTGAACCGAACCAGGGGGGGGGGGGTGGTCGGCTTATCCCTACTCTGTGTTATAGATCTAACCATACTAAGGTGTTAAAACTATATTTAAAACTAATCAACAAAGATTCCAAATAAATCTTGGAAAGTATTTTAATAAATAAAGTTAACAGGAAAAAAAAATGGGCAGACTCGATGAACTACTCTGTGTTTTTCTATGTAAAACTTTTGCTACAATTTAATACAGATATATCGTAGAATAATAAGATATAGAAATTAATCAAGTATGCATATTCATTTAGGCATGCAGTTTTTAACAAGACCAAATGTGACAGAGCAAAGGTTAAACGTGCAGGCGCCTTTTGCACATTTTATAGTTGTGCTCTTGGAATTCAATGCCTTAGATACCAATTACTTACCAACAACAAGCATCGAATAGACAGCAATTAATTACAATGCCATGGGCAATCAGGTTTGGGACAAAGTTAAAGTTAAAAGATCTCAAGATTGCCAGCAGATATAAATGTTAATTAGCAATGCCACCTCTGGATAGAGATGCCTCCTCAACCACATGTAAGCGTACAGCTTCAGGAAGTAAAACGTTGGAAACATGGGGGATATGCAATTAGCTCGTTAGGAAATCATTTAAATCCAGCCTTGGCTCAAGTTTCTACAAGCTTCATTAACATATAGGGTAAGACTTGGGTTTGTGATGTTGGATCTAAATATGCAAACTAAAATTACTACCGAGGGTAAGAAACAACATAAAATAAACCAGTCACTGCAGCAGGTTTTAGGCAAAATCAGACAGCAGTATCAAGCAGTCAAATTAATTAATAAAGCATGCTAGTAGTACAAATGGAAAAAAACATGGACGTACTACACAGTGGCCTTTTAAAGTGAACCTGTCCATTCAAAACTAACCTAAACTGAAAACTCTAACGTGGTTGTAAAGGCAGAATATTTTTTTTCTTAATGCATTCTATGTCGAATCTTTATGTCTCTCTATGTCGAATCTTCATGTCTCTCTATGTCGAATCTTTTCTCTCTATGTCGTATCTTTTCTCTCTATGTCGAATCTTTTCTCTCTATGTCGAATATTTTCTCTCTATGTTGAATCTTCTTCATGTCTCTATAATGTCGAATCTTTTCTCTTTATGTAGAATAATATTGGACTAATAGAGTTAAGGTTAGGCACATTCGACCGCAACGAAAACAAAAATAAAGCATCTGTTTATGTCGGATCTTTCGGTTTTTGTTTTCTGTGCTTTCGTTATCGTTTGTTAAAATGATAACGAAAATACCTGAAATTCGGACGAAAATGCATTCGGACGAAAACGAATGCACATGTCTAGTGAATGCAAGCTCCAAGGTTTAGAAACACTTTAAGGTCAAGTTATACTAGATGTGGATCATGCAGGTGCTTCTAGACAGGTGACAAAAATAAGCTATTCTTCACGATGCTCTCTAACCAGCCATGTGTACTGGCACTTCTTTTAAGTGGAATTTCACTCAAAAAGTGAAGTCCCATTGGCTCGCTTTCACCACCCCAGCCTGTAACTGAGTTACAGGTTTTTTTCTTGGATGAGGTGAGTGGTATTTGCTTCCACTTCACCATTCACAAAGCGCTGCATAAGCTTGTGCATATGTATTAGGGAGCCGACCTCAGGAAGCTACATCCAGCTCCCAAATCCAACATGGTGGTGCCAGTGAGTCGCAGTGGCAAAAAGAAACAGCTCTGGGAAAACAACACTACATTCCAGGCACTAGTAAGTGCCTGATTTTAAAAGTCAAGAGCTGCAGTTTTCGTAGCTACTGACTTAAAAAAAAAAACTCACTGACGTTCCTCTTATACTTCTGTCTGGCTGGCATTGAACATTTAGAATACACCTCTCTCACCTGACCCCCAAATCACATGACTTCTTCAAGGAGCTGTGATGCATTGTGATGGGCAGAGCCGGGGTGACTTCACTTGCAGTCGCAGCCGAGGCCAGAAGCATTTGTTGATCTCTCTGCTGAAACAAATATCTAAGCGCATTTGTAATGTGAGTAGCATTCTTTACTCTCCGCCAATGATCAGACTTCTCTTGACACACCCTCGCTGCACAGACATTCACTGGGAAGCTCAGTGTGCTGCTGCTTCTCCCTTCTCCTCCCCCAGCTTGTATGCAGCTGAGAGCAGAGGGAATGTGATCATTTATTAAAAAAATAAGGAAAAGGCGTATTTATACATGTTTTTTTTTTATATATCTATACAAAAATGTTTTGCCTTTCATTTATATTTTAAACTGAATGGGTTGTTTAACCACTTAACCCCCGGACCATATTTCTGCCCAAAGACCAGAGCACTTTTTGCGATTCGGCACTGCGTTGCTTTAACTGACAATTGCGCGGTCGTGCGACGTGGCTCCCAAACAAAATTGGCGTCCTTTTTTTCAAATAGAGCTTTCTTTTGGTGGTATTTGATCACCTCTGCGGATTTTAGTTTTTGCGCTACAGTATAAACAAAAATAGAGCAACAATTTTGAAAAAAAAAAAAACGCAATAAGCATTTATTGATTGGTTTGCGCAAAAGTTATAGCGTTTACAAAATAGGGGGTATTTTTATAGCATTTTTATTAATATTGTTTTTTACTAGTAATGGCAGCGATCAGCGTTTTTTTTTCGGTACTGCGACATTATGGTGGACACTTTTGACAAATTTTTGGGACCGTTGGCATTTTTATAGCGATCAGTGCTATAAAAATGCATTGGATTACTATAAAAATGCCACTGGCAGTGAAGGGGTTAACACTAGGGGGCGGGTAAGGGGTTTAGTATGTCCCTGGGTGTGTTCTAACTGTAGGGGGGTGGCCTCGCTAGGGGAAATCACTGATCTTCTGTTCATATATTGTATGAACAGAAGATCAGCATTTCGCCCCCTGACAGGACCGGGAGCTGTGTGTTTACACACACAGCTCCCGGTCCCCGCTCTGTAACGAGCGATCGAGTGTGCCCGGCGTGCGCACGACCCTAGTGGCCTGTGCGAGAGCCAACGTTTTACTACGGGCTCTCGTGCAGGGAAGCCGACTTGCCGCCGTAATATGGCGGTGGGCAGTCGGCAAGCAGTTAACAAGGTGATCATTTGCAATCACTTTACAGTACATATTCACATAGTTACATTTTGTTAAGACCTACCACACAAAGACAGATTTAGGCCTCTTTGACACTGGGACAGGAGGCGCAGTGGCGGTATAGTGCCGCTAAAAATAGCGGCAATATACCGTCGGAATTGCCGCGGGAATCGGCCACTAGCGGTGTGGTATTAACCCCCGCTAGCAGCCAAAAAAGGGTTAATACCGCCCGGCTTTCACAGTGAGGTTGCTGGGCAGAAGTTTTTCAGGTGGTATAGCAGCGCTATTTTTAGCGCTGTACCGCCTGAAAAACTTGTCAGTGTGAAAGGGGTCTTAAAGTGGAAGTTCCTTCTTTAACAGTTTGTGCCACACCCATTTTTTACACATTTATGCATTTTCTTAGGCCTGGTTCACAGGTGGTGAATTGGTGCATTACAGTTTTGCAGAAACACATTACAGTACATTTAATATGGTTTCCTATGGGTCACATTCACATCTGTGCATTTTATAGAAAGGGCCAGGGACTTTATTCTTGTTTTTGGTTCCATAGACTTCAATGGATCAAAAACGTGTATTAAAAAAACTAAAAATGGACCTGGAGTATGCAAACTGCAAACTGTAACCTGCATACAGTAGGTGTGAAGCAAGCCTTATGTGGGAACACATAGCTAGGTGGTAGCAGCAGCTGACATCCAATGCCATTGGTCTTGAAATAGGTGGCAGTGCATAATTTATTATTTGAATACTTGGGCATAAGCAAATAAAGGGCAACAGTAAAAGCAAATTGATGGGCAAGCAAGTCAGCCCCCTGCCCCTTCTCTAGACACTTTAGCTCGGAACTAGTCTACTTAAACACTTCTGGACTGCCCACTGTATACTTCAGTACTTAGACGTTATGTATCGTGGTATCGTGGTTATGCCATAATCTCAGTATATTTTTAAACAGTGGGTGATCCTCTTTCACATTAAATTGGTCCCAGCGGCAGATTGCCACAAGATCACTTTTTTGGGCAGTGGGAGAGGTGCCCACCCCCCCTCCTGCCACTTCCTGGTCATTTACCCTGCTTACCAGAGCCGTCGGTTGGCGGAAATGATCGAATCCTCTGGAGCGATGGGCAAGAAGTCGAGTGAGGGCAAGATTGTCACCACTTTACTCTATGCCATTGGGGGACCAGAGCAATGTCTGACGTCACTTCCACCTAACTGTCTTGGGCCGCGTACACACGGTCGGTCAAAACCGATGTAAACGGACTGAAGGACCATTTTATTGGTCCAAACCGATCGTGTGTGGGCCCCATCGGTCAGTTATCCTTCGGTCAAAAAAAAGAGAACTTGCTTTAAAATTTAACCGATGGACTGATAACCGATAGGTCAAAACCAATGGTTAGTATGCAAAAGCATCGGTTATAAACCCGCGCATGCTCAGAATCGAGTCAACGCATGCTTGGAAGCATTGAACCTTATTTTTTCTGCACGTCATTGTGTTTTACATCACCGCGTTCTGACACGATCGTTTTTTAACTGATGGTGTGTAGGCACATCAGACCATCAGTCAGCTTCATCGGTTAACCAATGAGAACGGTGTAGAAGTGTAAATGTGAGATCAAATGCCGCGTACACACGATCATTTTTTGGCATGTAAAAAACAAAGTCCAACTTCATCATTAAAACGACGTTGTCCACACACGATCGTTAAAAAAAAATGCTCTAGCAAAGCGCGGTGGCGTACAACACGTACGACGGCACTATAAAGGGGAAGTTCCATTCGGATGGCGCCACCCTTTGGGCTGCTTTAGCTGATTTTGTGTTAGTAAAAGACGATTCGCGCTTTTCTGTCTGTTACAGCGTGATGAATGTGCTTACTCCATTATGAACGGTAGTTTTACCAGAACGAGCGCTCCCATCTCATAACTTGCTTCTGAGCATGCGCTGGTTTTTAACGTTGTTTTAGCCCACACACGATCATTTTTTACAACCCGAAAAACGACATCGTTTTAAACGTCGTTAAAAAATGCAGCATGTTCGAATTTTTTTTTTTATCGTTTTTCAGAACCCGAAAAATTATGTGAAGTCCACACACGATCATTTAAATGAAATTTTTTAAAAACTTATTTTTTACATGCCGAAAAATGATCGTGTGTATGTGGCATAAGGTCTTTTTGATCCCAGATCTCACAATAAAGAGGACCTGCATGCTTATTTATATTACGATACAAGGGATGTTTACATTCCTTGTAATAGGAATAAAAGTGATCAAATCTTTTCTTTTTTTAAAGGAACAGTGTAAAAGATAAAAAAATAAAAAGTTAATTAAATATATATATATATATATATATATATATATATATATATATTTTAAAGTGTCCTATCCCTCCAAGCTTGTGCGCAAAAGCGAACGCATATGTAATGTCGCGTACACACGATCGGTCAAACCGATGAGAACGGTCTGATGGACCGTTTTCATCGGACTAAACCGATCGTGTGTGGGCGCCATCGGTTATTTATCCATAGGTTAAAAAAAAGCAATCTTGTTTTCAATTTAACTGATGGATACCTAACCGATAGAAAAAAAACGATCGTTAGTAGGCACGACCATCGGTTAAAAATCCACGCATGCTCAGAATCAAGTTGACGCATGCTTGGAAGCATTGAACTTCTTTTTTTCAGCACGTCGTTGTGTTTTACGTCACCGCGTTCTGACACAATCAGTTTTTTGAAAACGGTCAATCAGGCCGCTATCATCGGATGGACCGATCGTGAGTACCTGGCATAAGTCTCACCCACATAGGTAAAAGGTGTTCAACCCACACATGTGATGTATTGTTGCAATCATTAGAGCAAGAGCAATAATTCTAGCACCAATCCTCCTTGGTAACTCTGAACAGGTAACCTGTAAAGAAAATTAAAGCGTCGCCTATGGAGATTTTTAATTACCGTAGTTTGTTGCCATTCCACAAGCATACGCAATTTTGAAGCATGACATGTTAGGTATGTATTTACTCAGCGTAACGTCATCTTTCCCATTATACAAAAAAATTGGGCTAACTTTACTCTTTTTTTTTTGTTTTTACAAACTGTTTAGAAATGTACTAAAAGTTGGCAAACCTGACCCACACCTCCTCGGCTCTCATTTCCCCCACAATGGCAGCTCTCTGGCCAGACAGGCTAGCACTAATTCAGTCGGCCAACTGAAATTCCAGAAGTAACACCCAACAACCCTAAATAATCTCAGTGACTGGCCAGAGTCTTTGCGCTATTTGCAATGGTGCCTCAACTATGACTATTTTATAGTTAATTCTGACCAGCTTGTGGCGAGTGGCTAAATTACCTTTTTTTTTTTTGCACCATGCAGAGGAGCAATATGTACACCATTGCCAGCAATGCTCGGTACTGTGCACACAGCATCTTCTGATTGCACATTTATAGCCATCAATAATAACACTAGAGGCTGACATGTAACATTCAATCAAGCAATAATCAAATCCTGTATTGATTGCTGCACCACATGCTACATCAGAGAACTCTGTTCAAATGCTTATTACTAATATTCTACAGATATTTCATGCAAGAAATAGAAACAAGGGTTAAAAGGAATGACTCAAAAGTCAAAAGACACTTATACTCACGTTGTATATTAAATGACAGAATCTCTAAACTTCCTACAGAAAATGTCAACCAGTGGAAATCAGACTGAAAAGCATTGTTTGATTTTTATTTTTGTAATATTTAAGGTGTCGGCAGCATGTTTCAATCAGCCCACCCCTCTCTAGGCCTTATCAGGAAAGACAGATGCATAGTACTTAGCTTGAAGTGTATATGGCCAATTTAATGTGTTTTTAAATTCTTATGCCGCGTACACACGATCATTTTTCGGGTTGTAAAAAACAACGTCTTTTAAAAATGTAATTTAAAATGATTGTGTGTGGGCTTCAGAGCATTTTTCGGGTTCTGAAAAACGACAAAAAAAAAATCGAACATGCTCTATTTTTTAACGACATTTAAACAATGTCGTTTTTCGGGTTGTAAAAAATGATAGTGTGTGGTCTTTAACGACGTGAAAAACCTGCGCATGCTCAGAAGCAAGTTATAAGATGGGAGCGCTCGTTCTGGTAAAACTACCGTTCGTAATTGAGTAAGCACATTCATCACGCTGTAACAAACAGAAAAGTGCAAATCGTCTTTTACAAACACGAAATCAGCAAAAGCAGCCCCAAGGGTGGCGTCATCCGCATGGAACTTCCCCTTTATAGTGCCGTTTTACGTGTTGTATGTCACCGCGCTTTGCTAGATTAAATCAAATGCCTAACTGACGTTTTTGACACTTTTTTGGGGAACCAATGACATTTTTACAGTGATCAGTTCTAAAAATCACTGTTATTGTACTAATGACACTGGCAGGAGAGGGGCTAACATCAGGGGCGATTACAAGGGTTAAGTGTGTCCCTAGGGATGCCTTCTAACTGTGTGGGGGGTCAACTAACTGGGAGAACACAGAGATTCATGTTCCTGCTCAGTAGGAACACAAGATCACTGTGTTCTTTCTTGTCAGAATGGTGATCTGCCTTGTTTACATAGGCAGATTGCTGTTCTGCATCTCTGGGGTACAATCGTGGGTGGCCGGCGGACCCCTGTGCACACCCCCACTATCATTTGCACAAAGTGTCATAATGGCATGTAGTTTCATGCAATAGAGCTGCCCTGCCACAGTATATCTGCGGTAGGGGGTCTTTAAGTGGTTAAAATACAGGTTAGGCTAGGTTTAGTAGATAAATGCAACCATAGGTGTGCAACGCCTGCAGCAGGGGTGTCAAACTCAATTTCATTGTGGGCCGCAGCAGCATTATGATTGTCCTCAAAAGGGCCGGTTAAATCTGTAAGATTAGATGTCCAGTGCATCCCCTCCCCTTACATTCGATGTCAAGAGCCACTCCATCTTCAAAAGTTGAGTCCCCCACTCTCCCTTACACCAGAGTGCAGCTGCAGGGGAGGTGCGAGGGCCACATGAAATGGCCTGGAGGGCCGGATTCGGCCTGCGGGCCTTGTGTTTGACACCTGCGGCCTATAGCATTAGGGTGTGCAGCCCAAAGCTCAAACACATGTATGTGTCTATAAACGGTTTCAGTAGAGCAGTGGACAGGGTCATTAGGGCAGAGATTGGTGTCAGTAGTTTTTATTTCTATTTTTATTATTAATTTATTTTACTATTTTTTTTAGGAGCCCTTTAGGGGGCTTTGGTGAAATATCAGGTGGGCCAAACAGGGTGATTATGGTGTGTCCAGGCACACCTGGCACACCCTGTACACGCATTTATGAATGCAACAATGTTTCACTAAATATGAGGCAACCCTTGCGCTGGGTGGAAATGTTCAAACTGGCTTGTTCCCATAATGAAACTACAGACATAAATGGGTCACTGTGGTATGTTTTCATAATGGCCATAGCCACAGCAGCATACTGTACACAACTGGTAACTGTGGCCCAGATTCACGTAGAATCGCGGCGGCGTAACGTATCGTAGATACGTTACACCGCCGCAAGTTTTCATTGCAAGTGCCTGATTCTCAAAGCACTTGCATGAAAACTTACGCTGGCGGCCTCCAGCGTAAGCCCGCGTAATTCAAAGGGGCGTGTGCCATTTAAATACGGGTGCGCTCCCGCGCTGGACCTACTGCGCATGCTCCGTTTTGAAATTACCGCCGTGCTTTGCCTGAAGTGACGTCATTTTTTCGAATGGCGACGTGCTTAGCGTACTTTCGAATTCCCGGACGTCTTACGCAAGAACAAAACATTTTCAAATTTCGACGCGGGAACGACGGCCATACTTTATACAGCACATACGTGGGCTGTGTAAAGTTAGGGCAGCAAAAACGACGACTAACTTTGCGACGGGAAACTAGACTAGCAGCGACGTAGCGAACGCGAAAAACCGTTGAGGTTTGCCGTAACTACTAATTTGCATACCTGACGCTGGTTTACGACGCAAACTCCCCTCAGTGGCGGCCGAGGTATTGCATCCTAAGATCAGACAGTGTCGTCGTATCTCTTTTGTGAATCTGGACCTGTATACCTAGTTTATTAATCAGAATCACAAAATCTACAAACCACAATAATGGCACTCTTTCCTGTCCTAACAAATGCTACATGAAAAACATACATGTTTAATAAAAAGGTATGCCAGTAAAGAGCGTTGATCCAGGGCGTAACTTTATTCCCTTTGGGGACCAGGGAGGATTCTCTTTCCACTATGAGAAAATTGGCCCCCACTTTAAGAGCTTCTTTTTTTTTTGCCTCTCTCTGGGTTTTGCTTCTTTCCAGTCTTGGTTGAATTTGATAGAATAATGTGTCTTTTTTTCAACCTGACAAACTATGTGACTATAGTGTACAGAAAATATGTTATCCGCTATCGGTATTACTTTTTCACTTACTGTTTGCATTTCTTAAAAAGTTTAATAATTCTATGGATTGAACAAGCAGGCTCTGCACTTTAAGTTGCCTTCTATATTCTATATGACCTTCAAAAATACCTCTTAGCAACAATCTAATATAATTTGTAAAAAAGCCAATTACATCAGACGTAGAATAAATGTAAAACATGTTACAAACAAGAGTTTTATCATTTCCTATGTACTAATTAGAAGCTAGATTTTGGTGGAATTGAATTCATTTAACTGCAATTTTGTCTAATTAATTACTGTGATATTTTTTGCTAGGGGCAGAGTGGAAGATTTCTAATAAATAATTGAGTTTACAAGTATTAAATGGACATGTACCCAGTTTCTTGCTGAAAGCTTTTCTTGAATGTCAAGGGCAGATTCTCCTGCACGCTTCATGGTATGCTATAATTAAGACCTCTTGTGTTGTGAAGATGGAAGTTCTATTAACAAGACATATCAACGTCTTTATTGTGGAATTTCACCTTCTTATGCAGGCTTTTTACCTTTTATATCCATGGTAGTCTATTCACCAAGTCTCAACAATAATAGTTTTTTATGCATGTACAAGTCTCTTTTACTGGATTTACACTCCAGCCACTGGAAATTACCTTTTATGTGTGTAAACAGTTCTTTCCTATAATAAGGTCCTTTTGTTAACTTCAAACTATAATGCTGCGTACACACGACCATTTTTCGTGACGAGAAAAAAGCAATTTTTTAAATTGGTCATTAAAAACGATTGTGTGTAGGCTCCAGAGCATTTTTCTTGACGTGAAAAATTGTCATTAAAAATTTAGAACCTGCTCTTTTTTTTCTTGTTGTTTTTTACGTAGTCGTTTTTCACGTCATGAAAAATGGTCGTGTGTAGGCTTTAACGACAGGAAAAAAATGGGCATGCTCAGAAGCAAGTTATGAGACGGGAGCATTCGTTCTGGTAAAACAAGCGTTTGTAATGGAGATAGTACATTCGTCACGCTGTAACAGACTGAAAAGCACAAAGACTGAAAAGCGCAAATCGTCTCTCACCAAACTTTTAGGAAACAAAATTAGCAAAAGCAGCCCAAAGGGTGGCGCCATCCAAATGGAACTTCCCCTTTATAGTGCCATCGTACGTATTGTACGTCACCACGCTTTGCTCGAGCATTTTTTTTTCACGATCGTGTGTATGCAAGGCAGGCTTGACAAGAATCACGTTGAGAAAAACGTTGGGCTAGATTCAGGTAGCTGCGCCCCTTCTTACGGCGGTGCAGCGTATCGTATTTACGCTACGCCGCCGCAACTTACAGGAGCAAGTGCAGTATTCACAAAGCACTTGCTCCGTAAGTTGCGGCGGCGTAGCGTAAATGGGGCCGGCGTAAGCTTGCGTAATTCAAATGTGGAAGGGGGCGTGTGTTATGCTAATATGTGATGACCTGACATGATTGACGTGTTTTACGAATGTCGCATGCGCCGTCCGTGTACATATCCCAGTGTGCATTGCTTCAAATGACGTTGCAAGGATGTCATTGGTTTAGACGTGAACGTAAATTATGTCCAGCCCTATTCGCGAACAACTTACGCAAACGACCCAAAAAATTCAAATTTCGAAGCGGGAACGACGTCCATACTTAACATGGGCTTCGCCACCTAATAGCAGGAGAAACGTTACGCCGAAAAAGCCTTACGCAAACAACGTAAAAAACTACCGCCGGGTGCACGTACGTTTGTGAATCGGCGTAACTAGGTAATTTGCATACTCTACGCCGAAAACAACGGAAGGCGCCACCTAGCGGCCAGCGTGAGAATGCACCCTAAGATACGACGGCGTAAGAGACTTATGCCAGTCGTATCTTAGGCTAATGTCGGCGTATCATGCTTTCTGAATACAGAAAGAAGATACGCCAGAGCAGCTTTGAATTTACACGGCGTAAATCGTTGCTGAATCTAGCCCGTTGCTTTTTTCCATGACATTAAAAACGGTCGTGTGTACGCGGCATAACACACACCATGCAAATTTAATTCTCCATATCCTTTTCTAGAATAAGATGAAAATAAATTGTGTACATGTAAGATAGGATTCAATCCAAATTCTCAAAATCAGTTGAGGTTGAATATAAGTGATTGGATAGGATGAACAGAACATTCATTTATTTTATAGCTGACTGTAGCAGGCATAATGGGCCAAATTCTCAAAACCATGTGTAAATTTAGGATTATCTAACTTATGTCATTTAAGTTAGGGCGCCCTAAGTTGGTGTCGTAACTACCGTATTCTCAGTGCATTTGCGCTCAAAACTGCGCCATCCTTAACTTAAGTTTCAATGCCTAAGGCGTGGTTATGGCAAGTGGGTTTGAAGTGGGCGTGCTTCATTGTAATGAGCCGTGACCCCATGCAAATGAAGTGCCGGCCGTACTGCGCATGCGCGCACGAATCTGGACCTCAATGCGCATGTGCAGAACTTTGGTCAGCGCAATCAGTGAGATAGGTAAAAGGCCAAGCGTACTTAGTTTGAAGATCGCCCTGTGGCTAAATAGCCCCAGTCAAACACACTTCAATTGCAAAAGTATTTCCCTGTGTTCCCTTCCTAAAGCAAGTTGCTTCTGCTTTGAACGTTTGTCAGTGTTTGTTGGTAAGATTGTTTTGTGAGAAAAGTGTTTGTGGAGTTGGAGGGTATAGTTGGTGTTTGTTTTTGCTAATTTGTTTTTTGTTTTGATTGTTTGCCTGTTTGTTTTTACTAATAGTTTTTTTTGGGTTTTGTTTATATTTTTTGTTTTTCTTTTTTGCCTGTTTGTTTTTGAATTAATAGTAGCTGTCTGTCTATTTTTTATTTTGGCTTGTTTGTATTTTCTTTGGTGTGTGTGTGTATTGTTGTTTGTTTGTTGGCTGAGTTCCCTGTTGCTGGGTGTTGTCTGTCATGGCTCCCAAGCGCAGGAAGCTAAATTTTTCACCGGCAGAGAAGCATATACTTGCTCAGGGCGTCCTTAAATTTGGGCGATTTCTCCATGGCCCTGAGAGCCACACCACCACCCCGGCCAGGAGGAAGGAGATCCTTCAAAAGATCACCGATCGGATCAATGCGGCGGGGGGGGGGGGAGACCAGGACCATCGCTGGAGTTCAAAAAAAAATAAATGACTTGAGGAGCGTGTCCCGGAACAAGCTGGCAACGCTGCATGCCCATACCAGGGGCACTGGAGGAGGGGGACCCTGCCCAGTCAGGATGAGTGAGGAGGAATGGGCAGTGGCCCAGTGTTTCCACCCACAGCAGGTGGTGGGCCTGCCTGGCTTTGACAATGATCCTCTTATGAGGACAGGTAATTTTTTTGAATTTCTATCTGGTGATTAGCATGTGTGGGTGGGGGAAGGGAAGATGTGCCAAGTTTGTGGATACAACAACCTGTGATTGTTTTGTGTCCTCCCCAGATGGCCAGGAGGTGGCAGCCCCATCAGCCCAGGAGGTGGCAGCCCCATCAGCCCAGGAGGTGGCAGCCCCATCAGCCCAGGAGGTGGCAGCCCCATCAGCCCAGGAGGTGGCAGCCCCATCAGCCCAGGAGGTGGCAGCCCCATCAGCCCAGGAGGTGGCAGCCCCATCAGCCCAGGAGGTGGCAGCCCCATCAGGTCACGAGGTTGCTGGCCCATCAGGTCAGGAGTTTGCTGGCCCATCAGGGCAGGCTGCTGCACCACCCCCAAGACAGGCTCATGCAGAGTCACAAGAAGGGCAGGATTCGCCATGGGAGGGGAGTGCCCACAACTCCCCTAATTTGGATGTTGAGTGGGAGGAGGATGAGGGGGAGGAAGATGACAATATTCTGATTGGGCAGGAAATAATGATGGGCCAAGATATGACCTTTGAATCATCCCCTGAGGGAACCCCACAGGCGCCCAGAAGTCAGGCCACCATCATGGGTCGCCCCTTCCAACCCTCCTCCAACATGCAGCAGCACCCATGGCTCACTCCAACTCCTCCTCCAAGGCCACAAGCCTCAGGGGCAAGTAGGATGCCGACCCCTGAAAACAGGGGGGGGTTGGTGCGTCTGCCGGTCAGTCTGTTGAGGGACAATGTCCGGCAGACCCGCAGTCTGTCTGCGATCCAAAAAACAATGACCAAGGTGGAGCGCAGCCTGGGTGCAATGAGGGAGTCACTGGGTGACGTGGCCACCAACTCCGTGGGGGTCATCACCTGTTTGTGGGACATGAGGAACGCCACAACAGGTGTGGCCCAGGAGGTGACTGCCCTCACCCAGGCTGTGCAGGCCAATACCCGGGCTGTGCAGGCCAATACGGCTGCCATAACTTCCTGTCTGACAAGGATAGCCGTTGCCTTGGAGGGAAGGCCAGCAGGAGGACAGACACCAGGGGAGGCTGCTTCCTCCCCTGTACAGTCCCCCCGCCCTCAAAATACTCCCTCCCCTGCACAGTCCCCCCCCCCTGAGAATACTCCCTCCCCTGCACATTCCCCCCCCCCTGAAAATACTCCCTCCCCTGCACAGACCCCCCCCCGTGAAGATCCCCCAGTTGGCCGTGGCCGTCCCCGTGGCCGTCCCCGTGCCCGTCCCCGTGACCGTGCCCGTGCCCGTGGGCAGCCCAGAAGGAGCACTCGGCAACATCCCTAATTTGCAGGGGTACTTTTTTTTTTTTTTTTACACTGTACTTATGATTTGGTCTATGTGTGTGAATGATGTGTGAATGTGGGGGGATGGCATTCCTGAAAACATAAGGGTGTCACCCTCAGTTTTGGTGGAGTAGGGATCCCCAGGACCAGGGAGAAGTCATCCTAGGTTCCTGAATGGTGTATGAATGCACAGTGACATAATTGGAGCCGTGGCGGGGCGTTACTGCTCCCAAGTACCAAAGGGGGGGGGGGGGGTACTTGGATCTAATCCAATTCTATGTGCATGTGATGTGTCTGTGCTAGGGACCACAGTGACGTGCATTCATGCATTCTCATTGTGAGATAATTAATGTGCGTTTTGTTACTCAAAATAAACATTCTGTTTGGCATATAAGTAATGTGCATTTATTTAACAAAATAAAGATTTAAAGGTCACATAATCTCTGTGATTTGGTCTTGGCAAATCAAAAACAAAAATTGTAATAGGATGCATTTACTGGGCAAAGATGCCTTCAGACAGTTGTCTCCTGATTGCCTGGGCCTCAGCAGACCGGGTAGAGGGGTTTGGGGGGGGGGGTTGCCTGGGTGGGGGGTCAGGTCAGGAGATATGTCCACATGCATGCCCTTTCTTAATGCAAAATTGTGCAGTATGCAACATGCACCAATAATTTTGCATACAAAGTCTGGGGAATATAATAGTGTACCCCCAGTCTTGTCCAGGCATCGGAATCGTGACTTTAGCATGCCAAAAGTCCGCTCAACTATAGCCCGGGTCTGGACGTGCACCTCATTGTATTTTCTTTGTCCGGGTGTTTGGGGGTTTCTAAAGGGGGTCATCAGGTGGGGTCCCAATGCATATCCTGAGTCACCTGTAAGGGAAAAGACAGGAGGATATTAGTCATGCATGTGCCCCTTGTGATGTCTCCATCATGGGGGGGGCATACCTGACACCAATGTCACTCACCAATCAGCCAGCTGTCTCCATAAACGTTCATCTCCAAGTCTTGGTAGATCTTGGTCTGCCGTAGAATAAAACTGTCGTGGCACGACCCTGGAAACTTGGCACAAACGTGCCAGATGAGGCCATGGGCATCTACAATCATCTGGACGTTGATGGAATGCCACCCTTTTCTGTTTCTGAACAGGTGTTCAGTTTCATGGGGGGGCTGGAGTGCAACATGGGTGCAGTCAATCGCACCGATGATCTTAGGAAAGCCAGCAATATTGTAGAAGTCTGTCATGGCTTGCACACGCTGGTCCTCCTGGGTGGGCATGACAAACTGATGGCTCATGCGCCGCAGTATGGCAGGGACCACCTGATGTAGGCATTTACTCATGGTGGACTGCACCATCCCAGCCACACCTCCAGATGCTCGCTGGAAGGAGCCACTCGCTAGAAAATGCAGTGTTGCCATAACTTTTTCCAGAGGTGTCAGGGCATGGGAACGTAGGGTTGGGGCGATTAGATCCTCATGAAGGAGTTGTGTAATCTCCAGGATGGCCTCCCTATCAAATCGGTAGTTGCCAATGACCTCATAAACTGGCATTTGCCAAATATCACGGCGTGGCCGATAAACACGCGCCTGTGCCCTCATCCTCCTCCTCTGTGCCCTCCTCCTCCTTTGTGCCTGTAAGGCAGCAAGTGCCGTCAAAATCATTGCTGGTCCTGGCATTTTTCAGCAACAAACTTCACAACTAGAGCTGTAACTCCCTTCTGCAAACCCTTCCACAGCATGTGTAAAATTAGGGCTGGTTTTATAATGTGGAAATTTAGTCAGAAAAACTAACAGGTGCGCACAGGGCGGAAAATACGGCACACACACTTAATTCTGAGAATCGCCCTAACTCCCTCATTTGCATCTTTGCCTATCAAAAACAGCGGCGAGCCTAGCGTAATTTGCGCCCGGGAATGCGCAGGCGTAACTAATTTAAGTACGGCTGAAAATACGGAAATCTTTGCTTAAGTCGTTTTGACGATCGCGCGCAAATATACGCGCCGTGTAAAATTAGAAAAATGGAGTTAAGTCTGCGTATCTCTTTTGAGAATTTGGCCCAATGTGATTGCAAAGTTCTGTGGTAGCTGGCTGAATGGTAGAATCAAAACCCAAGTCCACGATTAAATCGTAGACTCTTTTAGATAAAATTAGCATCTGATTATATATTTCTACTCTAGTTAAAACAATGCTGTTTTCTCGCCTTTTTGTCTCATGTTATCCAGAGTTCTTTGTGATATGCCTAAATCTGAGGAAGTGATTCTCCCTTATTCTCTTCCTAAATAATTTGAAATATAACTAAATAAACGTTTTTTTCAATGTATAAAGGACCTTGACATTTTAATTTTAAAATTCCCAAGATTTCTAGGTGCTTGTGCCATACTATGTTTTTTTTTTTTTCATAATTTCATTCACCATGTATACACAATTCTAGGTATGATTTCCTGAGAGTCACTAAGTTGCCACTAAAAAGGGTCTGCATGGAAAAAAATATATTCTCCACAGGCGCATTATCAAGTTGCCCAGCATTCCTATAAGGTTGTCAAATCTAGATTTTTTTTTTTTACATACATACTCTTTTACTACACTATATATGGCTTTCCCCTCTGTTTCCACTTCTATTTGTGTCATGCTTTTTATCATGATTTGAAAATAATTCTTTACCAGTGTAGTATTTTTCGTTTGTGTACCAGGTCTACATCTGTGTAAAAGGAGATTGATCTGGCTTGTTTTGTTGTACTTTACACATATAGTATTAACCACTTAAGACCTGAACCATTATGCAGGTAAAGAACCTGGCCAGTTTTTGCGATTCAGCACTGCGTCGTTTTAACTGACAATTGCACGGTCCTGCGACGTGGCTCCCAAACAAAATTGGCGTCCTTTTTTTCCCACAAATAGAGCTTTCTTTTGGTGGTATTTGATCACCTCTGTGGTTTTTATTTTTTGCTCTATAAACAAAAATAGAGCGACAATTTTGAAAAAAATGCAATATTTTTAACTTTTTGCTATAATAAATATCCCCAAAAAATATATAATAATTTTTTTCTCAATTTAGGCCGATACGTATTCTTCTATATATTTTTGGTAAAAGAAATCGCAATAAGCGTTTATTGATTGGTTTGTGCAAAAGTTATAGCGTTTACAAAATAGGGGATAGTTTTATGGCATTTTTATTAATATATATTTTTTTTACTAATAATGCCGGCGATCAGCGTTTTTTTTTTGTGACTGCGACATTATGGCGGACACATCGGACACTTTTGACACATTTTTAGGAGCATTGTAATTTTCACAGCGAAAAGTGCTATAAAAATGCACTGATTACTATGAAAATTACAATGGCAGTGAAGGGGTTAACCACTAGGGGGCGCTAAGGGGTTAAGTGTGCCCTAAGGGAGTGATTTTTACTGTAGGGGGGCGTGGCTGTAGGTGTGACATCACTGATCGTCGTTCCCTATATCAGGGAACAGACAATCAGTGACACTGCCACAGGAAAGGTGTGTTTACACACACCTCTCCCCGTTCTTCAGCTCCTGTGACCCAATCGCGGGACACGGTGGTGATCGAGTCTACAGGTCCCGCGGGCGCGGTCACGGGGCTTCGGACAAAGTTAGTTAGCCAATGAGAAGAGAGAGATGTCGGGGCCGAACTGCAGCTCCGCATCTGAATGGATACACAGAGCCGCAGATCGGCTGCCACCATAGCAAGCTGCTTGCTGTGGGGGCACTATAGGGAGGGAGGGGCCAGGAGCACCAAAGTGGGACCCCAAGAATAGGAGAATCTGGGCTTCCCTGTATAAAACCAACTGCACAGAGTAGGTAAGTATAGCAAAGAAAAAGGAGGAGAGAGAAGCGCTTCTCTCGCCTCCTTTTTCTTTCCTCTTGTTCACAGCGATCTGGTTCCCCAGCCCGCGAATAAAGCAGCCTTGCTCCCTTTAGAGCCTCCATTAAGAGACTTTTTTAGAGACTAATTCTTAGGGGTTTACCCCCATAACTTTCAATCCACTCACCATTCACATGGTTGCACCTTCATGTATCAGCAATGCAGATGCATGCCTTTTCATTTAAATTTTAAACGTTCATCTTTTTTATCAGATGGTTTAGCGCTTAACATTATACCAATATTAGGTACGTTTTTTTTTAAAAAAAAAACAAGACTTTACAAAAGCTTTAAATTAAAAAGATATTGGTTTTTGATATAATTTCCTAGCCTTAGCACATATTGGACAAAGTAAAACTGCAATAATAAAATACATTTCTAAAGCCATTATCACTGATTTCATTGTCATTGTCTCCCAGATTGAGGATTTTACTCCAGGAGATGTCTTTATTAACTGAAATAAGAAAAGAACATGTCACTATTTAATTTAAGTTTTGATCACACCAAAAAAATTAGTCATGATTAATACCAGCTTTATTGTCTTTAGATGATGTAAAAGATGGATCTTTCGCAACATTAGATAAAACCAGAGGATTACTCATAATGACCTGTGAATTTATGTACTTATCATGAAAGTGTCTTTCTTGCAAAATATTGTAGACCACAAATCCCAAGATTCTTTATTACTCTCTGTCTATGTGCACTAAACCATCAGGCTGTTTTATATGAGAAGTTACGGTTCCCTATTACATTTTAAACTATTTGGTTCAGTGTCATAGTACATTCATTTTCACTATAGAATATTCAATGTCATTAAAAAAAATTCACACAGTTATGGTAGTCACTCGTGCATCAAATTTTTGGGCAATCTAATCTAAATGTTCAATGAAATCCCACCAGGGCACTTGTTTGCATCATAATTAATTACCCCTATACAAATCAATGTGCATGCAAACCAGGTCACAGCAACCCAATAGAAGACCACGGCAACTACTTCAGCAATGTAAAAGCAGAAGCCCAAAAACACATACAAAACAACATTTTATTTTATGCTCTCAATCAGATAACCACTGGGTGCAAAAAAGTATATATGTGTGTGTGTGTATATATATATATATATATATATATATATATATATATATATATATATATATGTGTGTGTGTGTGTGTGTGTGTGTGTGTGTGTGTGTGTGTGTGTGTGTGTGTATGAAGTCCCGTTGGACGCAACGCACATGGGAGGACAAGCTACAATTGATGACATCACCCGCTGGCATTCTGCTTTGCGGTTATGAGAACGGCTCTCTGTACAGTGATACATGCTGCCTTTCAAGAGGATCGTTTGTGAATTTTATACCTTTGAAAAAATTACTATTACTTTGAGCTAGCAGAGAGCACATAGATTTTTTTATTCATTCACATGTGACTGGGAACAGGCTGAGTGTCAGAATCCCCTGCTGCCTCTCATACACTTCCCTAGAGTGGGACAAGCTCATTTGACCTTTCTGTTAATTTAGAGGTCCTTCATGTGAGGTGAGCGAGCAGTCTGCTTGTTGGTGGAGGGAACAGTCACTTGAAGTGTAATTTGCTAGTGGATCTCTATATTTTTATATTTCTCTATGGGTCTCCTGGCTGAATTAAGAACTTTACTAACTTTACTATTACTATTTACTATTCTGACATGCTAATTTGTGAGATTTTTTTTTTATTATGTGTCTATGATATGTTGCTCTGCACTGTACCAAAAGTATGGGGACACCTGCCCTAACACTCACATGAACTTTAATGGCATCCCTGTCTTAGTCTGTAGGGTTTCAATATTAAGTTGGCCCACCCTTTGCAGCTATAACAGCTTCAACTCTTGTGGAAGGCTGTCAACAAGGTTTAGGAGTGTGTCTATGGGAATGTTTGACCATTTTTCCAGAAGCACATTTGTAAAGGTCAGGCACTGATGTGGACGAGAAGGCCTGGCTCGCAGTCTCCACTCTAATTCATTTCAAAGGTGTTTTAAGAGTTGCGGTCAGGATTCCATGCAGGCCAGTCTAGTTCCTCCACCCCAAACTCGTCTTTATGGACCTTGCTTTGTGCATGGGTGCGCAGTCATGTTGGAAAAGGAAGGGGCTAACCCGAAACTGTTTCCACAAAGTTGGGAGCATGAAATTGTCCAGGCATGTCTTGGTATGCTGACGCCTTAAAAGTCCTCTTCAGTGGAACTAAGGGGTCAAGCCCAACCCCTTAAAACTAACCCCACACCATAATCCCCCCTCCACCAAATAATTATGACCAGTGCACAAAGCAAGGTCCATAAAAACATGGATGAGAGAGTTTGGGGTGGAGGAACTTGACTGGCCTGCACAGAGTCTTGACGTCAACCCGATAGAACACCTTTGGGATGAATTAGAGTGGAAACTGCGAGCCAGGTCTTCAAATCCACTTCTGGAATATTTTTATTTTTATTTATTTATTTATTTTTAAAATTAATGGAGGTTGACTGACCTTGATTTGGTTGTTGTTGCCTCATATTGTATTGAGCCTTTTAATTTTGGTGTATACCTCCCTTTACATATTTTTTCCTAATGTAAGGAGTTCTATCCGGCATGTTTTGGACATGGGTGTATTGAACATTATAACAGTCATGTTTGGTCAAACACCCTCTGTCTTTTAATATGAGCCAATTTTTTCTCAAATTGGCCTTTATTCCATATATTTAGTTCGTGTCCTCCTATTGTAGTTATTTAAGGCAACCTACTAAGCCTTTCTGGTATTAACTCTTTTGCCAGTCCCCAGCATCCATTTTCTGTCAGTCCTTCATGCGGAAGATTATGTGTTTCCATCCACGACTCAGACCGAGGCTTGGTTTTCCTTCTTCTTATATAGTGCGATGTGTCAGTGCGTCGCCCGTGCCCCATGACAACGTTAGTATATGACGAAATGCGCGTCGGAGGTTTGACGTGCTGAGGTCATCGCGTTGTATCCTTGCAGTGGACGGGTGATCACTAGCTGGCTGGCTCTTTTTACCTTGATGTTTTTAATTCATGTAAGTACAACCTTTATTCATTGAATATACTTTAGTTACATTTTTACACTATACTACACTTCATTTTGGATAACTGATTGGTCTATATCCGTGACCTTGAGTAATCTATCATCCTTGCCGTTTGCTGTGGTCTGCTTATTATCCTATACCCTGAAGTGCTGGTGGTTTATGGACTAATTCATGATTCATGGTGTCTTATAATACACCTACCCTTCACATATGGACTTGTTTTTTTTTTTTTTTTTCATATATTCACTTTTATATGATTTTCACTTATTTAGCTTAGCCTGGCTTTATTACTTTTTATTTTTCATGTGTGTGTATCTCACTTTCTAGCTGCTACTTATTGTTTGATGTTCTGTGTTGTTAATATATGTTAGCGCAGTATTTTGTACACTTTACTTCTGGAATGGTCAAACATTCCCATAGACACACTCCTAAACCTTGTGGACAGGCTTTCCAGAAAAGCTAAGGTTGGTATAGTTGCAAAGGGTGGGCCAACTCAATATTGAAAACTACAGACTTAGGCCTCGTACACATGACCGAGCAAGAAACTTGCTGGGAGATATTTTTTTGCCGAGGAAACCGGTCGTGTGTACATTTTCGTTGAGGAAACTGTCGAGAAACTCGACGAGCCAAAAAGAGAGCAAGTTCTCTATTTCCTCGACGGGAATGGAGAAACTTGCCTTGTCGAGTTCCTCGACAGCCTAACAAGGAGCTCGACGAGGAAAACGATGCGTTTCGCCCGTCGAGTTCCTCGGTCGTGTGTACAAGGCTTAAGACTGGGATGCCATTAAAGCTTGTGTGTGTGTAAAGGTAGACGTCCCAATACTTCTGGTAATATAGTGTATATCTGCAGGGGAAACTGCTGCTTTATGAGTATGCAATATCCCAAATAGGACACGAGAAGCAAACTTTTTTCCTTTACATCCATTAGCCCTCCTTAGCACCACTTAACCTATTCATTTGTGTTCACTGTTACCACAGTAATTGCATGCTGTGCTTCAATCATTTGTGCTAGCAGCTCTTATAATAGGGAGTTAAAAATAAAAAATAAAGAACCTAGAAGACATGGTGAAAATATAGAGGCAACTGTGCTACTAGCTAAGTATATAGTTATGGAAGATACATGTGCTGTCAAACTTACTCTAACTATAGTCCTAACCTTTAGTAAATCAAATATTCCTGGCATTAAGCAACTTAAGGTGAAGTACAAATAGAAATGTATCTTGACGCTCAGTATATAGAAGTTCAATAGAGCATGAATTCTTTACTGCATTCTAGGTAAGGTAGATTCCAGTGGTGGTCTTAAACTGGGAGGAAGGGGGCACTGTGGCTCTTGCAGATTGTGGCAGTTGCCAAAAAAGTAAGAAATAGCCTGCAAATACAAGGAAAACAGGAAGCTGAGGCTAGACCATCACAGAATACTAAATTCTACTTTTACCTGCCAGATCTACTTGGGTATATGCAGCAAGTCTTATACAGTACAAGCATTTTATTTCTATATTATCAGTCCTTACAGTAAACAAACACTGCCTCTTTTAAGCATACTGATATAATATAGGAAAATGCCTGACCTGCAACATTTGGACAGCTGATCTAGACATATGGGTATCCATTAACACCAGTTCATTTGCACAGATTTATACAGAAGTCCCAGTATACCCTGTTTCCCCTTATTGCCCCTCAGCATTAAGATCCAACCTAATCTTTTAGATATTGGGGAAAACAGAGTGAAAGAAAACCTGTGTCTTTTTAATTTTTCTTTACAGTCTACACCCTTTGCCCAATGTGATGACATTTTTACCTTGCCTTAGAAAAGGATAGCATAGGAGCTATTTAATGGATTCTAAAAAACGAGTAAATACCTATTAAATTCCTTCATCTATATCACCTCTGGCGTTCTAGTTTCTGTTCTCTCACTCACTTCCTGGTTTGCGGCGCTCGTTCATGTAAGAACTACATTTTCCAGTATGCACCCCCAGTAATTCACACCTCCTTAAAGTCTCTAACACGTAGAGAGCGTCCTGCCGCACATATGTAGTTCCCAGGAGGGGAAGCCTCCCTTCACGGTGGTGAGTAACAATCAGACAAGCAGGAAGTGAACAGAACAGAGAAGAAATAGAGCAACTTCTGAGAAAAAACGAACAATGAGGAAGTGAAAAGAGGAACGTCTGCAGGTAAAGGATGCTTATTATGAAAAAAAATATTTTCCTTTACAACCCCTTTAAAACATAGCAGTATGTTGTACATCTTCAATAACCAGGAATATTAAGGCCTATCTGCTAAGTTTGACTTGCGGACTCTGGCTTCCAGTATTTATCATGCTTTATATCAAACTTCCTAAACCTACTGTAATTACTAATAATAAAAAAAATCCCCAGGCTATGTAACAAAACCACTTTTGCCCGACCTATCAGAATAACAAGAGAACAATATAGCTTTAATAGTTATGTAAGGTCACATTCTTCTTTCAACAAATATAATTTCACCTGTTAAGTACGTTTCAAAGCTTTTCAGGTGCTTCGGACTTAAAAGGAAAGCGTAGTTTATTTTCTGAGAGCATATACTTTGTTACTTTTGCAGTGTGCCCCTAAAGTAATGTATGGAGTGACTTTAAAAAATGTTCATGCTTCTTTTGAATATTTTTTTGTTAGTGTATTAATTACAAAGGTTTGTAGTTTAGCCACTAGAGATTTGTAGATTAGCTACTGCACTGATTTACTGCTTCAAGAAACCCTGCTGTCAGATTATACATTCAAGGTTTCAACAAAAATCTTTCAATAAGATTAAAGAAATCCTATGTTCGAATTTAACAAAAAACATATTTTATGCATACTATGCACAGGTTAAAGGGGTTGTAAAGGTAAAAAAAAAAAATCCCTAAATAGCTTCCTTTACCTTAGTGCAGTCCTCCTTCACTTACCTCATCCTTCGGTTTCGTTTTTAAATGTCCTAATTTCTTCTGAGAAATCCTGGGGTTAATATGTGGGGGTTAATATGAACCACTGGATCTGTCATATGCACTTTCTGATTATGCCCACCCTTTCTGCCCACTCCTCTATTCGTAGAAGCTGTCCTATAGGTTTCAGTTATGAAAAGCGCTCTATGAATGGAGGATGGGTGGAGGAATGAAAGGTCGGCCTTATGACTTGAGAGGGGGAGAAGAAAAGGCTATACATAACCTTTATTATATTGTTGGTACTAAAAGTGTGAAATTATTGAATATTGAAATAAAATGAAAATATATAAACTATTAAATCATGTATAACACATTCATGGGGCTGAGTTAGAACTCATTCATGCTATGATGCACATCATTAGATGTTACGCATGGATGCATTATTTAAAATGTTGTCATGCTACATGCATAGGGCAGCCCTACATGCAACAAATGTGGTAAAGTTATGCACCTTTTTGAGCTTCATGTGCACATCTACTTGCCATGTTTGAGATGGCACCATGAGCAGCATTCTATGGGGCAGATCCACAGAGAGAGTACGCCGGCGTATCTACTAATACGCCGGCGTACTTTCAAATTTCCTGCGTCGTATCGTTGTTTTGAATCCTCAAAACAAGATACGACGGCATCTGGGTTAGATCCGACAGGCGTACATCTTCGTACGCCTTCGGATCTAAGATGCAATTCTTCGGCATCCGCTGGGTGGCGTTCCTGTCGTTTTCTGCGTTGAGTATGCAAATTAGCTATTTCCGACGATCCACGAACGTACGAGCGGCTGTCGCATTCTTTTACGTCGTCTCTAGTCGGCTTTTTCCGGCGTATAGTTAAAGCTGCTGTTTCGTGGCGTATAGTTAGACCTGCTATGTTAAGTATGGCCGTCGTTCCCACGTTTAATTTGAATCTTTTTTTTTGTTTGCGTAAGTCGTCCGTGAATCGATGGACGTAATTTACGTCCAAGTCAAAACAATGACGTCCTTGCGACGTCATTTCACGCAATGCACAGCGGGAAATTTAGGGACGGCGCATTCGGTGCGGGGGGCGCGCTTCATTTAAATGAAACACGCCCCCCTACTCGCCGATTTGAATTAGGCGCCGTTACGCAGCGAGAGATACACTACGCCGCCGTAACTTACGGCGCAAATTCTTTGTGGATTCAAAGCTGCCAAAAGTAAGTTACGGCAGCGTAGCGTATCTCACATACGCTGCGCCCATCTAATTGTATGTGGATCTGCCCCTAAGTGTTCACACACTGTTATACTGTCAATGCAGCCTTAGGAAATAATTTGGAATTTTGCAGTTTCTTGTATTGTTTATGGAAGTATTTCATTATCTATTGTGATTAGCTGAATAGACAGAAACCAGGAATAAAGACTTTTTAATTGAAGGCAAACAAATATTTAAGAATCCTGCAAATAAACCATATGCTAGAATGTACTTAGCAATGTTTTTGCTTGTTTATAGTGTTTTCATATAGAGTTAAGAACTGTTTTGCATCATTATTGTAACATTTACCTAACAGCAATTTTGGTGTGACTTTCAAAATTTTCGCTATTTCATATTTTGATTTATAACTAGGGGTTGACTAAACACTGCCTATGGATATAAGGATAACCTGGTCAACATCCTCCTATCCTATGATTACCAGTGGACAGGAGAATGAAATGTGGGTGTGACTGGACTATAGGAAGAAGTCTTTAGGCAACCTGAAATAAGTGAGGACACACACTTAAAGTGAAACCAAGGTCACAGGCAGCCATCTAGCTATGAGCATATAAAAAAATAAGACAGAGTGGACCTTCAAAGCAGGAGAATTTGTCAATTTCAATGTGAAGTGCATTTTTTTTATTTATATTAGGCCATACAGATACATATGTTGCCACAATACATATTATATTGTATTTGGTACCATTTTTGTCTGGGATTCTAGTAAGTATCACATGGTTAGCATATTATGACAATAGGGGACAGGTTGGCATGCTATGCTGAATGGATGATTTGTGGTAATAGGCCTAGCTGCATTTGGTAAAGTAATCAAAAGCCTATCAATTTAGATCCATATCCATGTCATATTTTTACATATTCAACAGTAAAGCAATTTTTTCATTTAACAAACATATTAGAGACTCAATAACAGTTATGATGATGTTTCAGTATAAATAATAAAAAAAAGCTGTGAGCATAATATGTTTGTGAATGTAAGTATAATCCAAACACTCTTGTACTAACTGTGGTTCCTACTCCTATTCTATGGTATCTGAGATAACCTCGCTTGCCCACCCCCCTATCCTGGCCGGGCAGGCTTTATTCTTGGATAATGGTCTGGCATTTTTTTTGGGGGGGGGCAAAGGGCCTGCTTTGCATGGAAGGAGACCCCACGCTGTTTTTTTTTGTGTTGCCAGCAATGTCTTTCAGATTCGATAATCAATTAAATGCACTATATTTAAAGGAATTTTTTATTTGTGTTTCACTTTAGGCTTCATTAAAAACATTGTGCCAGATTCAGGTACATTTGCGGCGGCATATCGTATCCCGTTTACGTTTCGCCGCCGCAAGTTTCCAGCGTAAGTGCTTGATTCACAAAGCACTTGCGTGTAAACTTTCGGCGGCGTAGCGTAAAGCCGTCCGGCGCAAGCCCGCCTAATTCAAATGGTGCGTGTACCATTTAAATTAGGCGCGTTCCCGCGCCGAACGTTCTGCGCATGCTCCGTTTGGAAATTTCCCGCCGTGCTTTGCGCGAAATGATGGCGCCCTGACATGTTTTTCGAACGGCGACGTGCGTAACGTACTTTCGTATTTCCCGACGTCTTACGCAAAAAAAATTAAAAATTAAAAATTCGACACGGGAACGACGGCCATACTTTAACATGGATGGTGTAATTTTACACCATCTAAATAGCACACTTAACTTTACGATGGGAAAAACCGTCTGTTACAGCAGAATGCGACGAACGCGCGTACCTTCGTGGATCGCCGTAAACAGCTAATTTGCATACCCAACGCTGGAAAACGATGCAAACTCCACCCAGCGGCGGCCGAAGTATTGCATCCTAAGATCCGAAGGCGTACGAAGCCGTACGCCTGTCGGATTTTAGCCAAATGCCGTCGTATCTTGTTTGTGAATTACAAATTAAGATACGACGCGGCAAATTTGAAAGTACGCCGGAGTATCAGCAGATACTCCGGCGTACTTATTCTGTGAATCTGGCCCATACTTTCTTAAAGGTTTTTTTTGCATTGATACATGTCCTCCAGGCTCCCATACCCTTTATAGCCAATAACTTGCACATAAGCCTTCAAAATGGGGACTTTGAATTTTCATGATTGGATCACATAGACTTTACTTAATAGAGCTCATATCTTGGGTCCAAACTTTTTCTCTGTTTGGGAGTTATGGATCGAACCAAACCAGGGGGTGTTTGGCCTATCACTTCTATTAGCCTACGAAATGGCCATTACTGTTTTTAACATTTGACTCCTATTGACTTCAATGGGGTTCAGATTTAGCACCTGAATGTACAGTAATTTTTGTCAAACCTACCTCAAACCAAACCCAGGTACATCCGGCTCATTCCTGCAAATAATATTGCTGTCAGAATAACATTAGTAAAAAAAACAAAAACAAAAAAAAACCTTCTGAATTAGGATCATTAATAAAATGCCTGTTAAAGATGATTTTAAAATCACTGAAAAAAAAATGACAGTATTGCAGCAGTGCTGGCAATTATGGTTGTGTGATATAAATTAACCTTTGTGTCATTGTTAGCTTTTAAAATGAGCATCATGACTAAGAACAAGCACAATTAGGTGCTTGCCATCATCTTTGAAAGCCATAAAAACCTCTTCTATATGTACCATGATCCCAATGTCACTTTGATACAGGGAGCCTAATTAAACAAGAAGATGGTGGGTGGGTCTTACCTCAAGATTCATAAAAGCTCAACTCTTATGCCACATACACACGATCATTTTTCAGCTTGTAAAAAACAAAGTTTTTCAGTCTCTAGAAAAAACGAAGTTTTTTCCAACTGTGTCATTAAAACAACATTGCCCACACACGATCGTTCAAGCGAAGCGCGGTGACGTACAACATGTACGACGGCACTATAAAGGGGAAGTTTCATTCGGATGACGCCACCCTTTGGGCTGCTTTAGTTGATTTTGTGTTAGTAAAAGACGATTCACGCTTTTCTGTCTGTTACAGCATGATGAATGTGCTTACTCCATTAGGAACGGTAGTTTTACCAGAACGAGCGCTTCCATCTCATAACTTGCTTCTGAGCATGCGCGGGTTTTTAACATCGTTTTAGCCCACACATAATCATTTTTTACAACCCGAAAAACTATATAGTTTAAAACGTCGTTAAAAATGCAGCATGTTCGAATTTTTTTTTTTGCCCGTTTTTCAGAACCCGAAAAATTATGCGAAGCCCACACACGATCATTTTAAATGACATTTTTTAAAAACTTTGTTTTTTACATGCCGAAAAATGATCGTGTGTACGCGGCATTAGCAATAAGAAATTAGGATCAGAGAGACTTTTCTATTCAACAAAGTTCATAACTGACACGTTTTAGTGATTGCTCCCAGGCAGTACATTTCAAGCATATCTAAACCTAAGAACAAAAATGTCAAATAGTGCAGCCTAATTCCGCGTACACATGACTGTTTTTAATGTCATGGAAAAAACTATGTTTTTTTCTCGTCTTGAAAAACGGTCATGTGTACGTGGCATAACAGTTGTCAGATTGAGGTTTCAGGCTTTTTTTCTTTAACCTCTTCGTGCCAGCGCCTACCGGCCATTTAAGGGGTTTAGGATTCTGGGAGGCGGGGCAGGGTTTAAGATCATGTGACTGCTGTGATTGGCTGTCACAGCGATTATGTGATCTGAAAACTCCTAATCGTGGCTTTCGGTTAGGCTTATGTTGGGAGCGCGCAGCTGTATTGACAGCATTTCACACAAATATGCAGCCTCTCGACACCAAGGGCCAGGCAGCAAGAGGCCGCACATTTGCGTGTTGCCCGCACCAAGGGGTTAATTTTACCTTGTGATTCTGCCAGTAACGCATCTCATGCCCTGGGGTGACAACACCTATCCCTTTTCTCTTCTCCACAATATGAGATGGTGCCCCATAGAGATAGTTGGGAATAATGTAACTTAACCACTTCCTGGTTAAAGTAATGTAATTCAAAGTGTGACAATGCTGAAAGCTGATAATTGGCCTGAACTGGAAGGGGGTGAAAGTGTTCGGACTTGAGGTGATTAAGATTCGTCAGAGGCAGATATCATAGCAAGTGATTAGCTCACAATATTTTTGGCAGGATCAGCAGGTTCTTTTTTGCACATATTAAAGGAGAAGTACAGCCAAAGCTCGTTCGGCCATACTTCTCCCGTGGTTCACAGAAATGCATTTCGTTTTCCACTCCTGTGACCCATTTGCAGCAGACAGTGGGCTGAAATATGCTGTAAGCTGATGTCACAGAGCAGATTCAAGCTTGTGAAAGATAGTGACCATATGGTCAGGATCGGCCCACATGCCTGGACCGTCACCTGGCTCAGCCTCCCAGCAAGCAAGCCGCTGAGAGCCTAAGCCAGCCGCTCCTGTGCCTGCCACAGCCCAGCCCTCCAGTGAACTGGGGGGGGGGGGGGAGAACAGAGATCCAGTGACTGACAGTCACCAGCTCCCTACTTAGGGAGCTCTGATAATTGAGCGATTAGTTGTGTTCAATCTCTCGGTTCTCTCTCGGCGGGGGACCGATGCATCCACCTAGGCAAGTATGATTCCACAAAAAAAAACTGTTCCATACTTCAATTTTAAACACATATTCCAAATCGCTTTAAAAGGTGAACAATCAGGAGCAGTCATTTGTAAATGGGCAGAGGTGTTAAAATACAATAAGGATTTTGAATCGATACTTAATTGTTAAAATGTATATTATGTAGCACCTGGTTACTTTTCATAACCGGTGCTATGTGAAATTTAGAGGGGGTCAGAGAGTTTGTTATTTCTGACCAGTTTGATTTGTTCAAGTTTGGGTCTCTGTCTCAGCTTTGGCTGTGCTGTGGGTCCATTCTGTCGTTTCTGTGGTGCTGATTTCACCCCAGGTCGGCAGGTGGTAGCAGTGGAGTCAAGGTTTGGGTGCTCTTGCCCAGCAGCCTATCAGGAGGGTTTGACCTCGCTGTGCATACTAGGAGATAGTATTTATGAGGCAGATGCCATTTTCCTGGGCTTCTCCTCGTGTGGCACCCACCTTTAGGGTAGCCACTTTACGCCGCCCTGGCAAATGGCCTTCCGTGTCAGGGTGCGTAATCAACTGGGTCCCACCTAAGGAGGTCCTGGGCCGTCTGTCCAGTTGGAGGAGGCCGTATGGTGGAGAGTCTGCCTGAGGAGTACCAAGAGAGGCTGGTGTTCCGATAGGGGCCTAACCATCCATCGGGGACCAGGGGAACCGGACACTGAGAGGCTGAATGTTGGCCGACTATCAGACGGTACCCTAATTCAAAACTACCTGAAGGAGATCCAGGTTCCAAGTCTGCTAAGGAGGATTAACTCCGCTGTTCATTTATCAGGAGGGTCTGTGGCAGAGACTTTTTCCTAAGGTTCGAGTAACATTCTGGCTGCCAGGCTTGTGAGACAGGCCTGTCCAGGTGCGCTATACCCACTCTGGCTAGAGTGGCGAAAGAGACATTACACGTGGGAGCAGGACTGTTACCCTATTATTGACATCTGGATCTACTATTTTCATTTGTACTAAACCTATACTCTTCACCAAGTTTTATTGTTTTTACCCGGCTGGGTAATAAAGAGCACAGAAATAGAAACCTGTTGTGGACATTCCGTTACTACAACTTTCACCAAACACCCCTAGACGCCGGAGAAACCCAAGGTAACATGCCGCCCAAAACAAACCAGCAGCTCCTTCGGGGGTAGTGCTACAACTATATATATATATATATATATATATATATATATATATATATATATACATATATATATATATATATATTGATATTGATATATAATTTTAACAAATACGCTCAGCCTTGGAAAGGTGAGAAAAATTGCACACATAAAGAAACAAAAATTTAAATACAGTACGGGTATATGTGCACATGTGCATGGTAGTTAGGAGCAAAGAAATACCATAAACAGTCGTTTTTTGGGGTATTTTTGACAAAGTTATAGCTTTCACAAATTACTAGGTATAATTTACTGCAGTTTTATACACAAGTTACGTTTTATTTTAAAATAAACATTCATAAACTTAAGATTTCTTTGTATATATTACCGCTATAAATAACACGACCCAAAGCTATTTAAAGCACATTAAAATAGTTACTATACAAACAATAACCATGGTCTATCCAATGCCAGCTAACATGTAAACACATTACTTACACAGTAAATTAGATTAAGTCCAGAATTCCAGTTTGTGTCAAAGGCCATGTCTTTGCTTAGAAAGCAGAGGCAACCCTCCTATTAATAAAGATACCATTGTCTTCCAGTATCTAAACTTTGGGGGAGATACCATCATAATCACTTGTCATTTTGGCTTTGAAGAAATGCAGCCCATGGATGAGATACAGAGGGCTGAGATAAGACATCTAAATAGCGCAGTGCGGCAGTGAGTATTCATTATAAGACTTGGCATCAATTTAATGACAGCGTTTTTACATCCCAGATGGGAGATGAAAAATGTTTTATAAATAAAAGTTCATCCTCATCTGTTTAGCTAGAGTCTGGTCATTGACACTGGGCATGTAGAGCTGAATAAGAACATTACTACTTAGAAACAATTACTCAGTCTTCTGTATCCGGCCTAAACAAGCAGAGAAATGATATAGATGATTGTACCACATCAAAGGCTCATTAATGGCAGTTCAATCTAAAAATGATCCACAAAGGAAGACATGTTTCTGTAAGATAGGTCCATGGTAATTTGATAAATGGCACTCATTACCACAGAGCGACATTCATTTTATAGGAAGGATCTATGTAAACAAGTTTGAGATTGTACAGCAATAGATGGAAGGTGATTCTTGTTTATACTTTGAAAATTGCTCCTCTCGCATAGTAGAATATTTGTAAAATGGACCATATTTTATTCCAACAAGTCTTGCAAGGGGGCTGCCATTGTTGACATGTATGCACCAAAATTCTTAGATATCACACATGTTGTAGGTCAGGAAATCAGAAAACAAGCAAATGTACAGCATACTGTAACAGCCAAAAAGTTTGTATTTTTAGAAGGGCAGAATGGAAACCATATTTTGTATTTATCATGACAGGTAAACACAGATAATACTTTCTTAACACATTCAGATTACTGAGGCCCTTTGCATAGGTGTGTCACTGTGTTGATTTCTAATTCAAGGCATAAAATAGTTGACTCTGTATGGTGTCAGCACAATTATTAGTATTCCATGGTTGAATTACATACAGTAGTTACATAGTTACATAGTTAGTCAGGTTAAAAAAAGACACAAGTCCATCTAGTTCAATTATATAAAAAAAATATATTGTATATCCCATATACCGAATTCTTTACCCACAGTTGATCCAGAGCATGGGTGCTCAACCTGTGGCTCTCCAGCTGTTGCAAAACTACAATTCCCATAATGCCTCAGCCTTTGGGAGACATGCTTGTACCTGTCAGCGGCTTGCAATGCCTCATGGGAATTGTAGTTCCGCAACAGCTGGAGAGCCACAGGTTGAGCACCCATGATCCAGAGAAAGGCAAAACACCCCAGCAGAGCATGATCCCATTTGCTACAGCAGGGGAAAAAATCCTTCCTGATTCCCTGAGAGGCAATCAGATTTTCCCTGGATCAACTTTACCTATAAATGTTAGTACCCAGTTATATTATGTACATTTGTAGGAAAGTATCCAGGCCTCTCTTAAAGCAATCTACTGAGCTGGCCAGAACCACCTTTGGAGGAAGTCTATTCAGGGGTCAAGTCCTGGGCAAATAAGTGTGGGAACTCCCACCCAAGATCCACTCCCCCACCCAAAAAAAAAAAAAAATGATACGCTCATATGCATAATTACTAAACCACATGTTTTTTTTTTTTAGATCCACTGTACCTTCGTAATCCTTTATGTTACTGGCCGCTTCCTATATATGGATTCATCGGGTAGTGTGCGGTATTCCGTCACTTCCTCTTTGCTGCAATGTCTCCTGGGAGCTTTTGTCATTGTTCCCAGGAGACATTGCGGAGGTCTGCCGCGAGTTATCGCAGGATTTAGAAAGAAGCATGTTACTAAGGTTCGCCTGCCCCTGACAGTGACTCGAGCTGGGCATCGCCGCTTAGTGAAGGATTGGCTTGGGTGGCTCGGCTGCTCTAGTCCTGCAAAGGGAACTGAGTTCCTGCTGTGAAAAAAGTGCAGGAACTCCGTTCCCACGCGTTCCCGCAGGACTTGAGCCCTGAGTCTATTCCACTTTTTTTACAGCTCTTACTGTGAAGAAACCTTTCCGTATTTGGAGATTACATTTCTTTTCCTCTAGACGTAAAGAGTGCCCCGTGTCCTCTGTGTTGACCGTAAAGTGAATATCTTAACACACCAAGTTCACTATATGGACCCCTTAAATATTTGTACATGTTAATAATATCCCCCCTTATTCTCAAGAGTGAATAAATTAAGTTCCTCTAATCTTTCCTCATAGCTGAGCTCCTCCATGCCTCTTATCAGTTTGGTTGCCCTTCTCTGCATTTTCTCCAGTTCCCCGATATCCTTTTTGAGAACTGGTGCCCAAAACTGAACTGCATATTCCAGATGAGGTCTTACTAATGATTTGTACAGGAGCAAAATTATATCTCTCTCTCTGGAGTCCATACCTCTCTTAATACAAGAAAGGACTTTGCTCGCTTTGGAAACTGCCGTTTGGCATTGCAGTAAACCTGTCATAAGTGTAATGTTAAAGTCTGTTACTGCTAATGTTCATTGGAAAATGCCAGTTTCCTCACTATTAAAGCAGAGTTCCCCTCAAAAATGTAATTTCCACTTTTTGGAATCCCCCCCCTGCTCCAATTTCCGGGAATAGATCCCTGTGGTGATCTACGCCACGTCCGGCTCCTACTCCCCCCTCCCGCTGTCTTCTGGGAGACACACAGGTCCCAGAAGACAGCAGGGACCAGTGGGATCGCACAGCATGACTCGCGCTTGTGCAGTAGGGAACCAAGAACCGAAGATGGCGGCGGCAGCACCGGAGAGCCGACGGACAGAACGGCTTTGGCTGTGGGCGCCCAGAACAGGTAAGTGTCCATATATTAAAAGTCAACAGCTGCAGTATTTGTAGCTGCTGGCTTTTATTATTTTTTTTCGACAGAACTCTGCTTTAAGACCAGTGTTGGTGGGCTTTGGGCACTAATAAGATTACTTTTGACATCATTTTCAGATGCTTTGAAGATCATTCAGAATTCAATGACAAGTGCATTTGATCTGCAGTTAACCACCTTCTGACTTTGAAGAGGAAGTAAACTCTCCCCCTATAAAGCCATTTTTAAAATAAGATAGTATAGCAATGTATTCCAACACATTTCACATTAGTAATAACCACCAATTGTGTCTCTTATGGTTTTGCATCAGTTTAAGAATTCTCCTTCCCAGGAAAAGGCAGTGCTATTTTAAATGTGGCGTCTTGCATTATACTTCCGCCCTTCCTGCTAGTCTGATCTGCAATCTCGCGCATGCTCATTGGGGTTCTTAGCCAAGCCTCGCTCTATTTTCGGGATCACCCTAACAACCATGTCCCGCTGTAGTGTGCCATGATGTTTCAATGTTTACACCCCCCTGTGACATGTAAGGTCACATGATGTGTTTTAGGAAGTGTTGAATGAGATCATTATCACGGAATCGCAGCGCTGTACCTCGAATGGATATGAAGGACACGGCACACATCATTATGCACTGACAGGACAAACAGCATACCATGAATCAAGTTAAAGATGTGCATGCGTCAGTGACGTCAGCAGAAACGAGAAGACAGATTACAAGCAAACAGAGGCAGTAAGATCACATTTACATATAGCTATTTTAATGGTTTGTAATGAGGATTGATATGGGCTAAACTTATGGGGGAGAAATTACAACCACTTTAAGTTCATTATCCCCAAGCTGCTTTTGTATTCCCATAGACTTACATGGGGAGAGAAGCAGTTTTGAGGAGAACAAATGTCCATCGGCAAAGGCCTTAATACTGACTTACGTACTTCAATATCTGCTGCATTATTAACTACTTAAGCGTTTTGAACGTGCATAATTGTACATCATAGAGTGAAGAGAAAATCACAAGCTAACAGCTCTTGTGCCCAATTCACTTAGCTAGCTCGCGGCTGTAAAGTGAAAGTGATCTGGGCGGCTGTATAGCCGCACAATCACTTTCACAGTGTGTGTGGTGCATCCCCCCTCTCTGGAATTTTCCCATCAGGGCCTCTGTTCAGTATTCCGCCTATCACGGACGTCCTCTCATCCGAGGACAGAGGCGCTGCTGGGAAAATTTGTGTTCCGCCTATCACAGGACAGTCTGAGGAGAAGGCGCGGCTTTTAAATCATGGACGCTCGCAGCAGACGGAGACTGTCATCGACGTATAAGATGACCCCCGACTTTGGATGCATTTTTTTGCATCCAAAAAGTCATCTTATACGCCGGAAAATACGGTAATCAACACTTTTGAGCCACTCCCTCTGTTATGTGCAATCCAGCTTCACGTAACACTTACTGTGCAGTGCACATAAGAGTTTCTTTCCCCTTGCCCAGGGGTGCCCTGGGTCTTTCATATAATCTTTTACAATCCTGGCAATACTCTTTTTCTTATCAAATGTGTTTTAGTTTGTATGGAATGATTAACTACCTGTGAATATTTGGGGAATTTCACTGCTTTATAAATATGTCATGGTGGATGGACAGTCTAAACCATTTAACCACTTAAGGACCGCCTAACGCAGATATATGTCGGTAGAATGGCACGGCTGGGCACAATCACGTACCTATACGTGATTGTTAAATGCCCTGCCATGGGTGGCGCGCCCATGGCCCATGACCCAGTCCGAAGCTCCGTGACCGCGGCCGGGGGACCCGATCACCGCCGGAGTCCCGCGATCGGTCCCTGGAGCTGAAGAACGGGGAGAGGTGTGTGTAAACACACCTTCCCTGTTCTTCGTTGTGGCGCTGTCATTGATCGTCTGTTCCCTGATATAGGGAAAGGCGATCAATGATGTCACATGTCCAGCCCCGCCCCCCTACAGTTAGAAACACATATGAGGTCACACTTAACCCCTTCAGCGCCCCCTAGTGATTAACTCCCAAACTGCAATTGTCATTTTCACAGTAAACAATGCATTTTTACAATATTTTTGCTGTGAAAATGATAATGGTCCCAAAAATGTGTAAAAATTGTCCGATGTATCTGCCATAATGTCGCAGTCATGAAAAAAATCGCTGATCGCCGCCATTAGTAGGAAAAAAATAAATAATTAATAAAAATGCAATAAAACTATCCCCTATTTTGTAAACGCTATACATTTTGCGCAAACCAATCGATAAACACTCATTGCATTTTTTTTTACTAAAAATAGGTAGAAGAATACGTATCGGCCTAAACTGAGGGAAAAAAAGTTTTTTTTTTTAGATACTTTTGGGGGATATTTATTATAGCAAAAAGTTAAAAATATTGTTTTTTTTTTTAAATTGTCGCTCTATTTTTGTTTATAGCACAAAAAATAAAAACCGCAGAGGTGATCAAATACCACCAAAAGAAAGCTCTATTTGTATGAAAAAAAGGACGCCAATTTTGTTTGGGAGCCAGATCGCACGACCGCGCAATTGTCAGTTAAATCGACGCAGTGCCGAATCGCAAAAAGGGGCCTGGTCCTTTACCTGCATTTTGATCCGGGTCTTAAGTGGTTAATAGGAAAAGGGCTCCGGGGGAAAATGTAACACTATTCAGGAAACAATATGTGTACATAGATATTCATATGAGAAGAACATTCTCATCTTCATATCCTGTATGCTTATAGCATTAATGTTGCTTGCTATAATGATGAATGACAGTACTTCATTGTCACTGAGATTGTATGCCATAAACAACAACACTTCATTAATCATACAATTTGTACCATACATGCTTAAACTGACTTGACCTGTTCTTTGTTTTGTTGGTTCAGTTGAAGCAATGATCATGCCAGCTGATTAATCATTTGTGCGAGAAATTCTACTGAATAACATAGGTAACTTCCTTTTTATTGCCCGTAAAAACTTGGCTTAAATTTAATTTAATTTTCTGATTTAAACTCTAACAAACATTTTATTAGACTCATTAAACAGCAATAAAATGTCCCCTTCGATTATTAAATGACCAGGCCTATTATACTCAATTGATTGTAACAGAATAAAGTGTATTCCTGGAAAATCTCCTCACTGACCAAGCAAAGCATAGAGTGCCAGTTAAGCCAACCATACATGGATCGAAATTAGACAGGTCCAGCAGGGACCAGATGAATTTCAATTCATGTAGGGGTAAGGCTGGTTGTACACAAGTCAATTTAACCCGCCTGTTGGGATTTTGACAAATGATCAGGGCCCCCGGCTATAGTCGGCAACACTGATCATTGTATTCTAATGGTGGGGAAGTTTCCCTGCTGTCAGAATACAATAGCTCATCAGTATTGATTACCCCATCCACGTCCAATGTGTGGATGGGGAAATTAGTAATCCACATCATCAGTGGACAGCCTATCCCCTGATGAAGTGGATTACAGCAAAACGAGTTGGGAGGAGCTGATTAGTGACATCATCACACATGTCGCTGATCAGCCAGCAGCACGATTACATGTGAAAGTCTGATACTTTAGTACCCCTTGTGAGTATTTAGGTTTGAATTAACCCCACAAGTTTTGATAATATTGGAATCTATTATTCCTTTGAGTACCACTTATATCCTGGGCTGGTTATGTATCAAAATTGCAAAGCTACTGTGAGAGCCATTTAGTGGGGAACCAGGCTGCCATTGCTGAGGAGCTGGGTTGCTGCTTCTGAGACCAATAAAGACCCCCTTTTTTTAACCCCTTGTAGCTTGGAGGTTATTATTTTCCGGTAAAGAGTGACCACAGGTGGTGGTGCAAGCACAAGTGGAGGTGCATTGTAGCACCTTGAGCGCCGGTGGTGACATGTTTTGGAGGCACAACATTTCAACCAGCATTGGTCCATGACACTGGGATACTATGAACTTACCGGTATATATAAATTGGTTAATACTGAATATTTAGATGAATTGTTTTTCATTTTTTTTTTATATTTATTGACATGTGAGCACTTTACATTTAGATTACTGAGCACTTTACTTTTAGATATCAATTGATAATGATATAGATGTCATATTGAGTTTGGGTTTGTTTATTTATTTATTTGAGCAATCAGACACTTTTTGAATGTGTTAATACTTAAAGAGATAGCTCACCTACTACTGAGCACTAACTGTATATATTTTAGTTGCAGCAGTCTTCACTTTTATCTTTTTACACGGAGCACACGTGGTTTTTCCTTTTTAATTCTGTTGTAGATACTTAGGGCCAGATTCACAGAGCAGATACGACGGCGTATCTCCTGATACGCCGTCGTATCTGTTGTTCTATCTATGCGATTGATTCATAGAATCAGTTACGCATAGATAGCTATAAGATCCGACAGGTGTAATTGTTTTACGCTTCGGATCTTAAGATGCAATACCGCGGCCGCCGCTGGGGGGAGTTTGCATCATAAAACAGCGTCGGGTATGCAAATTAGGAGTTACGGCGATCCACAACGGTTTTTCGCGTTCGCTAGTCTAGTTTCCCGTTGCAAAGTTAGTCGTTTTTTTTGGTGCCTTAACTTTACACAGCAATCGTATTGCTGTATAAAGTATGGCCGTCATTCCCGCGTCGAAATTTTAAAAATAACGTCATTTGCGTAAGCCGTCCGGGAATACGGAATTACGGTACGCACGTCGGCGTTCGAAAAAATGACGTCACTTCGCGCAAAGCACGGCGGGAGTTCGGAAACGGAGCATGCGCGGTAGGTCCGGCGTGGGAGTGCGCCTAATTTAAATGGCACACGCCCATTTAAATTGGGCCGCCTTGCGCCGGAGGCCGCCGGCGTAGGTTTTCATCACAAGTGCTTGGTGAATCAGGCACTTGCGATGAAAAATCGCGGCGGTGTAACGTATCTACGATACGTTACGCCGCCGCTCATCTACGTGAATCTGGCCCTTAACATCTTCCAAGCACTTGTGCAAAACTGTTAGTCAGCTGGAGCCCATACAAGTGCAATACAAAAATACTTAGTATATCACCCACCTCCCTTAAAAACAGTGCCTGGTTCCTGGGCAGCCAATGGCCAAGCCTAAGCAATGTGTGAGCAAATGGCTTTTCACTCTGCACGCTGCAGCTGAAGTTATTGGCACAGCCCAGAAAAGTAGCAGAGGAGGTGGACTTTAAAAGTAAGAACTATTACTTTAACATAAACAAGAGCAATCAGTAGCAATTTTGTTTGTGTACATGAGACCAAGCCTTTTCTGGCACTTTTTGTTAACAAGTTCAACCACTTCAGCCCCGGACCGAATTTCTGGTCAATGACCGGGCCACTTTTTGCGATTCGGCACTGCGTCGATTTAACTGACAATTGCGCGGTCGTGCGACAAGGCTCCCAAACAAAATTGGCGTCCTTTTTTTCCCACAAATAGAGCTTTTTTTTGGTGGTATTTGATCACCTCTGCGGTTTTTATTTTTTGCGCTCTAAACAAAAATAGAGCGACAATTTTGAAAAAAAATAATATTTTTTACTTTTTGCTATAATAAATATCCCCCAAAAATATATAAAAAAACGATTTTTTTCCTCAGTTTAGGCCGATACGTATTCTTCTATATATTTTTCTTAAGAAAAAATTGCAATAAGCATTTATTGATTGGTTTGCGCAAAAGTTATAGCGTTTACAAAAAAGCGGATAGTTTTATGGCATTTTTATTAATATTTTTTTTACAAGTAATGTAAAAAATTTTATCGGTACTGCAACATTATGGCGGACACTTCGGACACTTTTGACACATTTTTGGGACCATTGGCATTTTTATAGCGATCAGTGCTATAAAAATGCATTGATTACTATAAAAATGCCACTGGCAGGGAAGGGATTAACACTAGGGGGCGAGGAAGGGGTTAATTATGTTCCCTGGGTGTGTTCTAACTGAAGGGGGAGTGGACTGACTTGGTGAAACGACTGATCGCTGTTCATACATTGCATGAACAGACGATAAGTAATTTGTTCCCCTGACAGGACCGGGAGCTGTGTGTTTACACACACAGCTCCCGGTTCTCGCTCTGTAACGAGCGATCGCGGGTGCCCGGCGGTGATCGCGCCCGCCGGGCATGTTTGTCGGCATCAGCGGTGAGCAGGGGGTGCGCGCCTCTGGCGGTGCGCGCGCGCCCCTATTGGCTGAACCGTGGGATGACGTATACCTACGTGATCTCGCCCAGAAGAGAAGACCTGGTCGGCAAGCAGTTAAATCAGTATTTTTTGCTCGAAAATTATAACCTAACCCCCAGATATTATACATTTATTTTTTAGCAGAAACCCTAGGGAATAATTTTTTTTTATGTCACACGGTACTTGGGGAAAAAATACACTTTAATTACTTAAAAATAAACAACGCACAATATTTTCCCAAATCTTTCTTTTGTAAAATGTGAAAGATGATGTTACACCAAGTAAATATATTACGCAACACTTCATGCTTTACAATTGTGCATGCCCGTGGAATGGGGACACGCTATGTTACTTAAAAATCTCCCTAGGTAATGTTTCAAACGCCTTTACAGGTTACCTGTTTAAAGTTACAGAGGAGGTCTAGTGCTAGAATTATTGCTCTCGCTCTAACAATCATGATACCTCACAAGTGTGGAACGAATACCATTTACATATGTGTATGAAACTTATGTCTGCGTTCGCTTCCTCATGCGAGTACAGAGGGTTGGGGGTATGAGCCCACTGCTTCTAAAAGAGTTCCAGCAGCTCATGAGTCGCTCGGATCGCTTTTTTTTAGAAAGCCATCCACCGGCTGCAAAAGACAAAGGGGTTGTGGCTGATATCTTTAGCCATAATCCCGTTAAACTTGCAAACCGCAACGTATATATATATATATATATATATATATATATATATATATATATATATATAAATATACCTTTCCTATTCTCTTTGTCCCTTTTTATACAGCACAAGTACACAGCAACCACAGATGTGGTTCCTGCAGGGTTTGAGCACGGTCCTGGTCAATGAGGTAGCAGCCATAAGACAACATCTTCTTTATGCCAGTACATCACAGCTCACCTAGGAAATGTAGACCTATATATTTAAAGACTGGGAGCTGTGGTTGTATGCACAGTAAAGAGGAGATCATCTCCATTTTTGCTGCCATGATGACCAAACCTCCCACCCTGAGGCCTTGTACACACGGTCGGACCAAACCAATGAGAATGGTCCGACGGACCGTTTTCATCGATTCACCGCTGAAGTGGCCTGATGGTCTGATGTGTGTACACACCATCGTTCCAAAAACCGATCGGGTCAGAACGCGGTGACGTCAAACACACGACGTGCTGAATAAAACTAAGTTCAATGCTTCCAAGCATGCGTCGACTTAATTCTGAGCATGCGCAGGTTTTGAACCGATGCTTTCTGTACTAACCATCGGTTTGGACCGATCGGGCAGCGGTCCATCGGTTCGGTTTTGAAGCATGTTTTAAAATTTTGGACCGAAGGAAAACAGACCGATAGCCTATACACACGGTCGGTTTGGATCGATGAAACGGAACCTCGGTCCATTCTCATTGGTTTTGTCCGAACGTGTGTACGGGGCCTAAGAGTGAAGAACGACATCTGTACATAAGGTCTGTTTTTTTACTTATTCTACTACTATGAGGCTATGCATCTTTATATTTAATTAGAAGATGTGCACCTTTGCTATAAAGACAATCAGATATTACTATAGAGAAAAGAAAAACAAAAGGAAATATTTTCACGTAGAAAATGTCAGCGTTAAATTTACTTTGTGACCATTTCTTAAAGAACCATTTGAGGTCCATTGCAAGTTAAGTATTTCATTCAGATGTGTCCCATTTTCCTACAGGCAAGAAGTCATGGTCTACTTTAAGATTTGTGTGAAGAAAAGTCCTTGAAATGTGACTCGCCAGAGGCAGAATCCAGCGTGACAGATTTGCAGACGAGTCTCTGGTTTGGTCTTAGCAATGTCTTGATAACTTCAAAGTTAAACCTATATCTAAAAGCATCATTGTAACAAACTAGAGCTACTTATTGACAACAAGATGGGATATGAGAAATACATGTGATTCATTTGTCTATTAATCTTGTTATGTGATTTGTGAACCTTGTCAAATTGTGAGAGTATGTATTTTCTATAACAATGTAGCTGTTGCATAGTATAGGTCATGTTATGCATACTATATACTGGAAGTCTGTAACTTGCAGAACAACTCACAATCCTACCTTTATGCTCAGTGCATCAATAATTTACAAGTGTTTACTTGACGATGACGACCATTAGATTTCTGCTCAGCAATTATGGTGCCACATTTTTTAGTGCATTGAAGTTCTGCAATTAGATTGTTTAACATAATTTGGGCATAATTATTGATGTGAAACTAAAGGCTTGTACATGATTATTCTGGAAATCCTCTTCATTGTAATAAAAGGTTAATGCCACGTACACACAATCAGTTCATCCGATGAAAACGGACCGATGGATTTTTTCATCAGATATCCGATGAAGCTGACTTTCATCAGTCTTGCCTACACACTATCAGTTAAAAATCCGATTGTGTCCAACGCGGTGACGTAAAAAACAACGACGTGCAATGAAAAATGAAGTTCAATGCTTCCGAGCATGCGTCAACTTGATTCTGAGCTGATGCATGGATTTTTGACCGATGGATTTCCCCACAGACGATCGTTTTTTTTTTATCGTTTTTTTAACCATCAGAAAATTTTTAAACAGGTTCTATTTTTTTTTCACCGATGGGAAAAAAAACGATGGGGCCCACACACGATCGGTTCGTCCAATGAAAACGGTCCACAGACGAACCGATCGTGTGTACATTAGGGTTACATTAGGGTTACATTAGGGTTACATTTAAGGCTCAGGTTTAGATAATTGTGATGTGATGTTCAAAGGTAAGGTTTAGGACAAGTTTAGGGTTAGGTTTAGGGCAAGGGTTAGGTTAACCACCTAAGGACCGGAAGATTTGCCCCCTTAAGGACCAGGCCATTTTTTGCGATATGCCAGATTTAACTGACAATTGCGTGGTCGTGCGACGCTGTACCCAAACAAAATTGATGTCCTTGTTTTTCCCCACAAATAGAGCTTTAATTTGGTGATATTTGATCACCTCTGCAGCTTAATTTTTTTGCGCTATAAACAAAAAAAGCATGACAATTAAAAAAATATATATTTTTGACTTTTTGCTATAATAAATATGCCCCCCAAAAATGAAAATAAAAATTAATAGCAGCATCGAAGCATCGCGATTCGAGTGTCCCCGATGCGGCATTGATGCATGCGACAGGGAAAATCGATTACCTGCCCTGCCCCTCCCGGTAGAGTGCTCCGTGCGTTACCTCATTTTCTCATGTGACTGCCCGGCCCGCCTCTCTCCTCACACGTCTCGTCTCTCCTGATGTCAGCCCCGCCCGCCTTTCTCCTCATGTCAGCCCAGCCCGCCTCTCTCCTCACGTCAGCCCCGTCTGCCTCTTTTCTCTCGCGTCAGCCCAGAGAGGGGGGCTGGGCTGAAATATAGACAGGTGGAACGGTGTGATCTCTTCCTGAATGTGATGACAGCTCGGGAAAAATAAAAACTCAAGTCATCATGTCTGAAGTCTCTGACCATCTCCTGTACTATATTTGCAGTCTATGATCATCTCCTATACTAGGTATGCAGTCTCCGATCATCTCCTGTATCATGTCCGCAGTATCTGATCATCTCCTGTACTAGGTTCGCAGTCTCTTATCATCTCCTGTACTATGTCTGCAGTCTCTGACCATCTCCTGTACTATGTTTGCAGTCTATGATTATCTCCTATACTAGGTATGCAGTCTCTGATCATCTCCTGTATCATGTCCGCAGTATCTGATCATCTCCTGTACTAGGTCCGCAGTCTCTGATCATCTCCTGTACTATGTCTGCAGTCTCTGACCATCTCCTGTACTATGTCTGCAGTCTCTGACCATCTCCTGTGTTATGTATTAGAGACAAATAGGGGCCAACTTGCCCTCACTCAACTTCCTGCCTATACATCCGATCAGATCAATTTGGGGTATTCCAATTGCTTCGGTAAACCCAGAATTTACCTAAAAAAGATTGCAGGTGGTCACCTCTCCCACCACCTCAAAAGTGGTCCAGTAGTGAATCCGCTGCTGGGACCACTTTTATCAGACATCGAATCACCCACAGTAAAAAATGATACCAGGGTTATGGCAGATAGTTGCTGCCATAACTCCGATATTAAACGTCAAAGTAATGACGTATATATACTGGAGGCGGCAGGCTATAGCATGTTGATGCAATTTTAAAAGTTGCTTTAATTTCATGAAAAAATATTTCTGGTAATCCTATAATAAAGTTTCTTGTTCAGGCACTTCCTGATGAGGTGACAACTATCTCCCAGAGGCATGGCCGGACCTACTATGGGTCCCGAAGGGTTCATGAAACCCAGATAGCACATTAAGAGGGGCTGAAACAAGGGTGCACTGCACAAGGACCCGAGGCTCCCTCCCTCTAGCGTGCAGTGTCACCCTGGCATAATGCTTTGCTCCGTTCCCCAGCCCCATCCTGCACCGTTTCCCTTCCCAGCAGTACAATTTGTACTGCTGTGGAGCGGAGCAGGACAGGGATGGGGAGCGGAGGGTGTTTTCCTGGAGGTGACTACAAACAGCAATGCTTATGCACAATGTTGTCACAATCAAGAAGCTGGCCTGCAGTCCCACAATTGTTTATGATACTCACTTTTTTTACAAGCTAAATATCAATGACACTTTTTGGAGTTCGATTTGCTTAATGATCAGGAGCTAAGACAGGGAACGATAGTAAGTCTATCGAAACCTTTCAGGATTCATTTTTTTTTTCAGTGAGATAAACTATTTTTTTATGAAAACAAGTCTAATGGTGTAGGATGGTATTTTTAGGGTGCACTTAAAGTACTATAAACATAGGTAATTTTTAAAGTTAAAAAAAATATATTTTATTATAACAGAATTAAAAAGATTTCAGATACATATATATGCATATTGCAAGTACAATAGAAAAAAACAAATCCAAAATTGGCCATGCGTTTGTTAGTGATCCTGGGTGCACTTAATTTCTTCTACACGTTTCGCCAAATGAGGCTTTTTCAGGAATTATTTGAATGTAATATTCAATAATTACTAAAGAAGCCACATTTGCTGATACATGTAGAAGAAATTAAGTGCACCCAGGATCACCAACAAATATAATAAATGCATGATCACATTTGAGGTTTTTTTTCTATTGTACTTGCAATATGCACATATATGTACAGTATCTGTAATCTTTTTAACTTTGTTATAATAATCTAATAGTTTTTTAATTAAAATTACATATGTTTATGATACTTTAAGTGCACCCTAAAATTTCCATTCTACACCATTACACTTTTTGCATATCAATTTGGGATGTGGTGCAGTCAATAATTCCACATCCTCAGTATTCAGGTTTATGTTTTCATGTGTTTATCTGTTGTAAATGTCATTGGTGCTGAAAGTTTCTAAACCAAAAATGCCGTGGCCTAATTGACGCCAACAAATAAGAAAGCAGTTTGTGTGCATTTATATGTGTGTTTTACAAGCAGATCAAATTAAACTCAGATGTTGAATCCAAAACAAGATTTGACGTTTGTATGTATTTCGAAGCTTTGTCGAATCTTCATCGTTCATGTTGAATTATCAAGTTAGTTCTAGCTATTTTACTGCTCCTCCTCTTTGGTTACAATAAGCCAATAACATTCATCATCATCATTATTTTTATTTTACTTCCCCCACCCAATTCCAGCAGCGATTTTTCTCTCTATAATGTCAAATCTTTTCTCTCTATAATGTCAAATCTTTTCTCTCTATAATGTTGAATCTTTTCTCTCTATAATGTCGAATCTTTCCTCTCTATGTCAAATCTTTTCTCTCTATGTAGAATAATCTTGGACTAATAGAGTTAAGGTTAGGCACATTCGACCACAGGTTTGATAGACACAGATTGCTATTGTCAGCGTCATGTCGAATCTCCCCTCTATATCGAACTGTTGTTGCAACGAAAATAAGGAATTATTTATGTTGGATCTTTCGTTTTTCGTATTCTGCGCTTTTGTTTTCATTTGTTAAAACGATAACGAAAATACCTGAAATTCAGACGAAAATGCATTCGGACGAAAACAAATGCACATGTCTACATGGCATAGAGATTTACTATCATTGGACAGAAAGGGTTGGGAAGACTGCCTTGATTACGGCCCCAAGCTGGTCATTGCATCCAAGGATAAACTCATTCAGGTTAATTAGAATCTACTATACTCCCCAAAAGCTCCATTGCATATTTCCAGACAGGGACACCATATGCCCTAAATTTAAAACTCAAATTGGTACTTTTCTCCACATCTTTTGGGACTGCCCCGTCATGGCGAATTATTGGTCAGGGGTGTTCAGTGAAATCAATACGAGGCTACAATTGTCCCTCCAGGTTCTACCTGAATTGGGGTTTACGAGGATGCACAACGCTCTCACCACTTGAAATTACTGATCTCCTATCTCTTATCCTATGCTAAGAAAGAGATTCTCCTGAAATGGATCGTCCCTTACCCTCCGTCCCTCTCCTCCTGGAAAGCAAAGGTCAAGGCGGTCTTGCCTATGTATAGGATCACATACATGAATCGTGGTTGTCCATGGAAATATGGGAAGGTGTAGGATCTCCTCCTAACATCCCTATAGCCTCATTTTATGTGGTCACCGGGGAGGCTGAGTTTGGGTACAACTGTTGGTGGACTTACTTGTTGAAGGACATCAATCATCTGGGCGAACTCCCAGATTACATTGCGGCTCAGCATAGAAACGCCTACACCCGCGGGAGTGAGTACCCGGAAGCCGGATTGAAAATAGCGATAATATGGTATGTACAGCCCAAAAAAAAAGTGCCTACTGTGCATGTTAGAAGTATAAAGAATTTGGTCTTATATAGATGTTATTTGGGTGAACCTCCGCTTTAAGACATCTCTGATAAATACTAGATTCAAAACCTTTTTAAAACATTTAATGACCAGTTATGGTCTTGGTTATAATTTTCGTAATAACAGTTGTGTACATTATATATAAATAGATATATACTTAGTGATGATAGCTCTGATATAAAACAAAGATTAAAAGTAAATCTAGAAAACAAACATTATACCTTGGTATTTTTTTCTCAAATAAAATAAAAATAATATGACTTGCATGGATTTATTATTATATATTTTTAATTTAATCTCACTCTGAGTGGCTGCACCGAGAGTTAAAATGCAGAGCAGTAGTGCAAAGATGTGCACAGGACTCCCTAGGTCCCAGTGGAACAGAAACATGGGGGCATAACCAGAAGACAACTGACAAAGGAAACTCCAATGAGGAAATATATATAAAAGAAAAAAAATGCATGTGAGTCATGTTAATTATGAATGGGCCAAGGTGTGCGTAATGAGGGAAAGTATCATGTTACACATGTATTGTTGTTTGTTTGCCTTCAATAATTTTGTCCCTACCTCACTCCTTAGCTAGGGGATGCACTATATAGTTATTCCCAAACTTCATCATTTAGCCTCCATTCATCACATGTACTTTATTCCACTGGAGCTAGACACAGTATGATTTTTTTTACCTAATGATGTAATATAAAATGCAACAACGCTCAATAACACTAATCCTTTATGACAAGGATGCTAAACTGATCAATCAATAAATATATATAAATAAAACGTGGGATTAAAGCTTTATCCCTAAACAGTGTATCCAAATACATTTAAAAATCCAGCAAAATATATATAGCCGGATTCAGAAAGACTTACGACGGCGTATCAGTAGATACGCTGTCGTAAGTCCGAATGCGCGCCGTCGTATATTTAAGCGTATTCTGGAAACCAGATACGCTTAAATTTGGCCAAGTTACGACCGACGTAAGTCTCCTACGCCGTCGTATCTTTTGTGCATATTTACGCTGGTCGCTAGGGGCATGTACGTGGATTTACACGTCAAATATGTAAATGAGCAAGATACGCCAATTCACGAACGTACGTATGCCCGTCGCAGTAAGCTACGCCGTTTACGTAAGACATAGGCCGGCGTAAAGATAAACCACCAAAAAGATGGCGCAGTCCATGCAAGGTATGGACGACGGAACAGCCGTCGTATTTTACGTCGTTTGCGTAAGCGTACGTGAATGGAGCTGGGCGTAGGTTACGTTCACGTCTAAAGCATTGAGCCAACGTCGTTTCGTAGGGAGTATTTGCGACGTGATTCAGAGCATGCGCGCGCATGCACCGTACGAACGGCCCTCATTTACATGGGGTCACGGTTAATTTAAATGTAGCCCGCCCACTACATGCCTATTAGGCGGGGTTACGCCGGCCCATTTGCGCTACGCCGACGTAACTTACGGAGCAAGTGCTTTGTGAATACTGTACTTGCCTCACTATGTTATGTCGGCGTAGTGCAAATGGGATGCGTTACGCCGGCCAAAAGATACGCCATTGTATCTGAATCTGGCTACTACTCTGTAATTCATCAAAGCTTTATATATGTGAAAAAAAATTATCAAAGTGCAGTAAAAAAGTTATATAAAATAAATCTGAAAAAATTTATATAAAAAAAACAACCAATGAGTTCATATTAGGTGAAAGAAATCCCTAAATAATTATTTAACGTGTTGATTTATATGCATAAAAATGTAAATACATTTTTATATATCATCAAGAAAATTCATCAAACGTGTTATAAATACATACTAAATGTGAAAAGTTCATATAAATGTGCAGTTCTTATAAACACTATGGGCCAGATCCTCAGAGCAAGTACGCCGGTGTATCTACTGATACGCCGGCGTACTTTAAAAATTACCCGCGTCGTATCTTTAGTTTGAATCCTCAAACCAAGATACGACGGCATCTGGGTTAGATCCGACAGGCGTACGGCTTCGTACGCCTTCGGATCTAAGATGCAATACTTCGGCATCCGCTGGGTGGCGTTCACGTCGTTTTCCGCGTCGGGTATGCAAATTAGCTATTTCCGACGATCCACGAACGTACGAGCGGCCGGCGCATTCCTTTACGTCGTCTCTAGTCGGCTTTTTCCGGCGTATAGTTAAAGCTGGTATTTTGCGGCGTATAGTTAGACTTGCCATGTTAAGTATGGCCGTCGTTCCCGCGTCGAAATTAGAATTTTTGTTTTTTTTGCGTAAGTCGTCCATGAATCGGAATGTACGTAAGTCCCATCTAAGTTAAAAAAAAATTAGCACAATGCACGCCGGGAAATTTCGGGACGGCGCATGCGCAGTTCATTCGGCGTGGGGACGCGCTTCATTTAAATGAAACCCGCGCCCTAATCGCCGATTTGAATTCCGCCGCCAGAGATACACTACGCCACCGTAACTTACGGCGCAAATTCTTTGAGGATTCAAAGCAGCCAAAAGTAAGTTACAGCGGCGTAGCGTATCTCACATACGCTGCGCCGATCTATTTCTATGTGGATCTGGCCCTATATATATAAAAATTTCCAAGTGCTGCTGTGCAAAACGGTTTCAAAGTGGTGTCCAAGTTCTCCAGTGATCACCATGTGACCTCTCCCTGAGCACACCACAAACTCACAAAAGAAAAGAAACAACCAATTTAAAAATCAGTTCATGTGGTGAAAATGTCTCTTTAACTTTAGCAAAAAACTTCTCTTGACAAATAGGGAATCCCCTCCAGCACATAAGAGCTTAATCCTTATCGTCAACACTCATTGCATTCTCTCACATGTGTATATATAGAGGGAAAGAGAGGCATCCACACAGTTTAGTATAGCCCTCCAGCTGGCTATTGGTAATAAATAGACAAGTCAAAGGGTGCTGCTGCTCTTTATGGTTTCTCTGGGTGGCAGCAACACATCTAGACAAAAACACAAAAGAAGAGAGCGTAAAGCCGCCCTAGTGTAATTCGGCTTTAATATGGTAAAGTTAAAAGCACTACAATGCTCGAACACACATTGTGTGAAGATAGATACAGCATACGGATTCCAATATGGCTGCACTCCTAAAACCACCTAAAGATCCTAACAGGGGAGGGGGAGCCGGAGCAGCACATCCAAGGTTATCCATCACCATGCTCAACTTGCAGATCCTAATGCACATGTGCCCAGTCCAGCCGATGCTGCTCTCCGAGGACACACAAACTCACACAAGCAGGATACGGGGGGGGGGAGAGTGTGGACATCACACAGATGCCATGACAATGCATTTCAGAGGCATTGCCTCTCTTTCCCCCTGTATCCTGCTCGTGTGGGTTCCTGTTTCCTCATAGAGCAGCGCTGGCTGGACCTGGTGCATGCGCATTAGGATCTGCACATCGAGTATGGTGGTGGATAACCTTGGATGTGCTGCCAGGATCCAGGCAGCTAAGTTGAACATCCACGGCTCCCCCTCCCCTGTCTGGATCTTTAGGTGGTTTTAAGAGTGCGGCCACAGTGGAATCCGTATGCTGTATCTACCTTCACACAATGTGAGTTTGACCATTGTAGTGTTTTTACCATATTAAAGCCAAATTACACTAGGGTGGCTTTGAGCTCTCTTTTGTGATTTTAAGTTTAGGCTAAGGCCTATGAAGCCTACCCATAAAGTATCATCTGAGTTTATTAGGTACATGTAGTTACAAACATCTGACTTAGAAATGACTCCTACTTAAAAACAGAGGGAGACAACAGGAAGGGAGAGGAAATCTATCCCTAGGAAAGGAAATCCTGTAATGCCGCATACACACGGCCAGAATTTCCGACAACAAATGTTTGATGTAAGCTTTTGGTCGGATATTACGACCGTGTGTAGGCTCCATTGGACATTTTCTGTCGGAATTTCCGACAACAAATGTTTGAGAACTGGTTCTCAATTTTTCCAACAACAAAAGTTGGAAATTCTGATCGTCTGTATGTAATTCCGACGCACAAAAATCCTACGCATGCTCGGAATCAATTTGACGCATGCTCGAAATCATTGAACTTCATTTTTCTTGGCTCATCATAGTGTTGTACTTGACTGCGTTCTTGACGTTCGAAATTTCCGACAACATTTGTGTGACCGTGTGTATGCAAGACAAGTTTGAGCGAACAATCCGTCTGAAAAAAAATCTACGGTTTTGTTGTCAAAATGTCAGATCATGTCAGTTATTATGGGAAAAAGGTACCTCCAGTGATGCTTTATCACCAAGGCTTGTTTCCACAACAACCCAAATTTTTCAAAATCCAATAGTCATTGGGACAGAAAGGGAGATGAAATCTTCTGAACAGGGGCACAGACAGCAAAATAAATGTTACAGGGTTGTTAACTCTTCACAATGCCATAAAAAAAGCTTAAAAATCATTTTTTTGGTTGGAGCTACAGTTAAAAAATTTACGTGTTCCGACTTACAAACAGATTCAACTTAAGAACAAACCTACATACCCTATCTTGTTTGTAACCCGGGAACCGCCTGTATGATGATGTTGGTTTGTTTTATGGCATAATTAAGGTTAGGAAATATATAATTCTGATGGAATTGGGCACCCATACCATGTTTATTGCACTTCACTTTAAACACCCTACCTATATAGTGTATGCATCCTTGTATGTACTTTCAAATTCATGATCCTTAGCAGCATACGAGCTGGGTTTAACATTTATTGCCTGAAAGATTTATATTTAATGTAAATTTTACATTAGGTTACACAATTTTAAAATCCATGGTGTCATAAGGCATTATTAATCTATAGAATGAGTTTGTTTGAAGCAGAGTTCCAACAAAGACAGTGAACGTCTAATGATACCATGTGGGGCTCTTAGTCACCGGAGAGTCAGTGAATGCTGTAGTGGACGTATATTCATTCCCAAACCCTGAAATATTGATTAGTGGAAGATTAAAGGGAAATACACTCTTCTTATCAGCAGAATCAATCACTGTATTTTGTTCAGTGGAAAATATGGAAGTTATTATGCACTTACTGCCAATGTTTAATGTAGACTTTCTTTCTTGCAAATTCATGGATGCATCTCTCCAAACTGTAACAAAAGAAGAATGCAGAGAGCACACCCAACTAAGAGTAAAAATGTATTGCACAATGGGTTAAAAAAGTTAATGTTTTCTGACAAACATGCCCTGTCAGTTGTGGATGGAGTGTATCTGTTGCATAGGACTTTGTGGTTCATGCGGTAAATAGGTGGCAGTAGAAGGTCTGTAGCAGGATGCAAGGGGTTAAGCATTGGCCACACCTTGCTCCCCACCTGGGGCATACTGTGGGGAAAATCCACAGAGATCTGCACCGGCGCAGCATATGGGAGATACGCTACGCCGCTGTAACTTACTTTTTTAAACTTCAAATCCACAAAGAATTTGCGTCGTAAGTTACGGCGGCGTAGTCTATCTCTCGTGGCGTAAGGGCGCCCAATTCAAATCGGCGAGTAGGGGGGCGTGTTTCATTTAAATGAAGCGCATCCCCACGCCGAATGAACTGTGCATGCGCCGTCCCTAAATTTCCCGCTGTGCATTGCGCTAAATGACGTCGCAAGGACGTCATATTTTTTAACATAGATGTGAATTATGTCCATCCTGATTCACGGACGACTTACGCAAAAAAATAAATAAAAATAAATAAACGCGGGAACGACGGCCATACTTAACATGGCAAGTCTAACTATATGCCGCAAAACACCAGCTAAACACTATATGCCGGAAAAAGCCGACTAGAGACGACGTAAGGGAATTCGACGGCCGCGCGTACGTTCGTGGACTGTCGGAAATAGCTAATTTGCATACTCGACGCGGAAAACAACGAGAACTCCACCCAGCGGACGCCGAAGTATTGCATCTAAGATCTGAAGGCGTACGAACCCATACGCCTGTCGGATCTAACCCAGATGCCGTCGTATCTTGGTTTGAGGATTCAAACCAAAGATACGACGCGGGAAATTTGAAAGTACGCCGGCGTATCAGTAGATAGGCCGGCGTACTCGCTCTGTGGATCTGCCCCTTTGTCTTTTCCCTGGGTTAGTCAGTGTTGCTGGGAAAAGATGCAAGCAGGCTGTGAGAAAACATGTCTGCAGGTCTGAAATAGACCCAGTGAGGTCAATTTACTAGCCATGAGGCTTAATAACAGTTTTCTGCAGGACTTTTGTTTTCAACTGTGATTCTTACCCCTGCAAGGAAAATTATTCTTGTTTCGCCATAACGTTGACCAATAAGCCTGAGCAGGAAGCCCTTAAACCTACCTGACACTGCTCTGCTCTGCGAGCTTGCCCAACAACACTCTCATGCAATAGTATAGGCATATCATAACACTCCAAAAGAAACACCGCCAGAGGGACCTGAAGATGATAAGCAGAGTGTGTTGGGAAAGTGGCTGGGCAATGCAGAGTTACATCTAGAATTGCCTGAAGGAGTTGCAGAGTTGCACCAGAAAGTGAATGTGAGTAGATATTTACCAGTAGAGCCAGCTTAGAATGCACAGCGGGATCAAAACTTTGGTCATAGTTTTGGTTCTGGGTGAGCCGATAACATTAGACAAAGGAGGGGTGTGACTACGCATTTCAGGGAAGGATATGTCCCTTTCTCAAGCCGAAAGTAACAGAAGGGGGATGCTGGTTTATATAGGGCTGGTGGCGAGAAATGGGCATAGCACAAAAAGCAATAGCATGGAGGTGGCTAAATAAATTAGAAAATAGATTAAAATGACACAGCAAATAAAAAAACACAGCACATAAAAAATAAAAATCATAACACTGATATAAAAAGAAACCGTGAAACGATAACAATAATGATAATTTAAAAAAATGAATAAATACTGGAAAATTTGTATATGGGGATGCCTCCCTTATAGGCCTGTTGCTTAGACTTGTAAAAGATTTGTAATAATGCATGCATGATTTAAAGCACAACTCCAACCATATATATATATATATATATATATATATATATATATATATATATATATATATATATATATATATATATATATATATATATATATATATATATATATATATATATATATATATATATATAAACAAATTAACAAGTGTGATTTTTACAGGAATACCTACCACCTGTACCCAACAGGATTTAATTTCAGCCTAAAACGTTCTGGTGTCTTTTGGGTCAAATGACAGCCAGCATTATTCAATTCACTCACTCTGAACTCAGGATGTCATATGTTTTTTTTACAATTGTTAGCCTGTTAGGCTATTTACAATTTGAAATTGTTATTTTTATTTTTTACATTTTTAGTGCACATGTTAAAATGAACATTTTAGGCGTAAAGTTACTTAAAGCGGTGGTTCACCCTCAGTGACACGATTTTACCATCGAGACAGGCATTGTAGCGCGAGCTACAGTATGCCTGTCCCGATTTTTTTACCCCCGTACTCACTGTGTACTCGTACATTATAGATTTCGGCTCCCGCGGGGAATGGGCGTGCCTATGGAGAGAGAGGATGATTGACGGCCGGCCCTGGCACGTCACTCTCCCCGAAGACAGCCGGAGTAGGTCTCGGCTCTTCACGGCGCCTGCGCACAGGCTATGCGCAGGCGCCGTGAAGAGCCAAGCCTATTTTGGCTATTTCCGGAGAAGCGTGACGCGCCAGAGCCGGCCGTCAATCATCCTCCGTCTCCATAGGCACGCCCATTCCCCGAGGGGAGTCGGTATCTTCGATGTACGAGTACACGGTGAGTACGGGGATAAAAAAATCGGGACAGGCATACTGTAGCTCGCGCTACAATGCCTGATTTTATGGTAGAAGAAATTTTTTTTTTTTTTTGGGGGTTTATAGGGTGAACCCCCGCTTTAAAGGATATGAAAGGATTTAAAAAAAATAAATGCAATTTTTTTGCAGGAAAATTATTTTTCTCACTCAGGGCCAGCTAATCAGCAGATCGCAGGTGCAAACTCAGGCTCCTGCAGACTCTCAGGATAACTGTCTGCCTGTACATCATATGGGCAAGCAGTTACCTGAGACAGGGGTGCAGCCCCCCTGTATGCCTGGATAGGAGGAGTGGTGGGGGAGGCTGCATATAAAGCAGTCTTTTTTCAACCATGGTGCTGCAGCTCCCCGATCCTCAGCTGAACTGAAGATTGGCACTGTGGGAGCTCGGTCAGACCATGTTTACACCTAAGAAAGTGAAAGCAAGGGAGAGGTGTCACAGTGTGTGCTGTGCTGTGCTCTCTGCCTTCCCTGACAGTGCATTACCCAGCAGGAAGTGTGAAGGTACAGGACTGCTTTTCAAAAACAGCACTCCATTTAAAAAAAAGTTATCTGTATGTATGTGTGTGTGTGTGTGTGTGTATATATATATATATATATATATATATATATATATATGTGTGTGTGCGCGTGTGTTTATATATACAGTATATGTGTGTGTGTGTGGGTGCATGTATGTATGTATGTGTGTATTTATATAGGTGTGTGTATGTGCGTACATGTGTGTTTACATGCATGTGTATGTATGCACACTACTTTTAATACTGACCCCCTATTTCTGTACGATCAGAACTGATTTTTTTTTACAACTTGTTCATATTACCAGCAAGAAAATCCTGTTCCTCTGAAAGCGATCTGTGTTCAGATCGCTTTTTTACAGGAATTTAACAGTCAGTGAAGAGGCAATAGTTAGGGATTTCTAAAGCCTCTGGAGATCTTTGTGATGCAGTAGCAGTAGCATTCTATGCTAATTATTTCATAATGTGCTAGCATGCTCTTACAGAGTTTAAAAATAAAAATAAAACAAGTGGGGGCTTACTGCTTCTTTAACAGTGAATAATGTCCCTAGAATTATTCCTCTTGCTTCAGCGTGTGCAGATTTACCTAGTATGTGTGTGGTGCAATCATAATTTCCATGTGTGCACACCTGACTTGTTCTTTTTCATTTACATGTGTGCATATATGGGGGTGTGGGTGGGGCTTTTAAAAATATATTTGGGTATTTAAAAAAAATTCTGTTAAACTTTATTATTTTTGCTTTTTTATTTTAACTTTATGGCTATCACAAGGGGGCTGATAAGCATTCAGACGTGTTGACATATACAGATGGCTTTAAACAGTCAGGAGAGATCTGCAAACAAACATCTGTAAAGGGCAGGAGATTGTTTACATGTCTGTGCTGCTGTCAACATGATAGTTATGTAGGTGGCATAGAAAGGGATAGATGTTAGTATAAAAGATAAGTAATATATACTGTAGGTTCATGTTTTCTTACATTTTTTTTTTTTTTACATAAAGTTTTTATTACAATTTTTACAACACATAGTTACAGAGATCATGATATTGCTCTACAATAAATGGTCAATACTTGGTTTTACAGATGGTACAGTAAGTAGTTGCAAAAAAAAATGGTGATGTCTGAGTTCCAAGCTTTGTATATATGAAAAAAAAACAAGTATCACTTTCTATTTTTTACTGTTGTAAGGGAATTTCTGTCTTGCCAGCTAGACAGGTGATACAGCTAAGGCTGGGTTCACACTACTACACTACTTTCATCCTACTTTGCTCTGCTACATTGGTCCTACATTTATCCTACATTGGTCCTACATCCATCCTACTTTCATGAACAGGATACTACTTTGGTCCAACTTCAATGATATTCAATGGGCCTGAAGTAGGATCAATGTAGGACCAAAAGTAGTACAGGGAGCATTTTCAAAGTCGGAACGACTTGTGTAGGACGCTACAAGACGCTCTCATAGGGAAACATTGAACACAGAGCAAAGTAGGATGAAAGTAGTGTAGTAGTGTGAACCCAGCCTGAGGAAGGGGAGATTGGGATATTTAGAGGGTTTGTCATCTCAGACCTAACTGGGTAGAAAGAAATTGAACTAATCAGAGAAAAATGGGTTGTGGCAAAACTTTATCACGTGGGAGGCTTTATTGAGAAGGAAGAAGGAAAAACAGAATTGGGATAAAAGAGAGCAGAAGAGAGAAAAAAAGGGAGGGGAAGGGGTAAGGTGGAACTAGATGTCTCTGGGAGTGGGCACCAGTAGTACCCGAGGGATCAGATTTTCAGGTTTTAAATAGAACATAAAAGATAAAGCTGGGTCAGAGAGATTGACGGTGGTTCCACATTTGATATTGAGATTAGACATTGGCTTTAAATGGGCTGTTTTTTTGCCTTCCTTGGGAATGACCGAGATGCAAACGTCTAACAGTGGTCAGTTGAAATCTCTTTTCAGGGATGTTAAGACCCCAAACATTAAGGAAGGGGAGTTTCTGGGTGATATTGCAGGAAGGGCGGTAGGTCAGTGGCATGGTGATTGGTCAAGGTTGGGTTAGGAAGAAGCAAACGATTACTCCTAGTATGATAGGAAGAATGGCTTTGGGGTGTGAAAATAAAAGGTGGGGGAGTGGTAGGGCTAGGCTAGGTGTGGAGTATGGGAGGTAGATGCTTAGGGGAAAGGCAGTAGGTCACGGTAAGACAAGAGTGAAGGTGAAGCAAAGAGTTTAGGAGTATTCTGAAAGGAGGTGACTCTGACAGTCAATAGTACCTGAAGTATGAAGCCTGGAGGGCGTAAGCTGTCCTAGAGAGGGTCAGCTGGTATGGGGGAGAGAGCTATTCTAGGCCAAGATGAGAAAAACCAGTACAGCACTCCTAGGGGAGAAAAAGAGATCTGCTGAGTGCAGCTGCTGAAAGTCGGTTATTTATAGTGCACAGGCTAGGCGGCAAAGGTAAAGAAGTGCACAATAAGGCAGTAGCTGGGTATTGTACCAGTGTTTAAACACCCAACAACATTCGGAAAAGGAAAGAATGCCCTCAAGGCTGCTAATGGTGCACATGAGCTATCAATGGGGGTGAGGCCAAGCGGGAGGAAGGGAGGCCAAGCTTAAACATTCTAACACTAAGTGGTCCAGAGACAATTATGCATAATGTTGTGTGACTGTTATAGCAAGAGGCAATAAGTCCTGTGGGTGACTATTGGGGGGGGGGGGTGAAAAGAATGATAATGATGTGTCTGTGTAGACTGTGTAGAAATTAGAGCTTGTTAGTCTAGAGGGAGAGAGATGGTTCTTCATTCTCCTGGTGCTGTTTCCTGTCTATGCAAGCCATTGAGGATGCTGTAGATGTGGTTGCAGTTGCAGACCCAGGTGGCCTTAGTCCCAGACGAGTGAGAAGTGGCATGAGTAAAAAAAATGTGGTTGGCAAACACTCATGCACTGCTACGTTATGATAAATGCAGTATGCCTAGGGGTGTAGAAAGTGGGATTTAGCACTTGATCAATGATTTTATTTGATGTTGTTTGTAATTTAATTCTTAATGGTCCACATGACTTGGAGTGTGGAGGGGGTGTGTCCTTTCATTAAAAATGTGTGCCAAAAAGTGTTTTATTTCCATCTCTGAACGTTCAAAGGTATATGGATGCCACACATTTGCATCTTCAGTGAGAGATCAGAGGTTAGGCCAATTAAAAGATCTGGATTAAAGCTGTCTAGGTAGGCTGGTTACAGGTGTGTCCTATCAACTGCACTGATATGATAACATTTCAAAATTAACAAAATAAGATATTAGGGTTGCAAATCTTAGTAATTTAATTTTTGAGGTAAAGGCACATTTTCCAATATGAACAAATCTTCTGGTGACAACTGTCTAACATGGAATTTCTCATCTTTTCCATACTCGATCCAAAACAAAAAGTTTGGGCTACTGTATGCATACATTTTAGTAAACATTTTCAGTTTAGTACAAAATCTGATAATATAAATAACTATATTTGAACCCTTATAAGAGAAGCCTTTTTTTGGTTATTTACTTATTTTCTCTCCCTGTCACAGAAGTATCAGCACAGTGATAGAACGTAAGGCATCCTGCATCCTACCTGATCACAATGCTGACACTCAGCAAACACTCAGATATATAAAAAAAGCGCTTTGTTAATAGACTGTTTTATCCTTCTCCAGAAGCCTAGACAAAGTGTCAGCCCAGAGCTCAGGCAAAAGACAGGTGGGGTCATTTACAATCAATTGGTCAGCTCTATTATTTAGTTACTTTAAAAGAAGAACACTAATCATGTCCCCCGTGATTCTGGATTTGGAGAGTATGACCTGTTAGTAGACCCTACAGACTTTGTTATACACTGCCAAAGGCCAATTTTTATTTTACCCTGTAAATTAAAACAACACATCCTGCGGCCACACAAATCTATAAATGTTATAAAACATACATTAGGGGTATATTACATATAATGTTGTTGACAGATGGATTCAGTTTAGAGACCTGAGCATAGGTAGGCTCTTTCAGAACTGCTTGCAGTTATGAAACACATAATATGCCTCGTACACACGTACAGGATTTCCGACAGGAAAAGTTCCCGTCGGAAATCCCGAGGGGAAAGCCGAGAACCTGCTCAGTTCAGTCTTTCCCCTACACACGGCCGGTTTTCCCAACAGGAAAACTGCGATGGATCTTTGGCCGGGAATCCCGGCCGTGTGTATGCTCCATTGCAGTTTTTCCCATAGGAAAATGGCCAAAAACTGCCGGGCAAAAGTCTGGTTCTCTTGTTTTGGGCAGTTTTCCGGTCAGAAAAACTGCGAGGAGCATGCACACGTTGGGAAAACTGATTGTGTGTATGAGGCATTTGTTGTATCTTGTGCCATTTATTAAACTAAGAGAGATGTTTTTAACGGGTTGTACAATAATGGTCATGCTAGATAGGTATGAGAGCTGACTTCTACCTGGAGTAATTAGTTTGAGGATTATGTTTATGTGGGCACAGGTAGTATTTAGTAAAGGATTCCATGGATTTCGTGCCAACACTTTCAGTGCATTCTTACCATAAAAATTACCTCAAGTCACAACAGGCTGAAACTTTGAGTCAATGACCTGGAACAACAGTGCAGAAAAGCCCCATCCACATGAATTATGAGCCAGTGATTCAAAGTATGGAAGGGTGACAGCTAGGCAGTTTTGATTCTGAGGCCTTGTACACACGACCGAACATGTCTGCTGAAACTGGTCCGTCGGACCAGTTTCCGCGGACATGTCCGACCGTGTGTAGGGCCGACCGGACAATTTTCCGGCCTAGCGGACAGGTTTCCAGCGGACAAAAGTTTCTTAGCATGCTAAGAAACATGTCCACTGGAAAGCTGTCCGTCGGACATGTCCGATGGTCAGTACGACTCATCGGACATGTCCGCTGGCCCGAAATCCCGTGATTCGACGCATGCGTGGAAGCATTGAACTTCCGGGTTTGCGCATGTCGCCATGTCATCGTCGCCGCTACGTCGCCACCACGTCACCACGTTTTCTGTCCGCGGGGAATTTGGTCTGATGGTGTGTACACACATCACCTGAACAGAGTCAAGGTAGGTACTTAAGGAGGGCCAAGAGGGATATGTGGCGTCATTCCCTCTCCACATTCAGGAGAGCAAGGAGCTATTTTTTACCCCCAAGGGGAACCTGCCTGGGGAAACCAGAAACCCTTTTCAGGATTTACCTGGATTTACCAGGATTTAGTTGGATTTTGGACACAGGATTCCCAATCACTGGTGGTAAGTTTCATGAACTGCTTGGAATACAATTTCCAACCGATGAATTGATGCTTAACACTGGCATATTTCTATACAAACTGATGAGAACTTTATGTTTCTCTCTCCCTTTCCCCTGGGGGGGCCTTTTCCTCATTCTATCTCCTTTATATAGGATTTCTAACGCCACTCAAATTGAACCAATTGGTTCTATCCACTCTATGAGTGATACCAAATAGGGACTTCTCTGTATGGTGCAGCCTGCAATAGGAGACATCTGGGTCCCAGGACATCGAGGGGCCTTTTGGTCCACACCCTTGGGCGCGGAATTTTTAAACAATAGGTGAGATTTTTTTCACTAATGTATGTGCTTTTTCTTTGTTTGATGAAGAAGGTATATTATTATATGTGCTGTTTCTGTATTTAAATGAAGAAAGTACAATGTTATATTGTGAATGTATTTAATATTTACATTATTTTTTGATCTACTTCAGATGTAATACTTGTTTATGCCATGATGAAGAATGCGTAGCATTCGAAACGCGTCGGCTTTCAGCTACAACTTACCTCCCAAATTTGGTGATGGTACCGTATGCCGGACAGTATTTGCATCATTTATGATTTGTATAATGTACATTCATGTAATTTTCGAGATATTTTTGTATATGCTGAATCTATTTTTGTAATAAATTGATATAATTTTTTATACATTTTGAAACCTTTTTTGTGTTACCTACACAATCCCACTCCATGAGGTATATTCTAATAATTTCTAGTACTATGAGATGATGGCAACTACATGCTGTCATATGTGAGTTGGTCTTTTTTTCGTGATATAATTCACATAGCCCCAGAAGACAGCAGAGCCATTTTGATGACCTCACTTTTCTATACTACATTCACGCAATATAGCTTGTCACCTTCATATCCCCTGCGTATGAATAGTCTGTGAAGAAATGGCGGTAGACTGATTAGGTATTCCTTTTTCTTCTCTCCTATTAACATATTCCTCTTCAGTACATGTTCATGAAGAACCAGCAGATCTCTTTCCCTGTCAGCATATCCTTATAGTAGTAGCTAGGAGCTAGCTAATATGGCGTGCATGTTTATGATAAATTGTGCAGCATTGCTACAGTAGGGCTGATGCCATTAGGGCCCACATTTATACCCAGGACTCTTCTCGCTTGAGACTGTAAAGTTATTACTTTTTCTGATTTGAATAAAGAATTCCTGTGCTTTTGAGGCTGTGGTGTCAGAGTACATAAGGGAGTGGTTCTGGGGTGGCCCATCCATTAAGGACATATGGGCGCTGTCCCCCCTATCCATCGCCACCTTCCCCTATACATGTGTCCAGCCCCTTGCAGGACGCCAGATGCATGGATTCCAATGGAGATTGGGTGTTTTTTTGAAGCCCCTTTTTTAATAGGCTTTGAAATAGGGTGGGCTCAGGGTGCAGAGAATGCGAATGGAGCCCACCCAGGTATGTTACAACAGTGAATGAATATTTGCTATTCTAACACTGATTCTCCTCCTGGCTAATCAGGAAGTGGGTTTTGAGACCTGTCACCCGATTGGCTGAAAGGACAGTCGATCCTATTGGATGCCTAGGAGGAGCAGAGGAGCCGCATGCTGGAAGCTGCCGATGGAGGAGAGGGCACATAGCCGCTACATGCTGCCCGCCACCTGCCTAGATGGGGAAAGTTCCAGAATGACCGGCAAACAGCAGGGAGAGGGTGATTGTTTGCCACCCCCTCAAAAAAAAAACATCAACCGCCACTAGAGTGGTTTGATAGAAATTTGTCGTTCCTCTGCCCTTTATTTGCCTGGAGCCATAGATCCCAATGAGGGTGGCATTTTGCTATTATGCATATATGCTCTTTTCTTTACCACTCCAAATAGTTGCATGTGTTCCATTGTCATTATTGTCTTTGCTATCAGGGTTTTCTAACAAAGTATATTTCTTCACAAAACTATTTTATGTTACTGAAGGGCATTAACATATCCCCCCCCCCCCCAAGATCCAACTGGTTCAAACTGCCTGTGAGTGTTTTTTAAGTGTATGGTTACAATAAGTATGTCCAAACCCAGAGTGTCAGAGGTGTCAGAGGACTTGCAAGGTCAGGGCAACCAGTGGGGTACAGATTCTTTAAGCGGGCTAGCACTAGTTTTGTATGCATACTTCCATGAATAAAAAAAGATCTATGGATGGAGGAATGTGCTCATCTTCTATTCAAAGATTTCTATTCATTCATGAAAGCTATAATACAGCTTCTATAAATGGAAAGGGAAGGGGGCATACTCAGCAATCTTGATACCTTTAATACCTGTCTCAAGTCCAGTAGCACTAGTATTAACTCCTGTGGCTCCGGAAGATTACAGCTGTGGGGTATAGGAGGGTGACAGAGGACATAAGATTTCCACCATGACAGCAGGCACCAGCACAAGGAATGTTTTGAATAAAATATAAGTATCATCCCCTGTGCTGATGTTTTTTTTTTTACTTTTTTTTTTACTTTTACCTACACTTAGGATTTAACAATCAATTATATTTTGCAAGAAAGGTATCCAATTCACATTTCAGTTCTGATAATTAGATGGTCATAACCCTCTTTGGCAGAAAATTCCAACTTAACTTGTAAAATAAAGAGCTCCAAGATCAAGAGGGCACTCAAAGTCACAGAAAAATAGGCCATCCAGAAATCTCTATGCCTAGACCATTTACAATAACAGGAACTATTAAGAAACTATCATCATTTTCTACAGTATGAGATTAGGCAACCAGCAATGGAATTTCAAGGTCATCATCTGTGAAAAGTTATAAGCTGTAATATTAACCTGTGTTTAAAAATTAAATGTGGATGACAGTTTAGAATGCTGTTAGCATTTATTTTGGTGTGTTAAATATACAGATCAGTCAAACAAGATCCAGAGAAAAAACAGACTACAAGAGTCAGAATATTGTACAAAAATCTAACAGGCATAGAAACACTGCTGTCTTAAGAATCATTTATCTATTTACTGCCATGATGTACCCCTTCCCTCTACCATTAATTCCACATGTAATTGACCACCGGAGCAAAACAACCTGCATTCTAAGAGCAGAAACCTAATTGCAAGGGTATAATTTGTGGCAATTCTCTGTTGACATGGCATTGGCATAGGACAATAAGGTGATATTGGTTAGGGGGGGGGGTATCGGACTCCTTGGAATGGGTACCCCTCCGATACACAGGTTGTGCCCAAAGAAAACCTCAAACAGGCAGAACATTTGGTGCTAGCTTACCAAGATTTTTTAACCTCCCCGTACGCACATACGCAAGCCTCCTTGGGTTTTAATGAAAAGAGGCCTCATATATGTGCCCTATGTAAACATTTATCTGTGCTGAGAGCACGTGTCCTGCCCGCTCCCAGCACAGTCACAGGCGGGTATCGGAAAGCTCCTGATGCATACTTCGATCAGGAGCTATCCCAATCATGTGACCGCTCAGACAGCCAATCACAGCGGTCACATGACCCGAATGCCTACCTCTGCCTCCCAGCATCTAGAAGTTCGTAAAGGGCCAGGAGGCGGCGGAAAGGGGTTAAGTAAATGTCTGCTTAGAATTCTCCTTTTAACATTTTATGTTGCAGTAAACAGTAATGAAATTAGAAAGTACTGTATATAAACACAAGTTAATCCCTCACCTTTTGGGCTAGCCTTTTCTTTACATTAAATTCAGGGTAACATACCTTATATATATATATATATATATATATATATATATATATATATATATATATTTTTTTTTTTTAAGCACTTACCACAAATTTTTTTTATTGGAGTTCATTGAAGCACACAGGCCCCGCATGTCTCCATGTTATCAACAAGTACTGCTTGCTCACAACACTGAAGTATGACAGTTGGAGGCAGGGTTATGCATGGGGTGGCTTAATGTTTTTTGCTTTGCCAATGTCCAAACCTCTTGAAGGACTGATAACCCACATGTGTTAAACTACTTTTCAATCCTAATGCCGCATACACACGATTATTTTTTTCGGCATTAAAAAAAAAAAAACGTTGTTTTTCAAAAATGTAATTTTAAATGATCGTGTGTGGGCTTCACATCATTTTTCAGGTTCTGAAAAACGCCAAAAAAAAAATTCGAACATGCTGCATTTTTTAATGTCGTTTTAAACGATGTCGTTTTTTGGGTTGTAAAAAATTATCGTGTGTGGGCTAAAACGATGTTAAAAAACCTGTGCATGCTCAGAAGCAAGTTATGAGATGGGAGCGCTCATTCTGGTAAAACTACCCTTCATAATGGAGTAAGCACATTCATCACGCTGTAACAGACAAAAAAGCGCAAATCGTCTTTTACTAACACGGAATCAGCTAAAGCAGCCCAAAGGCGAATGGAACTTCCCCTTTATAGTGCCATCATACGTGTTGTACGTCACCGCGCTTTGCTAGATAATTTTTTTAAAACGATGGTGTGGGGGCAACGTTGTTTTAATGATGAAGTTGGAAAAACTTCATTTTTTCAACATGCTGAAAAACAAAGGCCCAGATTCAGAGAGATCGGCGTATCTTTAGAGCAGCGTAGCGCATCTGATACGCCGATGTAACATAGAGAGGCTCGTACTGTATTCACAAAGCACTTTCTCCCTTTCTTACGCCGGCGTAATGTAAAATGGCCGGCGTAAGCCCGCTTGATTCAAAGTAGCAAGGCAGTGGGCGTGTTGCATTATAATTAACCGTGACCCCATGTAAATGCATGGCCGAACGAATGGCGCATGCGCGTGCATGCTCAGAATCACGGCGCATATACTCCCTAACATACGCCGGCTTAATGCCTGTGACGTGAACGTAACCTACGCCCAGGCCCATTCACGTACGACTTACGTAAACAACGTAAAATACGACGCTGTTCCCGCGCCCATACCTTAACATGACTTAACCCTGCTTTATGAGGGGTAAACTTACGCCGGACGTACGCCTTACGTAAATGGCGTAGCTTACTGCGACGGGCGCAAGTACGTTCGTGAATTGGCGTATCTAGGTAATTTACATATTCGACGCGTAAATCAACGGAAGCGCCCCTAGCAGCCAGCGTAAATATGCACCCAAGATACAACGGCGTAAGGAGACTTACGTCGGTCGGAACAAGCTGAAATTCAGGCGTATCTGGTTTCCTGAATACAGCACATAGATACGACGGCGCATCCTACAACTTACGTGGCGTATCAACAGATACGTCATCGTAAATTGTCTGTGAATCCGGGCCAAAGTTTTTTTTCATGCTGAAAAATTATCGTGTGTACGACCCTCAATGGACCAAAAAAAAAGGTACAAAAATCTTATTTTTATGCTCTGATGGCCTCTAATAGGCAGATATGTCATACTGTGGCATTGTTTGCATTCGTTATATTTCCCATGCTCCATAATCATAAGCGGCAGACCATAAAACTAACATGGAATTCAAAGCGCACCCATCATTACTTGACTGCGTTTTTAAAATATTCATGGCCTGAGCAACAAAGCATTTCAGCAATAAGGCAGGTACAGTAAGTCAATGGTTCTGTGATTTTCATGTACTAAATTACATTCAATGTATGATGATGAATAATGTAGGCAGCAGAGACTGTTTGACAGCATCAACAATAATCATTCTACAGTGCTTGCAGCAAAAACCAATAGTTGTGTTATTAATATGACATTGCTTTTATCCTTAAGTAAAATAGAGTATGAATTACACAATCAAGAGGACCAAACATAAACAGCTATGCATGGAGTAACACAGAACATATTTACATAGTAGACAGAGGAACCAGAAAATCGGTTAAGGTAGTGGATCAGCTGATGGCTCATTACAATCTTTTTGTACATGGCTAAGAATTTAAAAAGCTGCATCCATAAGCAAAATCGACATTATAATGATAATGTATTAAATAATGTGCATTTGGAATGTTTCCTTAGAACAGGAAATCCAAATTGACTTACCATTCCAAAGACTTGGGTCAACCAAGAGAACATAGGCAGATAAGGGGACCTATTATACTGCTGTATGTGCAACAGATACCGGTAACTGCTTTCACAGTCCAAAAAAAGCTACTATAGTTAAAAAAAAAAAATATGAGAAATGTGACTCTTTAAATTGTACCTGTTATTTTTTTGTTTTCATTTGTTTTTATTAAAATTTTTTAAGAAACACAGATATAATTTACATTACATTTCCAAAAAGCGTACACAAAAAAATTCACATTTAAAATACAAATAACATTACATAAACATAAATAACAAAAATAACAACAATGACAACATTAACAACATGGGTCTATCCTACACCTCCTGGTCTTTCATCGCTTTTTCCTTTTCCTTTCCCTTTCCCCTCCCTTTCTTCTTCCTCTAACCCCGCCTTCCCCCTTCCCTCTTCCCCCCGGAGAGAGAGAGGAAAAGAGAGAAGAAGAAAAAAAAGGGGGGGGGCAAAACAAATTAAAAAAAAATGACCCCTTTTACCTCAAAATCTCCTCGTGAAAGGAACAAAAAAATTGGACCTGTTATTAATGTGAGATTCCCAGTCAATCACGCCCTCTTAAACTCTTGGGACCTGTGTTTATAAGCATTGGGATTATGTCAATGGCATCAGTTTCAAATCAGCTCAAGATGCTTCTGATGCTTAGATCATTCAGAATTCATTAATAGGTGCTTTTGACCTATAGTTGGTCTCCTTCTAAGAGGAAATTGACCTGTATTAGGGGGTTTGTATGCTCATAAACCTGTAAAGGAATGAAAAACCTGTTTTAAGTGAATAAAAGATCCTTGGCATGGGCCCATAAAACAATAGCAAATGTTTGGAAATAATTTCCATATTTGGCATAGAAGACACTTTGGGATGCCATGGTGCCTTATCACTTGATCTAATGCTAAGGTATTTGGTTACAAGATGTCTGCCAATTGATAGGACCAGACAATCTTCTTTTTCATGTGACCCAAAACTTGGGCATCCCGATGTAACTCTTCCCCCACCTCAAGAATTCTAGGGCTTCTGCTGTTATTTAAGAGCTGAAAAGTTGAGTGGACAAGAAGGTAGGAGTTTTATTTTTTAAGCATGTTCTCTTTAGTACATCAAGCAGTGAAATAAATGGGTAAGCAACTATGCACATACAGTGTGAACAGTATCTTAACCCTTATCGATAAAACCAATTGTAACGGAATGGCCCGTGATACCCAGAGACTTTTGAAGGATGTGGGGTACTCCTGTGCCAGTTTCACTAATGACTCTTGGGTCTAGGGTCATCCTATGTCCAATAGGGGCATAGGATGACTGAGAAATGATATCTCGGATTACATGAGATGGGACAGTAATGATAATTAATGTATTGAAGGAAATAAGGGACATATGTTGGATTGTTTTAGCTTGGAACAGTAATCCACAATATATTCCTAGATTCCTATATGTCTAGAAGAACTAATTACAACCGGTCAATAGAATGACTCATTCAATGTGGGGACACATACTGTTGAGGTGTTAATTGAGTCTGGCTCCTAAGATATTCTATTGTGCTAATTAAGTCTGCCTCTCAAGAACCTTTCATTGTGTGAAGTTCTATTGATGCTAATATGTGTTGTGAGTTAACACACTCTAAAAGTCATGATGTCTGCCATGTCAGCTATAGTAACTGACTCATGTAGATTCGGTGCCAGAAAGTCTGACTTACATCTAAAGGAATGTGTATTGAAGTTCATTGTGTAATGTTGTGGGTGGAGTTGAGTCATTGTCCATATTTGGTTGCTAACTGTATAAGAAGAGGTGAGTTTACCATTAAAGTATTCAGTTGTTTGGACCCAGAGAAGAGAGCTTGTGTCTCATTATTCTGGTGAATTCTTATGGATCGTGTCTGCTGGATTGTGGAGTGTCGGATAAACTGTCTTGGGTTGGTGGAATGGAATATCGTAAACGGTGTTAACCCCTGACCGTTACACCAATGATCAAAGGGAAAAAATTGTGGCGCTGCATGCTTAATAAGCATATAAGCTTACTCACTACAATAAATAAACAATAATACCACCCTGTGACAAGTGAAAAAAAATCAAATAATGTAAAATATAATATGAATAAAGTCCATAAAGTAGTCCAGTGAATTTTTTCTGTGCAATATCTGAAGATATTGCACAGAAAAAAAAGTTTGTTGATAAAGGTTAAGATACTGTTCACATTCTATATTTTTTAAAGTGGCAGCTCATTTTCATATGAGGATCTTTTCTCCTGGGCGCAGTGGTGGTATTTAAAGTGTGGGCGGATATCTCTTTATTACCAACAGTTCTATGCACATATAGTACCAACTTTACCATTTAATTTTTTTCCACAGTCATATGTTCTGCTAAATATATCTAACATATATTTATATATTTTTACATTATGTGTTAATACATAAACCAAATAAGCAACTACAACAGCACAGAAATCTATAGAAAATTATTATGGGGTGGTGAATCATATCACCCTGGCAAGGATAAGTGTAACATTAATAGCAAAACCAAACCTATATTAAACTCCTAAAATTATGTTTTATGTAAATTATAGGAGACCCAATTTAGATCTGATAAGGAGCTACATGGATACAACTTTGAATGCACTCTAGTAGGCCTTTTTATGAACTCATACATGTGTATTTCTGCTAACCAGGGTTGAAATTTCTGAGAAAAGCCAGACAGCGTAGTATGTGCTCACAGAGAATATAAATGTCATTGCGGGCTGGGGAAAAATGTTATCATTACATGTCATGTTTCAATGCTACATAATGCTGTGTGTTCATTTTTCCCAATACATTTACAGTGACAACATATTCAATTATAAGAAGGTGTTCAGTACATGTTGGTTTAAATAAACTTTATGAGCTTGGTGTATAACTGGAATTCAAGCAGTTGTCCCATTTTTTTTTAAGGGAAAATCTATCATGCAGTCAATTTATTCAACAATCTCCATTTGCAAAGGTTGCATTTGAATGCTTAATGGTCACCACTATATGTATATATATGATATGATAATGTATAAAGTGGAAATTGATGGTGGTGGGTGTATTAAGTATAGTGAATAAAGTAAACCTGTTTACGCAGCCATATCCTCTGATTTGTTTTAAATCTCTTACACTAATTATCCAACCAATAGAATTTTATAGTAAATGATCTAACAGCAAGTGACAGAAAGGTTTAAGATGTCGAAGCCCGAATTACGAAGACCCAAGTTGTTGAATGATCAGGCTATGCAAATTAAAGTAATATACACATTAAAATGAACCTATCAGGAGAGATTTCTAGCTTATTTTGAAGGTACAAGCTCAGAAGCTACGCATCGTATTCCTTGCACGCTATTTAGTGAGTCACCAACCTAGAACAAGCCTACAGCCAAAGTGTTGGCGAACATAATACACGCATTGTAAATTGACATGGGTCAACAAACTAAAAAGTTAAAGGAAAAGTTCACTTTTACAAAAATAATTAAATAAATGCATTTTTTTATTTGCAGGTAAAAAAAAAATGCATGTATTATTTTTTTCGTTAGGAACCTGTAAAGCATTGCACCCATGATCAGCAGATTGTAGGTGTAATGACACGGTCCTGTAAACTGTCAGTGTATCCTCCTGTACCCCCAATACGTGCATGTGGTTACACTGACAGGAAGCTCAGTAAACTATCATTGAAAACTACAAGCGGACAGCCACAAAAGCTATCAGGACTTGTAGTTTTCCTATTCATAGAATACTGTGAAGGAATTATGCAGCCGTGTTTTGTTTTTTTTTAAGTGGATGTAAACCCTCACATATACCCAGTGAAGTGAACAGTCTCAGATGATACACAGAGATGAAACAAATCTCCCTACATAAGTTTTACATGTATATCTGCTGTCTTCAGCTTGCTATGTTCTTTAGAATTCTTACATCGGGTTCAAATTTTTGCTTCCTCATTCAGCAGTAGCAGTGTACACTTGTATTAGTAAAATCAGCTGGGAGACAGCTGATTGGAGGAAAGGCACACACTCCCACTCCACATAGGCAGAGACTTGCAGAGCTGTGCTGTGAATAGACCAGCTCTCTGCTAATCTATTTATAGCACCCTCCCTCGACATAAATTTGCAACTGCTTTTAAGTCATGTCAGAAGTTATCATGCTGATAACAGAAGAACAGAGCAGCTGTAAGACACAGGACTTGGGTCTTTGGAGAGAGATAAGAAAACACTACAGATATATGTGCCTAGGTCAAATTTCATGAATCAGGTTTACATTCACTTTTTATTTACTTGACAGCTAGTGGGGAGGGGGGAGGACCCCCGCTAGCTGTCAAAACGGGGACTCGGGGGTGCGCTGTATTGTAACATGTTACACCCTGAATATGTTTTGAACCTGCGGCTACAGCATACAATCCTGGGAGGGTGTTTACGTCTTTGGGAAACAGCTGGTCACAGATCGGGGTAAAGAGCCAATCATAGTGTCCCTCCACATGATCAGATGTGTCCAATGACAGCTGATCATCATGTAAACACAAGATGGTTATCACCATTCCTTTCCTCACACTGGCCGCATGAGGAGAGGAGAGCTGATAACTGGCTTGTGTTAAGGGGACATCAGTGCAGTCCCGACAGTGCCCACCCATGCTGTCAATCAGTGCCCACCAGTGCTACCAATCAGTGCCCACCAGTGCTGTCAATCAGTGTCTCCTTATCATTGTCACCTATCAGTGCCCCCTATCAATGCCCATCAGTGTTGCCTATCAGTGCCGCCTCTCAGTGCCTCCTATCAGTGTCCTTCAGTGCCGCCTATAAGTACAGCCTCATCAGTGCCTCCTCATAAGTGCTCACCAGTGCCGCCTATCAGTGCCACCTCATCAGTGCAGCCTATCAATGGAGCCTCATAAGTGCACATCAGTGAAGGAGAAAATTTACAAGTTTTCTTCTTTTAATTTTTTTTTTTTTAAATTGTCAGTCTTTTTTTGTTTGTTTAGCAAAAAATAAAAAACCCAGTGGTGATTAAATACCACCAAAAGAAAGCTCCATTTATATGATAAAATTATAAAAATGTAATATGGGTACACTGTAGCATGACCGTGCAATTATCATTCAAAGTGTGAGAGCGCCGAAAGCTGAAAATTGTCCTGAGCAGGGAGGTGGTATATGTGCCCAGTAGGCAAATGGTTAAGCAAGCATTTGGATGATAGCTCAGCAAGTTGCACTTTATATACCATCAATGGCAGCTTAAAAAAAATCGGGAAAAAAACTATGACAGGTTCCTTAATAAATTAACTTTAGAAATCCATGTTTGAGACAATATCCTGGATTTTCCCGTAAGGACCTCTTTATACCATAGATGGGTTAAACTGCAGTATTGTGGGCATTAACATGTGTTATGTTGAGGCAGCTTGTTCATTTTAGTGCGATTCCAAGAGAAGGCATGGGCCAAAAACTGTAACCGCAGTATTTTTTTTTTAACGCAACTGTGTATACCTGTGGTATGTTGAATGTGATTCTAAATGAATGACACCACAACTGACTTTATAATGTGCATTACATTCCTGTGAGTTGCAGTAACATACAGTAAAGCATGCATTTTACACCACCACAATGATCTAAAGGGGGCTTTAAAGAGAACCAGATTCATAACCTGTAGAAATTACAGTGGCTATTGTGCAGAGTTTTCTAAAACATTAATCCTTTAGTTCCAAATGTAAGTGCCCGATCCACAAAGCACTTACCTGGAATTTTGCAGCGGTGTAACTTAAATCCGTCCGGCGCTAGGCGGGCCCAATCGAATGGGGCGAGTCCCATTTAAATTAGGCGCGCTCCCGCGCAGGACGTACTGCGCATGCTCCGTCGGGTAAATTACCCGACGTGCATTGCGCTAACTGACGTTGCACCGACGTCATTTGCTTAGACGTTAACGTAAATGGCGTCCAGCGCCATTCACGGACGTCTTACGCAAACAACGTTGATGTTTAAATTTCGACGCGGGAACGACGGCCATACTTACCATGAGCCCTAGCTTTACGCGGCGTAACTCGACGGAAACGACGTAGATTTAGATCGACGGGCCGTTCGGGACGTTCGGGGATCGCCGTAAGTCTTAATTTGCATATTCTACGCCAGCCGCAATGGCCTCGCCACCTAGCGGCCGGCCTAGAATTGCATCCTTAAGATCCGACAGTGTAATTCAATTACACCTGTCGGATCTTAGGGCTAGCTATGCGTAACTGATTCTATGAATCAGTCGCATAGTTAGAAACAGAAATACGACGGCGTATCAGTAGATACGCCGTTGTATCTCGTTTGTGAATCTGGCCCAAGGTTCTCCCTAAACTGCAACAGATCCTTAGACAGCTAAAGTAAAGTTTCTAAAAGTGAAAAAAAAGGATAACAACCATTATCCTAGACGTTATTTCATATTACTTATCTCTGTGTGGATGGCAGTGTTCAAAAGTGAGGTCTTTCCTGTCTTTTGTTTTGGTCTGTTGAGCCTTAAAAAACACCAGTGCTCTATCAGGAGCAAATGATACTCATCTGCTGCTTTCTAAATATAAAAGCGCACTTCTTTCAATTGGAATGCAAATGCTGTCATTTGGCTAATGTAAATATTCCTGCCAAACCGATACACTATCAGTTTCCTGTCAGAGCTGTGAACCTTGTGAATATCTGCTTTATTCTTCTTTATTTACTTAACAGGAATTCCATTTTGGAATTGCATCGCTTTCTTTGTTGTGGGAGAGATGTCATCACTCAGAGGGGCAATCTCAAAATGACAAGGAGTGAGCAACTCTCCAACAGATCGTTATTGCTCCTGGACCACCAATTTCACTGTGCATGGTTTGTTCTTAAACATTAAAGTGGATGTAAACCCACTCTCATCCTTTCTAGACTACTGCCATAGTGCTGATCTATAAGGATATACATGCCTCCTGCATGTATCCTTACCTGTCAAATGTCTCCCTTCTGTCTGTTATAAGAACTGAAAAATGCAGATTCTGTGGGTGGATCTGTTGTCTGGAGCTCGGGGGGTGGAGTTGTGATGTCAGTAGACTCCCCACCCTCCTCTACACGCCCCTTGTCAACATGAATGTTGTCCTGTGTATTCCTTACACTAAATTCTGCTGTGATCACTAACGTCCAGTCAAAATCCAGAAAAGTAACCACATGACTTCAGAAAAGTGGGGTTGGGAATTGAAAAAATAATGCCTGTCTCCAGGCTAGTGCATGAGATATGTAAATAATCTGTCATTCACAGCAAGGGGGCGGAACGGACTAAGGTTTTTCTCTGTAAGTCCGTTTTATTTCACTGAACAATAAAAGAGGATTGCTCAGAGCTGGATTAACTCTGTGTGGCAAGACTGGGCACAGATGATAGGAAATCTTATACTGTACATTGTGACATCAAAAAAATTAATACAAATTTTCGAGTTTACATCCACTTCAATGACAACTTTAATGACTGGTTTTAATGAAGAAATTAACAAACCTATGGCTAGAGGAAATTCAACAGCCTAAATTTGTATATGTTGAATCATACTGTGTATTCCCATTTTAAAAAAAATGGTAAGATACTGTATGTCTCAAGCATTTGTTTAAATGTTCCAAAAAAGAAGAAAAAAGCAAATAATTTCTGTAATTCAAAATACAACAAAAATGTTAATCTAAAAAAAAAAACAACCGCACACCCCTTCTGATATATTAGACTAGATACAACCAAATGCAAGGTGAATTCGATTTAATAAAAAAACATTGAATAATAAAGCAGCAAACCTTCAGCCTGTTCAAGTTAAGGGAAACAATTCCTTGCAACGTGAACAGGGGGATTTACTAAAACAAGAGAGTGCAAAATCTGGTGCAGCTTTGCATGGCAGCCAATCAGCTTCTAACTTCAGCTTGTTCAATTAAGCTTTGACAATAAAACCTGGTAGCTAGTGGGTTTCTATGCAGAGTCACATCACATTTTGCACACTCCAGTTTTAGTAAATCTCCCCCCTATTTGTCTTTAGTAAAACCCCCCACTGCCTTTATTACCTTTTATAATCACAATTTCATGTTCATACCTGCTTCTGTTTTATATCATTTGGGACCATGAAATCATTTCTATACAACAAACACTGTTGCCATGTTTGTACGTTTTTTTTTTTCGTTTCATTAAGCGAACAAGTGAAGCTTTACAGGGTTAGTTCACCTTCAACTGTTGAAGGAAATCCTGAGGGTGGTCCTGTTTCCCTGCTTGGTTTTTAATTCCATTTTTAGGTTTGAAACTGCAGTAAACCACAGGGAACACTCTTATTGTAACATGGGTAATCATAGGAGATTCCAAGGTGAGAGGGAACCGTCTTGATTGCTCCATAAATTTAGGAAGACAGCTAATAATGCTAATGCTCAGTAAACATGCACAAATATTGAAATATTTCATTTAGGAATTTCGGTTTCGTCCGAAAAATAAATGTATTTAGTTACTCCCGAAATTTGTTTTTATTTATTTTGTTTCGTTAAAAAATGCATTCGTCCAAAAATTCGAATTAATTAAGGTTGAATTTGTCAATTGAAGGCTTATGGTGTCTGTCGAATGTTATAAGAGGATTCAACAAAGCAGCTAAACTGTATGACGCCGCAATCGTACATTTCCGGTTGAATACTCCACCCACAAGCAATAGTAGAATTCTAACGTTGTATGATGAGTAATAATTTATTAATTATTATTACTAGTCAACCAACATTAGAATTCTAACATAGCCTATGGGAAGAGCATATGACCATAAATGTCCGCTCACGGCGATCGTATGTTTTTAGCTGCTTCGTCGAATTATGTCTCTATAATGTCGAATCTTTTCTCTCTATGTCGAATAATCTTGGACTAGAGTTAGGTCAGGCACAATCAACTGCAGATTCGATAGACACAGATCGCTATTGTCACCGTCATGTCGAATCTTCTATCTATATCGAACTGTTGTCGCAACAAAACGAAAATAAAACATTTTTTAGAGCCATGACTAAGCACTAGTTTAGAGTGTGAAACGCGTCGGCTGTCCTGTCTGGTGATTGCGGTGACTGTACATGTTCAGTTGAAAATAAAGACAACTTTCTTTTAAAAGTTATTTTGGAGTGCGGCTGTCCATCTTCCTTCTCTCGTCTTCATTAAAACATTTTTTATGTTGGATCTTTCGGATTCTGCATATTCATTATCATTTGTTAAAACAAACGCAAAATCCCAGAAATTCTGATGAAAATTCATTCAGACAAAAACGAATGCACATGTCTAATGCTCAGATTTCACCTATAACTGAAATGTCTCTTTTGGGTGCCGGTATACTTTAAATCCCAACTCTGGGAAATCTGAAATTACCCCATTGCAGTGGGGCTGCACCCACACTGCAAAGTTTAACTGCTTGTTTAGGTCTAGGGAACTGTTAAAAACACTTTTTATTTTTTTAAATCCTCCTCTCCTTTGGCAGACAGCGCTCCCCTATATGGTCCCTTGGCATATCGACACCCAATGCAGGGCTATAATGTCAGTACCTTAGACCATTGGTCATCAACCCTGTCCTCAGGGCGCACTAACAGGCCAGGTTTGCAAGATAACTGAAATACATCACAAGTGATATCATTTGTTGTTCAGCTGTGATTGCAGCATTCTAGTCTGCATCTCCCCAAGGTATTACGTAAAATCTGTCCTGTTAGTGGGCCCTGAGGGAAGGGTTGATGATCACTGCCTTAGACCACTGGAGAATGGGAAGAAGACACTATGGGCACTGGTCTAGAAGCACAGAAGATTGGGAAGGAAAATTTACTTTTCTATGCCCCCCCCCCTAGACCTAAATGAACAGTTAACCGTGCAGGTGAAGCCCCACTGTAAGGAAAAATATTTAAGTTTAGCTTTAAAGTGAGCTTGCTTCTAAAATCCTTACAAGTACAATAATTTTTATTTTCTGCATGCCCCTGAACCTAAACAAGCATAAATACACATTGGTGTTTTTTCCTTATTGGAGTATCTTCTTTACCGAGTTAGCTGCAGCCTCGTTCACGAATAAGACAGAGTACTGTGATGGTGGCCGCAGTTTCACTCTGAAGTGCTGTAACAGACTGCTAACTTTGGCTGCAATTGAATTATATATAACTCATTTTAAAGTTAAGCTAAGTGGACTTCCCAACTGATCTGTGCAACACCATAATCTCCTGTTGTGCCCTTATACCACCGCTATAATTTTTGGATTAGCTGTTGACTGCTTAACTTGGCCTGGAGTTGCACTCTGAGTACAAAGAGAGAAAGACAAATGCTGCCATTGTGTGAATGTAATTGAATATATTTTTATAGAGCCCTAAAAAGAACTATATCCAGAAGGTAAAAGAATTCTGGTTTAGAGGACTCAGCCACTCAGCAGTTAAGAATAAGCTGGACCCCTGTAAATCCACAGAAACCTTGATGATGTCAATTTTTGGACATTGTATAGATCTATGAAAATAAAATTCAGAATATATAGTGTTTTCAAGGAGAGTTTCACCCCAAGAGATCTGCAGCAAGGTTACGTTTATTGGCAGTGCTTGCTTACACTTTTATTAATCATCTGTGACCTAAATAATGCCAAACACTGTAGATAATTTAGACGTTAATGAGTTTCTGGCTTCATCAATAATGTATGCCTATAAGAGGCACTATAAAACCTTTTATAAAATGACCAATCATATTTTTTTCGCCCTTATATCAGTCTATTATGAAGGCACATTGAGAGTCTGCTGTGACAATGGCACTGTCGGTTTGACAAATTCAGTTTTTAAACTTTTTGTTCCATGGCAGAAAATATGAGGATAAGAATTTAGGAACTGTCACTGCTTACCTGTTGTTTAAGGTAACCTGTTCTTTGCCCTTGGGAGAGTTGGGATGGAAAAAGCTATGCTCGCTGGGGGAGGGGAGAGGATGGGGATAGGAGGGTTATTGGGAAACATGGGGGCAGGGGTGACAGATGGTAGAAGGAAGGAGGAGGCAACAGGCAGAAGTGACTGCAGGCATGGTACAGGAGACAGTCTGAGATTGCAGGCATGGTACAGGAGACAGTCAGGGACTGCAGGCATGGTACAGGAGACAGTCAGGGACTGCAGGCATGGTAGAGGAGACAGTCAGGGACTGCAGGCATGGTAGAGGAGACAGTCAGGGACTTCAGGTATTGTACATGAGACAGTCAGGGACTGCAGGCATGGTACAGGAGACAGTCAGGGATTGCAGGCATGGTACAAAAGACAGTTAGAAACTGCAGGCATGGTACAAGAGACAGTTAGGGACTGCAGGCATGGTACAGGAGACAGTTAAGGACTCCAGGCAGGGTACAGGTGTCTCTCGGGGGAGAGGAGAGGAGCACTATATTTGATTGGCTGCTTCTGCTTGGCACACACGCACAATTGCACATGATGATGACTTTAAGTCGTCATGATCATGTGCGATTGTTCGTGTGTGCCAGGCCTAAGCAGAAGCCTAAATAAAGTGTAATAAAGTGATTTGTGCAACAGCCTGTTGCACAAATCACTTTATTACACTTTTTTTGTGATATTTATGGCTGCTATGCATATTTATATAATCCATATTTAGCACTATATTTAACTGGCTGCTTGCTTCTGCTTGGGCCTGGCACAGTGGCACACACACATGCACAACATGATCATCATCTTCAAGGGTACGTACCTGCTAGGCTGCACTCACTGCTAATCCCTGCTGGCTGCTGCTGCCTGGTGATTTCCCTTCTTGTTCTGGTGGTGATGTCACAGACCCCCGCTCCTGGCCTGGGGGAGATGATGCCGGCCGCGCAGAGGAGGGTAGGATTCCCCTTCTTTTTCTTGTGTCTCATGACACTTGTCTCTTCTCCTCACAAGTCACGTCACTGGTCACAAACCCCTGCTCCTTGCCTGGGGAAGAAGATGATGCTGGCCACGCAGAGGAGGGTAGGCGGAGCATTAGGCTCCGCCAGTTGCCTTGCTTTTTTCTCCTGTACCAGGAAGTCATTGCGTGCCTGTCACTCCCGGCCTCCACACAGGCAAAGTAGCAAGTAGTGTGGGGGGGGGCGACCGCAAGAGCCGAGAAATCGCCACAGGAGGACGGGGCTGGGGCCGCTGGAATCTGGCCCTGCCCACGCGACGTCACTTCCGGTATCGGTTTCCAAGATCGGAGCATTTTCAAAATGGCTAGTATCGGCGCTGATACCGATTCCAGTATCGGTGCATCCCTAGTATGTGGCTCATTGACTTTTGTATATACCAAACATTTATATTCTTGTTTCCTAAAGAAGACTTTGATAACCAAGGTGCAACACAAAGTCACTACTAGATCAGTGGTGCCCAACAACTGCCTGCTGGTTAACCTTGTGCAGCCTTTTGAATGCCGGGCACTTTACAGAGCTGCAGCGGGAGGCCGGGTGCTGGAATGTTCCCTCTGTTCTGTTAAATTGTTGACACTGGGGGAGGAATTTACATGTAGTAGGGTTTTGCCATTAAAGTATTTGTGAACCTATATATATATATATATATATATATATATATATATATATATATATATACACCATTGTAAGTATATATACTTTTCTTTTTTATGTAAGTGATGACCTCTTACAAAGATGGGGTGGAGATTTCCTAACATAGTCAAATGTGCAGTGCAAAATAGGAAAGCAAGGGGACTGGCAGGATCACTAGGTATTTTACACAAAGGAAACAATGCAAAGAGAACAGGATACTTTTTAACACAAGTACATGCTACAACAGACACATATCAGAAATATGAAATGTTAGGGTGATTTAGATGTATTACCCATGTTATAAAAAAATAAAAAATGTTTTTTTTTTTAGTCTAGAGAAAGTAGAAGCACCACATCTGACTATTTTTAAATGGATGTTTGCCAGTAAACAGGTAATGCTTCAAATAAAAGACCCTTTTAAATACCATTTTTAAACTCATATTTGTCATGAGCTCAAAGGCTCCATTCACATTTGTGCAATGCAGAAATGCAAAAATGCACATCCTGTTTTGCAGGCACCCTGCAGTTCCATTAATTCTTAATGGCACCCTAACACATCTAGCTTGCCTGCTAAGTTCTATGCATTTTGGTGTGTTGATTAAGAAAAAAAAAGATTGCACTTTTGTGTGATTTAAAATAAAAATAAAGTTGTCCTTAATTCAAAATAACTTGCCACACATCGCCATTTGGGCTCTCAGATTGATAATAAACCCTTGAATAAGAACTAATGTACCCATCAGTTGGTACATTTGTTAAACATGTTCTTAACCAACATGGCATAATCTAAAGATTCCCAGTCAGCTGTGGAATTATAAGTCCCAACACACCTATGTTAGAGCTTGCTGGGACTTGTAGTTTCACAATTATTAGGGAGATCCAGGTTGTCCCTCTCTGGTATAATGAATAGTCCACCATCCAGGCTTGCTCTCACTTGTAATGGAAGGTTTCCATAAGGAGAGATGAAGCTTTAGTAAATGTGATTTAGCTCAGTAGGTTTGAGTGATGAGAGCTTCTACTACATTTCCCATGTGTTTCCCCAGACTTTGTTCAGCTGCTGATCGAGGAATTTCCATTTTATTCATAATAAGCTCCATGTCTTCACTCTTGTTTGTGACCTTGGCAAGTTCCTTTTCTCTTTCTTGCATGGCTTTTCTGTTCTCTTGATCACCTGTCTCCAATTACTGACATAGCAGTGTCCAGGTTGGAGCTCTAGATCTCCTTCTCCACTGCACAGTTGGTCACTCTCTCCAGGTCGGCCACCCCACTGTCATATTTCGCCGGCTTGTCAGCCCGCCGCTCGCTACAGTTCTCCTCATTCTCCAAATCCAGCTCCACATCCCCTTCTGCCGCCATGTTTTCCTCTCACAAACCGGAAGAACATTTTTTTGTGAGATTTTTATGTGTAGGGCAGCCTAAATGCAATGCATCATATCGTACAAAAACAAGCAAGCACGTTACCCTTGCATAGGCGTGAGTGGAGAGTTAATTTCATGCAAAAAGTGATTTCGAAAAGATTAGCCTATATCAATGCAAAAACCTTTAAACTTCACATTCATTCTCAATCAGACTTTCTCTAAACTACAATTGACTGGGAAGAATGCGATCCTTCATAGAGCATGCACACATTGTTGCCAATGGTCCTCTTGGTTCTGTTTTTCTGAAAATATGTATATCATATGAAAAAAATATATATTTTGATGCATTTCTCTAGGCTTTCATTAGATCACTAATTTATTATTTGATAACAGCACTTACAGTATTGTTTTTATTAAGAAATCTAGTTGATGTGCAGAAAAATATATTTTGTACATGACTCATTGGACAATGTACAATAGACAGGTAGGCATGACCTAGTGTTCATCTGCTTATGACTCACACTTTTCAAAGATCGTTGTAATACATATTTTTGGTTCAAATACACTGAGGCTCTAGGAAAGAAAAAGGATATACTCATACAGTTGTAGCATTTCAGTTTGGGACACATTTTTGCCACAAATAAATTGACTCGCTGCAAAAAGGTGCTAAAGTTTTAAGATCTGAAATAAATTGTCATGTAACCTTATTGTTATGATAGTAATTGTGCCGCTAGTATCTGCATAATATTATTTATTTATTGAATTATTGATTACAGGTATTTATAGGGTTATGCCTTGTACACACGATCGGAATTTTCCGATGGAAAAAGTCAAACAGACTTTTTCCATTGGATATTCCGATCGTGTGTAGCCCAGTTTTTTCATTAGAAATTCAGATGAATTCCATCGGAGTTTAGATATAGAACATGTTCTATTTTTCTCCAATGGAATTCTGGTGTGGAGAACGCCTCTTGAGGGGGCGAGCGGGCAAGTCAGGACACTCTCTACGTTGCAGATAGAAAAATGAGCTGTGTGTTAGTGGGCGTCCTGACACTCCTGCCTCTCCCCTCAAGAGGCTTTCTCCACACCAGGGAGAAAGCCTTGCATTACTGTGTGTAGTTACAGACAGAAGAACAGGAAGTGAGGATTTCTCATAAGAAATAAGGACATTTAAAAGCAAAACCGAAGGATGAGGTAAGTGAAGGAGGACTGCACTGAGGTAAAGGAAGCTATTTAGGGATTTTTTTTTTTACCTTTACAACCCCTTTAAGGTTAAGTTTAGGCTTTTTACTTTTGGACTGTTATGTTTAGAAAGTTCCTTGAGATTGGGAATCAGTAAATACATTATTCTTTATTTTGAGTATGAAAATGTATTTTTCATTGTGATAAATTAAAGACAGTGAGACGAAGAAGGTAAAAAGCTGTCACCAACACCCAAACAACTGACCCCTGAAGATGCACGTTTGTGACGAAACGTCAGGAGGAGTAAGGGACGTGTGACGTATTGGACAGGGATACAGCCACCATCTTGTTAGTAGGAAGCGCTGCACGCTTTCCTTTGTTTGCATTTATATTTTTTATCAAATGTGACTTTTAAATCTGTTTGCATTTAATAAATGTTTTAGTATTTTGGATGTCTGTGCAATGAGCATTTTTCTTTCATCCTTCTATGCATGTGACTACTGGGCTTCAATTCCTGGAGTGCAGTAGCCAAACTCTGCTGTGATTAAATTCAAGCATACCCGGTGGGCCATTGTTTGCAAGATCTCTCCCTTTATATCGGTCTGCTCAATGAATAGGAGGAACTGTAAACACTGCTTTTGAGTCATATGTTCATTGTGTATATCCCATACACTGGCGGTGATGCCGCGTACACATAAACCTTTTTTCGGCTTGTAAAAAACGTTGTTTTTCAGCCTCTCGGAAAAACAATGTTTTTCAGCCTCTCGAAAAAACAACGTTTTTCAGCCTCTTGAAAAAACAAAGTTTTTTCTAACTTCATTATTAAAACGACGTTACCCACACATGATCGTGAAAAAAAATGCTCTAGCAAAGAGCGGTGACGTACAACGGCACTATAAAAGGGAAGTTCCATGCGGATGACGCCACCCTTGGGGCTGCTTTAGCTGATTTTGTGTTTGTAAAAGACGATTCGTGCTTTTCTGTCTGTTACAGCCTGATGAATGTGCTTACTCCATTATGAACGGTAGTTTAACCAGAACGAGCGTTCCCATCTCATAACTTGCTTCTGAGCATGCGCGGGTTTTTCATGTCGTTAAAGCCTACACACGATCATTTTTTACAACCCGAAAAACGACATTGTTTAAAACGTCGTTAAAAAATAGAGCATGTTCAAAAAAAAATTTTGGCGTTTTTTAGAACCCGAAAAATGCTCTGAAGCCCACACACGATCATTTTAAATGTTTTTTACAACCCGAAAAATGATCGTGTGGACGCGGCATAAGGGTCAGTTTTTTTGGGTGTTGGTGACAGCTTTTTACAGTTGTCTCATTGAATCTCATCAATTGTGGATCTTGTTATGAACATTCTGGCATATTCACATGATTGAACTTGCATATATGAACTTTCTGTTTGTTGCTACCAATTTTTAGTGCAACACCTTTACCCCGTATTTTCTCTATTGTACCCAAACAATATTGTGTTAGCAGCTCTTTTTACATTCATTTCCTATTAGCGCAAAAAAATCTTTTTTTTTTCTTAATTTTTTTCATAAATTAAAGACAATCTGTTTTGGACAAAATAGAAAAGGAATACAACCTATGCCAGGTCTTCATCTAGGTCCTCACTGGAGAAATGTCCTATTGATTCCATTCTCCAAACCTCACCTGCATCAAATGATAAAATGCATTCCTCTCTATTTTAAACTTCAACAAATGTCACCATGGAATTTGTACTGGTTTTGTACATAGCTTTGTATGTGTTATCGGGAGCATGAGACATATTCTGTGCTGTCCACTACTTGTTTCTGAAATTCTATAATTATGATAATAACACTAACTACATCAGTCATTTATTTAAAAATATATACCTATGTGGAGAAAAAACTCTCCGTAACGGGTCTTTAAAAAACAACCTTTGTAAAAGTTTGTAATTTAGGGTACTTGGCCTTCTACCCTATGGTAAAACATGGCTCAAAAAAAATTACATAATTTTGATTACAAATTATTAACATGATAGATTAACATTTGATGGAATGCTGAACTGGCATCCTGAATTTAATAAACTTTGTAAATAATGTAATGCTTCCCTCTAATGGCACAAGTGTAGTCTCCCATGTAAATCACAAAGTATTCACTTGGTTTGCTATTAGTGCTTCCATTTGGTCATATGATGTGTGTCATTTAATTTTCACATCTGAACCTCAGGAAAGTATTTGTTCTTATCTACTGTACAAATCATAAATTATGTAGAGTAACTGGCTGAAACTAGAGAGAGAGATTTGTGGGAAAATTGAAAGGATGCTAGTCAATTAAAAAAAAATGTGTGTCCTAAAATCCCCTCTTAGGGGGAGGCTGTCATGTCAAAATTACGGGCTCTGCCATTGCAGACTTGTTTTTAAAGATTTAGAACTTGGAGCTGATGCCCTCACATTTGGCATAGAATAAATTAGGAACTCTGGAGTTGCATAGTTTTTATTTTAGGATCAGAAATTTCCCTTCAAAAATGATGTTGCAAAGGAAGCTTCTATATATATTCCCTTACAGTTTCCCTATATGGAACAAGCAGAATAGATGTTAATGAAATGATGGATGCAGGTATTTGGGTGTACTAGTATGCTCAATTGGAGCATCAGAAGATTATTCAAGAGAGAAGGATGGGGGTATAGGTGAATTCAGTGCCACCAACATGGTACCACTAGCTTCAGCAGCCACCAATTGACTCACTGTGCTCTGAAGGATATGTAGCATCCCTGACTGTGCTTGATGGACCACATATCACATGCTAACGGAGGGAAGAGATGGCCTTCTTGGCAATAAAAAAATGGTCAAAGATTCTGCTGGAAACGGTGGCATGGATGTTGGAGACTTGTGGTGAAATTTAAGCTTTATCTAGAAACTGCACAACATAGCCCCCCTCTGATGAGCCTTGTCCCTACTTAATCTGGTATACCCTATGTCTCCTTATTGAGACTTTTTACTTGTCACTTGAGGCCAAAGATGTTTTGGCGGATGCTTCTAAAGAATCTTGTGGAGGAGAGGGAGATGTGAAACGCAAGGAATTTGCGATGGGAGTGTGAGCCTTTAACTATCGATTGCTATAATTGAGGTGCTTCTCCCATCAAGTCAAGCTTTGTGGTGCAAACATGTGTTTCCTTCTCACTCTTGTAAACAATTAGTTGGTACTTTTACCTGATATGCTGCAGGCAGAGGGTTCAGACCAGATCTGAAATGAGGAGTTATTAAAAATAATCAAGCTTTTCCTCCTGTGGTAAATGACTGATCATGTGGAGAAATAGTTCTGCCAACATTCCCATGTCTGTTTGCAGGGATTTTCGCGTTCGCTACATCGCCGCTAGTCTAGTTTCCCGTCGCAAAGTTAGTCGTCGTTTTTGGTGCCTTAACTTTACACATCAATTGTATTGCTGTATAAAGTATGGCCGTCGTTCCCGCGTCGAAATTTAAAAATGAACGTCGTTTGCGTAAGCCGTCCGGGAATACGGAATTACGCTACGCGCGTCGCCGTTCGAAAAAAATGACGTCACTGCGCGCAAAGCACGACGGGAATTGCGAAACGGAGCATGCGCAGTAGGTCCGGCGCGGGAGCGCGCCTAATTTAAATGGCACACGCCCATTTGAATTGGCCCGCCTTGCGCCAGACGGATTTACGATACACCGCCGCAAGTTTCCAGGTAAGTGCTTTGTGGATCGGGCACTAAAACTGGAAACTTGCGGCGGCGTATCGTAAACGGTTACGTTACACCGCCGCAAATGTATGTGAATCTGGGCCAAAGTGTATATGTTACACAAAAATATGCCCTTCAACATACTGCAATCTAGAGTGATGTAGCACAATGTAGTATAGCACTATATGGCAAAACTAACTCTCCCTACATACAGACTGTAATTTCTTCCTAAACTAGTACACAAACACAATAAATGGCTGATAGGAACCCAGCTATATATACACAACACCTCACACCATTGGCCCTTCTAAGGCACCTGACCTAAGTTCAAAGGGAAGGAGGGAAGGAAGCACATTCTGCTTAGTTGCTTACTATAGCAGTGAAATCATGCATTGGTTCACCTCAACTCAATGTCAGCCCCAAACCTTAACCTCATTACTAACTGCTGCCTTGAATCAACTACCTTACATCTGTAAAAGACAATAGTGTTAGAAATATACACTTATTTGAAGAGCCATTGTCATTCTGCCCATTCAAGGGCTCCCCAACTCCACTGTTACTCACCTTGATGGTGCTTATTCCTCCATCATAGCCAGAACTAAAATCCCCAGTCTCTCCTCTGGTGTAAGATTAGGGGTGTCATCACTCTTTCTGTCATGTCATACTGACCCAAGTACTCACTATTCAAAGTAAGTACAGTGATCTTAACCGCCGAGCTGTTGTTTTCTGACAGGGGATGGCCCCCCCGACAGAACGCTCTGATCAGCACTCTCCACTACTGGAGAAAAGCACTGATTGGGAGTCAGTGGGCTGCTGGTTTTCCAGCATGCTCATCCCACAGATTGACATACTCACCGGCCGAATGCGGGCCATTTTTTTGAACCGGCAAATGTCTCCCGACATTCAGCCCATGGGTACCCGGCTTTAGACATTGCATTGTACATTAATGAGGACAGACTTAAGCCTAGCACACCTGGACTGAATGTCAGCCGGTATAACAGCAACTAACCCACATTCGACCCATGTGTATGGTAGCAGGCCGGCCTGTCAGAACACAATAGTACAGCAGGGGGATCGCTGTACTAAAATTGGATTGTTAAGTACAGTAGCTCTGACCTGAGCTGTCAGGTGGGTTGAACGAAAAAAAAAATAGTGGTGTGTATGAGTCTTAAGGGCAGAGAACTCACTCTGACATTGAAAATAAATAAATACTGAAATGGGGTTTCGGCCCTAACTTTATAAGATGGATGCGTTCAATATACAAAGGGGAACAAGACAAGGCTGCCCACTTTCTCCTTTACTGTTTGCCCTCCTTATAGAACCCTTAGCCCAGAAGATTAGATTGGATCCTAGAGTACTTGGTATTGAGCTGGGAGGTGTTAACCACAAATTATGCCTCTATGCCGATGATATTTTGTTGTTTCTTTCATCTCCCCAAGTATCGGGCCCCAATTTACTCCCAATCCTACATCAATTTGCGTCAATTTCCGGCTTGGCCATTAACCCTAGGAAATGTTTAGCATTGAATATTTCTCTCTCCTACACGGAGCTGATGGCAGCAAAAGTGGGCCTCCCTTTCGAGTGGCCGACCAAAAGCATCCCATATTTGGGAATACATTTGACCGCAGATGCCACGGATCTTTATGCGTGCAATTACCCAGTCCTCCTAAAACAATTGACGAATTTATTAAAATCCTGGGCCCAACTCCCTCTTTCTTGGTTTGGAAGAATCTCGGCTGTAAAAATGACCTTACTTCCCAAGCTCCTATACCTCTTTAGAGTGCTCCCTATTACAGTACCGGCCCACTACCTTAGGATAATCCAAAAACGGGTCTCCTCCTTCGTCTGGGGATCCTCCAGGCCAAGGATTAAACCACAAATCTTATATCTCCCAAAGACGTCAGGGGGGCTCGGTTACCCTAATTTCGTAAGATATTACCAAGCAGCACAACTGGCTGTACTAACTAAATATCAAGCACGGCAAGAAGCACCGATATGGGTGTCTATCGAAGTGATGGAAAGTGACCCTATTTCAATCTCAAATCTATTATGGGTCTCTCCAAAACAGCGAAAACACATAACTAACCCCATCATGAAGCATTTGCTATCCTTATGGGACAAAGTTAAAAATAAGCATCTTTTGATGTCACCTCTGACCCCCCTGCTGTCTTTTACTAAAAATCTGGCATTTTACCCAGCCTGGATCTCTCCTAAATCCTTTAAGGAATGGGTAGATCGAGACTGCACTCAAAAATATAAATTCTTTGACTCAACGACAATGACCCCTTTCCCATCTTTGAGCAAAGCTCACGGCATACCCTCTAAGGAAATCTTTTGATATCTACAGATTAAAAATTTCTTTCAACCCTCAGCTTGCTCGACAGTTGAACCGATCCAATTATCTGCCTTCGAAAATATATGCAATAGCAACCCTCATGCTAGAAAATTAATATCCACCTTATACACCCAACTGCTTTCGCATTCAAGCACCGGGAAGTTACCTTATGTACGCAAATGGGAAGAAGATTTAGGTATAGAATTGAGTTCGGTGGAATGGGGTCAAATATGGAGCAACACCAAGACGGTGTCCACCAATATACTAGCGGCAGAGACAAACTTCAAAGTACTTTCCAGATGGTACTTAGTCCCAACTAGGGTGGCCAAATTTTCACGAAATTACTCTGACTTATGTTTTAGAGATTGCTCAGGTAGGGGAACCTACATTCATACCTGGTGGTCGTGCCCAAAAGTGCAAAAGTTTTGGCTGGAAATTTTCAAAATCATTGAAATCCTCACAAATAAAACAGTCCCCTTGGACCCCAAAACAGCTCTACTTAATTTAAAGCCAGACAGTATTCCATACGCTCGCTTCACCTTAACAAAACAGCTTCTGACAGCTGCAAAGCAAACTATAGCGAAAGCCTGGAAATCTCCAAATTTGAATTTAAATGAAACTATAAGCAGAATGAACACTGCTATGATGCACGCCAAGATGTCGGCAATAGAACTGGACATGATCACCAGGTTTGAGGGCGTTTGGGAGCCCTGGATGGAATATGTTACACATAACTCACTTAATCGTGAAGTTTTGATGCCATGGTAGCCCAGCCATCACATAGGTGTCCTGTCTAGGACTTACCCACAGTCGGAAGATCCTCGATCTAGTCCTGCAGACCCCCTGACCCCATCCCCATCTTCCCCCCTTTCTTTTGTATCCTTTATTTATTTTTTATTTTGTTTTCTTTCTCTCCCTCCGAATGTATTACTCCTTAATGTTCAGTTTTTTCCTAGCTACTAGCATTATAACGATAGCCACATATCATTTCGGTTGATTCAAAACTCTGAACAACCCAGGAATTCCTGTTGAAGCAACAATACGGAAATACAAGGACTATGGCACTTGGCCATTATACCAGGAACCTTAATGGATAGAGTATAGTATTGTTAGATCTTCATAACCTTACACTGTATGCAGTTAAACTCTGGAATCAAGAGTGATGTACTGGGCATAGCTACAGTGCCACCTTTTATTTTATTTTGTAAGTTCATTTGTGAGAACAGGAATTTCTCTCTGTTAGAGATAATTCTCATATTGTTAAATGATTGTATAATTGTCAAACAAGATTTACAATAAAGATATTTTGACAAGGAAAATAAATAAATACAACTTACAGTCAGCCATGACACCTTCTCCAGAGGAACAGCTAAAAAGTAGATTTATTAATATTTTTTTTATATTATTTGAATGGGAACACATAATATAATATGGGGTTTTCTCAAATTTGACTGCAAAAATTTGAATTGCACTTAAATTGTGTGAATGCTTTAAGATAAGTGCACATGAGCATTTGAGAACTGCTTCTTATATGCATCTGTGGAACAATTATAAAAGATGTTAACACAGTGTACAAATTGGATCATATGCTCATTTCTGTGGTTCACATTTCATGTCTTATTATGCTGGGTTTCCACATATTGTATTTCTATACAGAAGTCACAGTTGGGTTGGTGATACAAATCATCAACAGGTGTGTTTCTTTGTTCTAAAATGGCAATGTAGGAATATTTTGCTTAGTGAACAGGTGACAGTGAGAACAGCTTTCTCAGTCTGAAAATTTGACTCATAGATTTTAAATCGCAGACTTTTGTAAATATTTTAAGCCCTTTTGAATCAAACTGAGAAGCACTGTTTGTACACAAACTTTTCTGAAATTCCACATCTATAAAAATCTGTCCAGTTTTTTTTAATGACAGCCACATCAAGTTGTTGCTTGAGAATTCATTTTTTTTATTCGACTGTAATAGTCCTTAAAAAAGAACAAAGGCAAAACTTTTTTTTTATTTTGGATAAAGTAAGGGTGGGTTATAACCCCTGGCATGTAAAACCCAGAAGTGCTGTCTCGGCGTGCGTCCACAGGCTGGAAATTACATCGCCAAAAACCCCAGCCAATGTGTTCCGTCACTTCCACTGGACACCTTCAGAAATAGTAAATTTTCTAAAAATCAGTTTTGCCTTTAGTTATACATTAACCACATTACACTGTACACTCAACAAGCAATTTTTATTTTATTTTTTCGGAAAACAGACTTAAAGTGGTTGTAAACCCTTTACAACCACTTTAGCCTACAGGTAAGCCTAGATTAAGGCTTACCTGTAGGTGCTTGAAATATTTCCCAGACCTGCACGGTCTAGGAGATATTTGCAAATCTCCATAAGGCGATTTCTCCTGCGCATGTGCCGGAGTTAGATAGGGCACGCTGTGCCGTTTCTATCTCGGGTCATGTGGTTAAAGGCGGCTCCCGTGCACATGCACAGGAGTGACGCCACGTGACTCCGGCCAGCCACAGTGCTGGAGTTCGCGGCCCCGGAAGGAAGAGGGGTGAAGAATGCCCGCTTGCTACTATTGAGGAAGACATGGACATCGCGGGCTTCTCCTGCAGGTAAGTGTCACATAATGGGCTACTATGCGATGCAAAAGATTGAGAGCTGGTTCTCAAATTTACCGTCGGAAAAAATTCCTATGGGAAAATCCGATCATCTGTAGCAATTCCGACATTTGCTCGGAAACAATTTGACGCATGCTATGAAGCATTGAACTTAATTTTCTCTGCTCATCGTAGTGTTGTACGTCACCGCGTTCTTGACGGTCGAAAGTTCAGAAAACTTTTGTGTGGCCGCGTGTATGCAAGTTAAGCTTGAGCGGAGTTCCGTCGGAAAAACCATCCAAGGTTTTTCCGACGGAAAATACGATCATGTGTACGGGTCATTACAGTATGTGCATATACAATTTGCCTTTAACACTTTTTTGTATGTGCACATTTTCTCAGTTTTCTGAACTTTTCATTGCACTTTACTTTTTGTGAAAACTTAAAGCAGATTTGTGTTTACATTTTTGCAAAGACAGATGTTTACTAGTGGTGGTAACCATTTCTGTTAACAAATCACTTGAATCAGTAGATGTGCACATCTTGGGAGCAACAGCATAGTGATTGCAAGTTTTTGCATTTGGCTCTTTTTCCATATAAGTGATTTTCCACATCTACAATAGCTCTTAAAACATATTTGTTTTGTCTGCATTTACTTATGACTTTCGGGAAATAATTTGTGATTTTCTTATGTTATTTACTTTGTTTTAATCAGCAATGCCGCAGCAGCCTCTTGCGTACTGCGTTTGCCTGTCAGAATGACCCGCCATTCAGATGAAACAGAAAGTACCGAAAACTGCTACAAGAATGTGCATTTCTGGCTTCCTGGTTTTCATATCTGCTGGTAGTTTTAGAAATTCTTTAACTGCCTCAAGACCAGACATTGTTACCCCCTTCCTACCCAGGAATGTGATGTCACACCTTGAGACAATTAGTCAGTAATGCAGCACTGTATCCAAAGTCACCTAATTGCGCTTTATTATTTTAATTTTGCTATTTATCTTTGTGATAAAACAATCTGTGTTAAGTGGCAACTATTCACACATGCATTAACTTATATAGTAGTGCAGAAGACTTTTTTCTTTACCTAGATCAGTGATGGACCGTGTCCCAAGGACAGAGCGCACCACTGATCGCTGTGCTGTATACCCCCCACAGGCGTGCAAGCGCTGCAAAAGTGTAACAAGGTCATATGACGTCATCCCAGAAAGAGGGAGCCACCTTGTGCCCCTCATGTTGCAATACGGCAGGCGGGAGGTAGTTAAATGTCATATAGAAATATAATGAAAATCAAATCATATCTGGCATATGCCAAGTTTGATACCTAAGAAACCGTATCAAAAGATGCCTGCTCATATATTTTATAGTCAGAAATTTAACAAGAGCTCCAGAACACCCCACTCCCCTCTCTATTGGCAGTTGAAAGTTTTAAGTGTGAAATTACAATAGAAATTATTGCGCTATGGGATGTGAATAGTTGTAAATAGATCAAATATATAAATGAAAAAATAGTGTTAAATGGATAACTCAAGCTGCAACACTTAAATACACGTGATAGACATGTAAACACGAACAAAAAAACAAAAAAAGGGTTGCGCTAGTAATACCACATAGTAAAAATGCGTTCGACGCGATGATGTCAGTGCGTTGAACGTGACCCTGGAAGCACGGGTGCACCTTTGTTTGATATCTTGTTTTTAAAAACTTTTTACTTGTGGAGTATTATGGAGTGTAATTTGTACACGCAATTTTAATAAAAGCCCGAATTTTTTGGCGGTACATCACTATCCGAGTGCTTATTTCTCCCTGGGTTTCCCATCTGTGTTTGGAGCCTCAAAGTGAGTGGAGTACCCTGAAAGGTGATTGGGATCTATACACACCAGGCGAGGACCAGCTGGATACAGTGGAGTGTTGCAGTTCCCCCCTCCTTTGGATTGAGTGGACCAATATGCTGTATTTGAACGATTATCTGGTAAGAGTTAACTACTTTCTCCCTCCTCGGTGTATCCTCAGGATTTCTTTCATCCTATTCAACCTCACTCTGATCGGTAGTGGAATCTTCTCATCTTCACCTTTTCAATCTACATCTGTGGAGTTGATGTTTGGATTTGGACAATTCATTTAAAAATCATCCATTGTGTGGGGATAATTTCCCCGAGTTTCTACCTTTGTGATTTTTGGACTTAATTTATATTCTTGTTTTGCACATGGCACACATGCTGTGCTAATATTTGTTTCACTAAGGATTATTTAAAAATGTTTACTTATTATTAATTTATTTATTTCACTTTAATGGATATGTATATTTATTCATTTGTTTTTTATATATTCACTTACCTACACATTTTTACTATGTGGTATTACTAGCGCAACCCTTTTTTTGTTTTTTTGAAAGTTTTAAGTGTGCCAGTTAAGGCTTGCTCCCGCCCTCAGGGCTCCCTAAGCACACAAAGTTTTGCTGACACATTTTGGTTATGCATGTTAGGAGTTTATGTTAGTTTTATATGTTTATATTCATGCCAAGTTCACTTCAGCTGCCTGTTGATGGGAGCCTTCAATTTACTAATTAGTTGAAAATCCAATGTATCTGCATAAAAATATAACACAGAATTTGTCTCTTTGCCTCAGGCATCCACCTCACATTTGTTTCTCTGGTTTCACAAATCAGCACAACTATATTTTCCATAGCTTTGATCCTTAGTTTACAGTTTAACACCTACTGACAAATCAAATGCCAATACAAACAATATGCTCTCACTACCCTTTACCTAAATATCAAGTGTAGCATAAACTAAACATTATAAACAAGAACATTTCATTATGAAATACAAACAAGGTCCTGAAACCTCTTTATCTTCATGGTTCTGCTATAAGAACCTGTAGTTTTTTCCACATGTAAAAAGCTTTCAGTTACTACTTAGCAAATGTGCTATTGTACGCAATTCTAAGAGCCAAAAAGAAAAAAAAGAAAAAATGAAAAAGAAGGGTAGAGAAATAAGCAGTAAAATTGTGGTTTCTTTCTTTATGTGCTGAAAGGAATATTGAGTTAATGTTGTTACTTGCAGAAAAGGTTCCTTTTAAAACAGAAGCCTATTGATTGTTGTGAACTGCAGACAAAAAGCAAGTCATTAAAGGCAAACAGCATTTAAGAATTTCAGGTTGGGAATCATTACTATGGCAACACTGTGAAAACTGTCAGAGCAGAATAATATCTTAACCATTTCTCAGGGAACACCTACATTATGACCCGCAGCCTGGTCAGAAGCAGACGTTGGAATAAAAATCATAGACTGCACATGCTGAAGCTCTCTTGAGAGGAATGTATTTGTTTAAAGGGTCTGTCCACTCAGCTGTAGGCTTTTATCACTTTGAGATTACTTCACTGGTGTAGTCCAGAAAAAGAGTGGCAGGTCTATCATGCTGGGAGGAGGAAGATTATCAAGGGCAAGAGACTATGATGGGTGGAATATGTAATGGACACACACTAGGAACTTTCAATTTTTTTTTTCTAGCTGCGGTTGATATATATACAGGAAAGAGATCTATTAAAAGTGATTTCCCCTTAAACCCAGTTGAATCCTGAAATTTTTATGTGAAGTAGTCAGGCTGCTTCAAAAGTAAAGCCTACTTAAAGCTGGCCATACACGGGTTTGTTTTCCAAACTTTCCATTTCTTTATGGTTAGTATTACTTGCTCAAATCCACTGATATTCGTTTGCAGAAGATGATGTATTGGCTTTTTTTCTGCGTCATGCTGGTCCTAACATTGGGGTTGTTAATTCTAGTAAAGTGGAGACAATCTTTAGAGGAACTCATTTGTTTAAAGGGTCTATCCACTCAGCAGGAGGCTTTTTTCTCTTTGAGATAAGTTCAGTGGTGTTGATGTAGTCCTGAAAAAGAGTGCCGGGTCTACCATGCTGAAAGGAGAAAGATTATCAAGGGCAAGAGAGTACGATGGGCGGAATAAGTAATTAACGCACATTTGGAACTTTTTTCTTTTCCTAGCTGGGGCTGATATCTATACAGGACAGGGATCTATTAAAAGTGATTCCCCTTAAAGCCCAGTTGAATCATGACTTTTTTTTGAGACGTAGTCAGGCTGCTTCAAAAGTAAAGCCTATTTAACCACTTGAGGACTGGAAGGATTTGCCCCCTTAATGACCGGGCCATTTTTTGATATATGGCACTACTGTACGTCGCTTTAACTGACGATTGCGCGTCATTGTGATGTTGTACCCAAACAAAATTTATGTCAGTTTTCCCCACAAATAGAGCTTTCTTTCGGTGGTATTTGATCACCTCTGCGGTTTTGTGCAATAAACAAAAAAATAGCGACATTTGTGAAAAAAACAAACACATATTTTTTATTTTTTGCTATAATTAAAATCCCCCCAAAAATATTTAAAAAAATGTCTTCATCAGTTTAGGCTAATATGTATTCTTCTACATATTTTTGGTAAAAAAATGACAATAAGCGTATATTGTTTGGTTTGTGCAAAAGTTATTGTGTCTACAAAATAGGGGATAGATTTATGGCATTTTTATTATTTACTTATTTTTTACTAGTAATAGCGACGATCTGTGATTTTTAGCGGGACTGTGAGATTGCACCGGACAGATCGGACTTTTTTAAAACTTTTTTGGGACCAGTGACATTCACACAGCAATCAGAGCTAAAAATAGCCACTAATTACTGTATACATGTCACTGGCGGGAAGGGGTTAACACTAGGGGCAATTGAGGGGTTAAGTGTTCACTGGGAGGTGTTTCTAACTGTGGGGCAGTGTACTGACTAGAGGAGGAGAGAGATCGCTGAACCTGATCACTAGGAACAGCAGATCTCTCTCTACTCCCCTGGCAGAACGGGGATCTGTCTGTTTACATTGACAGATCCCCATTCTGGCTCTCTGAGGAGTGATCGCGGGTCTCCTATCACTCTTAAAGCCTGCCACAGCTGGTCGGCAAGCGGGTAAAGATGGCCATGCATCTGTTTGTTTTCTAAATCTTCCATTTCTTCATGGTGCATGTCACCTGCCCATATCCACTAATATCCGTCAGCAGAAGATGATGTATTGACTTTGTACTGTGTCATGCTGGTCCTAACATTAGGGTTGCAATTCTAGTAAAGGGGAGGCAATCATTTAGGCAGAGTTACAAATACGTGTATGAAGGAAATAAATCCCAAAAGTAACAATAGTGCAAGTGACTACAACTAATCTAATTCAAAATCCAAATACTGCATTTCAGATCTTTTAAAATTAAAGTGGTTGGAAAGTCAATAATCACAAATCCTGGAATCCCCTCTGTTACAGAAAGTTATACTGTGCAGTGTATGTGTTTTTTATAAAGTAGGTTGCAAAAAATACCTTATTTTACAGCACCACTGTCTGGTCACCTGACCTCCTGACGCTCTCCTTCCCCGATCTAAGCACTATAGTGGGAGGGGCAAAGATTCCCCTCTCACGTCAGCCTGGAGGAAAGCGGTGGAAGGTCACGTGAGTGCACAGAGGTGCTCTAAAAATAAAGTATTTTGCTGCATGTTTTTTAAAAACAGATACTGCACAATATATCTTGCTGTAACAAAGGAGATTCCAGGATTTGTGATTAGTGAGCTTTCAGCCACAGTGGAATAGCGGCAAGAGGGGAAGGGAGTGGCAGGGAAGAGATGGCTCACAGACAGCCCAGCTGACAGGCAAGGAAGGAGGGGGAGAAGGGGAGAGGCAGAGACTTCGGGATGATGGGGGCGCGTAAACTGACCACTGTATCATGGATTGGCAGCCATCATTACCGTGATCAGCACCCTAAGGGCGACACAGGAACAGGCAGTATTAACTTCTTTAAAGTTACATTTGAGGCATTCATTTAAAAACACATCAATGAATGAAGTCATGTGTACATTAAAATGTACTATTTTATGCAACTAGAGTAGGTACCTATTTACAGCCAATGTTTTATATTCCTTACAGCAGCACTCGGACTGAAAGCAGCTTTAGGGCCCATTCAGATTGGCTGCAGTAAAGATTAGGCATGGCAAGAAAGATTCTACCAGGAGGTGAGTGCCGAGTGAGCAGTGAGATAACTCATTACTGTGTTTCTGCTCCTTCACTGTCCAGTCCAAAGTTTAGAGCAGAGACATGATCTGTGACAAGTACTATGTCAGACCCCAGCCCCCTTTACACCGCGCTGTCACTGATACATGACGATTGCACTCTCAGCCTCTCCCTGCACACAGATGTTCTAGCTCACGATCCACAATCTAAGTGCCAGCAGACTGAGTGTGATCACAGCAAGCAATCACAGCAAATCACATGACCTACCACCATCATACCTCTGCTATCTAGTAAGGCTGTGCATATTTCAGAACTGGATAGACAGAAAGAAAAATCCCGGCGCAGGTAAAAAGGCACCTATGTATGTACAGTAAGTAAAGTGAATAGTTAGAAATGTTCCTGCCAGTCAACTTTAAGAAAATCATATACACTTGATATAGTCATCCAGATACACAAGCCTATAGGCAGATTCGGTTTCTGTAATAGGGGACGTGTAGAATGTTAAAATGGAAAGAGGTAAACAATGAAAGTAATAGGTGTCCGGTAAGAGTTTGCTGGGAACCACCATGCAGGTAACAGAGTCACGTGTGGTTTCAAAGCTACACTGGTTAGGGCTGCTTTAATTGGTATCTATAAATGGGAGGCCTAAAGACCTGTACACACAATCAGGAAATCTAACAAAAAATACTGCTTTCAAATCGAAAGTACAATAATCTGATTGTTAGCACAAAGATTTCGAGAGCCGATCACGACAATAAATGCAAAATTATCCGAATGGACAAACACAAAAATTTCTTTCATATAATACCAGATTGCGAGATTTTAATTTAATCAGTACAGTTGTCGTTTGAAAATACACTACAAAACGTTACATCATTTCTGAATTTTTGTTCTGTCATACGAGAATGTTCGTGACTTTAGTAACCTCTTCATTTTGAATGATATTAGCATGCAAAAAAAACAAGGATCCTTTCGTCCGATAATCTCATTGCGTGTACCAGGCAATGAGCCTTGCCATAGACAGTTCAAAATTCAGCTGATTCCTGAAAATTAAGCCATAGAGGACCTGCAAACGAAAATTGAGTCAGGTGGAAAATTATCAGCTTAACAGTGACAGCATCCTATCAAATGCAGTCACTGTTCGACAGCGGCTTTGGATTCAGGCAGTCATAGTTGCTGGAAATTACCCCAACTACTTTTTTAGCATGGATGGGAGAATCCACAGGTTTTTTTGTATTATTATTTTTTAAGCCTGTGTATGGTTAAAAGACTAGAATTAGGTAGACACATGAAAGTTACTGAATATATTGACTTTCTTCAGAGGCTCCCAAAAGGTTCTCCATCAAGAGAAATAGTCAAACAAATTGCCATAAACCAGGTGACACCATTGCTAGCACCAGGTAAAGGAGGGAACCACTAAGCATTGTCATTGATGGTATCACTTGTTCCTTTTGGATTGAGGAGATCTTCTAAATGTTTATTTTATGAATCTGAATCAATTAATAGCTCCACTTGTAATTTTTATGCACATAATTCCCTGTAACCAGCAAATCTATACTCATTAATACAAATACTTAACACAAAGCCATGTACTTGTAAAGTATGTTTAACTAATACACACAGGGCCAGATCCACGAAGCAGTTACGCTGGCGTATCTATTGATACGCCGCGTAACTTCTAGGTTGCTCCGGCATATCTTTAGCTGGGCTAGATCCGACTGGCGTACGCCTTAGTACGCCGTCGGATCTAAGGTGCATATTTACGCTGGCCGCTAGGTAGCGCTTCCGTCGATTTCCGCGTCGAGTACGCAAATTAGCTAGATACGCCAATCCACAAACCTACGTCCGGCCGGCGCATTTTTTTACATCGTTTCCGTAAGGCTTATTTCGGCGTAACGTTACCCCTGCTATATGAGGCGTAGCCAATGTTAAGTATGGACGTCGGGCCAGCTTAGAATTTTCCGTTGTGTACGTCGTTTGCGTAAAACGTTCTCGAATAGGGCTTAGCGTAGAATGACGTTCACGTTGAAAGCATTGGCTTGTTGCGGGTTAATTTGAATTCCACGCCCTTACACCGGCAGATTTACGATACGCCAACGTAACTTTAGAGGCAAGTGCTTTGTGAATACAGCACTTGCCTCTCAAAGTTGCGGCGGCGTAGCGTTACTACGATACGCTACGACTGCCTAAAATTACGATGCGATACGTGGATCTGGCCCAAAATCTTTAGGGCTAGCTTACACTTGCTTCAAAACATGGCTTTGGACACGCTTGTTGAAGCTCTCTAAACACCAGTCAAAGCCCCTGTCACTAAATAAAATAGTTAGCTTACAGTCCTGTTTACACCTTGTGTTTGCTATGCTTCAGCTTTGCTTAAAAAATGATACCCCATGTAGCTTTAGTGGTGCTTCAGGGTGTCTTCAAAGCCCCCATAGAAGTCTATGGCAAAGCTTGAAGCACCTAAAGCTTTTAAGAGGCTTTAATTCAGCTTTAGCTTTGCTTTGTTTTGGGGAAATTGAAGGTATGAGATATACACACACACACACACACACACACACAGTGCATATGCCAAGCTTCAACAAAGCTTCAAAAGAGCATCATCGAAGCATCACTAAAGCTTCATTGAAGGACCAACGCATCAAAAACACATCATAAAAGAATGTTGAAGCGGTAAACGCTTTAATGTGTGTTAAAGCCAAAGCAAGTGTAAATGAGCCCTTACACTTAAGATAGTTATGGAGTTTTCAGTTTGCAGAAATCTATCCAATTACCTGTCAAACATCAAAACAAAGCATACTTTAGAAGTTTTGGGACTTACTATTGATCTGATCTTGTACTCTTTTGCCAGTGCAAGCGAAGACTTATAACATCTTTCAAGGTCCTTTTTATGGCTGTCATTTAATTGTCCTCTTGCAATAGGCCCCACAGTGTGAATAACATCTGCAAGAAAAAAAAAACAAAAAAAACAAACACTCAGTCTGAGAAAGTAATAATGAGGGTTTATGGAAAGCCTAAAATGAAGAAAATATTAAAAATGATTGTTAAAAGATAAATTGAACTGCAAGATAGGGCAGGCTGTGTATGCGTGGGTAGGGAATGAAGCCAAATGCAATACATTCTGCAAGCTGCAGGATGGAGAGGGGAAGGCAACATAATGAGCATCTGAAAGCATTTTTTTACAAAATGGAGCACAGTATGTTACTGAGGATGCTGTAATCCATAGGGAGGTTTTTGGCAAATTATTACAGGCATACAGCTTTGGTGATCGCATTTCAAAGGAATAAAAAGCTCATAATATTATATACATTAAGTTATGGTTGTAGTCAGAGTCCTTGAGTAAGAAATGTGATAACCCTAACAACCATGGCCTGAGGTGTGCCTTGGCCTAGCTGGTCGGTATGCCTAAAGGGAGGGCATACCCTGAATGTAAGAATAAGAAAATGTACAAAGAGTAAAAGTATGTATTAAGCTGGGGGAAACGGGTGGGTGGGAACCCTGAAATGACGCCAACACAGGACCCGACAAGGGAGGAGGATTAAGTACTCAGTAGACTCCTCCCACAAACACAGGCTAGCCTTCGGCCAGCCTTTACACTTGTAGTCAGAGTCCTTGAGTAAGAAATGTGATAACCCTAACAACCAAGGCCTGAGGTGTGCCTTGGCGTAGCTGGTCGATATGCCTGATAAGAGGGCAAAAGACAAACTTTTAGATGAAGAAGGGAAGGTAACCATCCATCAAGTAGAGTAGTGTGCGCCTTGATGGCAACAGTATACGTATCCGGTAAGTATCCGCTATGACAGGAGAAAGCCACCGATCCATGACTTGTGATGGAAGGAACCCCTTAATGAACCTGCGAAGCAGCCCAGAACTCAACTAAATGACCCATGAAAGATGGATTGCTTTACACCCGAGACAACCCCACCATGAGAGCGAACTGCTTGTGATGAGAGGATGCATGGGGGAAATAGAGCAAAGGCTGGCCCGAGGAGCTCCTGCAAAGATGGCCAAGAAGTGAAGTAGCTCTGTGAAAATCCCCCAACCCCTGGCCTACCCATGCTAGGTATGGGGAAGTGAGAGGGTGAGTTGCAAAAAAGGACAACTGGCAGGAGACTAAAGTGCTAGATACCTGGAGAAGGCGGATAAGGCCAAGGCAATAAGCATCATGACACATGGAAACCAAACCAGACCCACATAACATTGGTCACACCTGATAACGATCAAGTCGTGCTTCTGCATGTAACCTGCATGAACCCTGAAATTACGCCAACACAGGACCCGACAGGGGAGGAGGATTAAGTACTCAGCAGACTCCTCCCACAAACACAGGCTAGCCTTTGGCCAGCCTTTACACTTGTTATGCTGATAGAGATTCTCCTTAAATCATGTGCTTTTCTAAACTGTTTACAATGTACCAAAAGTTAGAATATACTACAGTAGTGGCTTTGTTAACCACTTCAATACCAGGCACTTACGCACCTTCCTGCCCAAGCCAATTTTCAGCTTTCAGCGCTGTCACAATTTGAATGACAATTGCGCAGTCATGCGATGCTGAACCCAAACAATCTTTTTATAATTTTGTTCCCACAAATAGAGCTTTCTTTTGGTGGTATTTGATCACCTCTGCGATTTTTATTTGTTGCGCAACAAAGTTTTACTTTGTTTGTGTTCATTTTTTTTGTAAATAAGTATGTTTTCTTCTTCAATGACGAGCACCAATGGGCACTGATGAGGTGGCACCAATGAGGTGGCACTGATGAGGTGGCACTGATGGGTACTGATGATGGTCAATGATAGGCGGCACTGATAGGTGGCACTGGTATGCGGCACTGTTGGGCACTCGTAGGCGGCACTTATGGGAACTCATAGGCAGCACTGATGGGCACTCATAGGGGCACTGATGGGTGCTTATGGGTGGCACTGATGGGTACTTATGGGTGGCACTGATAGGTAACACAGATGGGCACTGATAGGTGGGCACTGATGGGCATGAATGGGCACTGAAAGGTGGCACTGATGGACAATGATGAACACTGATGGGTGGCACTGATGATACTGATGGGTGGCATTTCTGGCATCACATTTCTTTTGTCCATAATGTTGACAGTCAGTGCCCATTTGTGGGCACTGATTGGCATCTATTGTGCTTATTTTTTAATATATGGATGACCATGAGGTGCATACCTGGCCATCCACATGTTTCCCCCTTCCCTGGTGGTCCTAGCGGCTTCCCTGGTGGTCCAGTGTGGGCATCCGCAGGGGGCTACGCTGATAAACAATCAGCTAGAACCCTCCCTGTCAGGAGAGCCACCGATCGGCTCTCCTCTACTCGCGTCTGTCAGACGTGAGTGAGGAAAAGCTGATCAACGGCCCTTCCTGTTTACATCGTGATCAGCCATGATTGGACACGGCTGATCACGTGGTAAAGAGCCTCTGACGGATGGAATCATCTGAACCATACATCCAGGCCGCCCACATAAGTTAACACCTCGAATAGAGCATCTTCTGATGAGTAGGGTTAAAGAAAATTACTATGCAAGTTCACTGCAGTTAGCTAGCTGAAGAAGTAGAAAATAAAACTGGGGTGATTGTTTCCCATTACATAATATGGTGTACACTCCAGAGGAATGGCATGCATTGGTGTCATCCACAAAGGAAGCCTCTCCTAAAGCCCATGCACAAAAAAGCACACCTAGAACTTGCCAGAGTCCATGCTGAAAAATAAGACTACTGGGACTCTGTACTCTGGAGTGATGAGACCAAGAGAAATGTTTTTAAAACTGCTAGCTTCAAAACTGTATGGCGTAACTGTAAGTTGAGGAGTACAAAGAAAAATTAATGGTGCCTACAGTGAAACATGATGGTGGCAATGTCCTTCTGTGGGGTTGCGTGAGTGCTGCTGGTATCAGGGAGATGCATTTCATTGATAATATCATGAATTCACAGATGTACTGCTCTATATTGAAAGAGAAGATGCTACCATCACTCCGTGCCCTTGGTCGTCCTGCACTTTTCCAACATGACAATGATACAAAACACTAAGGCTACTGTTGCATTTCTGAAGAAGAACATAATAAAAGTGATTCAGTGGCCAAGTAGGTTTCCTGATCTGAACCCATTCAAACATCTATGAAGAATTCTGAAGAGACAAGTTGAGCATCAAGCCTCGTACACATGCTCGGTTTAATCGGCAAGAACCAGCAAAAAAACTGCTGTCAGAGCTTTCTTGCCGAGTATACCATGCGTGTGTACCAGGCTTTCAGGTTTCTCGTCAAGAAAACTGCCTAAAATATTGATGAGAAAATAGAGAACCTGCTCTCTATTTTCTCGTTGTGATTCTCGGCAGTGTTTTCCTGCCGAGAAACCCGAGAGTGTGTATACTTACCTGTCCCCGTGGAAACCCGTGCATGCTTGAAATGACTTTGACGCATGCGCGGTAGCTACCTAGGCATAGGTAGGGTGCAGCAAGATGGCGGCGACAGCATTGAATGTGACGAGCACATGCAATGACGTCACCACGTTCTTGCCTTCCAAAAGAACCATGGTTCTTTTGAAAGGAGTGTCTGTACAAGAATCTCGTGAGGGGAAAATTACCTTTTTCCTGACGAGATTCTGGCCCGTGTGTACAGGGCTTCACTCTCCATCAAGCATCCAGGGTCTAAAAGAGGTCACTGTTGAAGAACGAAAAAAAGATAAATGTTGCAATATGTCGCCAACTTGTTCATTCCATGCCTAGAAGACTTGGTGATGTCCTTACAATTCATGGAGGTCATACAAAATCCTAGATATAGTAGTTTTTGTTGAGGGGTGTATTCATTTTTGCATCAACTACTTTGTGAAGATTTTGTAATCTAAGTTATATTATTAACCCTACTTTCATGTAATGAGCTAAAAAAAAAATCTATAAAACTCAGTTTTGTCAAAATTTTGGAAATTGTTCTTGTGTTCTTTGAGGCCACGTACACAAAACAATTTTCCTCGACAGAATCCATCAAGAAATTTGGTGGCAGAGCTTTTTTGCCGAGGAAAACAGTTGTGTGTATGTTTTTGATCAAGAAAACTGTCAAGGAACTCGACGAGAAAAAAAGAGAACAAGTTCTCTTTTTCCTCGACCGGAGTCTCAATTACCTTGTCGTGTTCCTCGTCGACGAGAAACACGTTCGTGTGTATGCTAAGAAACCCGCGCATGCTCAGAATAAAGTATGAGACGGGAGCGCACCTTCAGTAAAAGTATCGTTTGTAATAGAGATAGCACATTTGTCATGCTGCAACAGTCTGAAAAGTGCAAATCGTCTCTTACCAAACTTTTACTTAACTCGCAGTCACATGAGATTAGCAAAAGCAGCCCAAGGGTTGTGCCAGTGGAATCGAACTTCCCCTTTATAGTGCCGTTGTATGTGTTGTACGTCACCGCGTTTGAGAACGAGGAGATTTGGTCTTGACAGTGTGTACGCAAAGAAAGCTTGTCAAGTTTCTCCACAAGCCTGACAAGGAACTCGACGAGGAAAACGATGTTTCATTTACGACGAGTTCCTCGGTCGTGTGTACGAGGCCTGAGATATTAATTAAAATCTTACTTTTCCAAAGGGGTATACTCATTTATACTGAGCATTGTATATAAATAAAAATATTGAAAAGACCATGTACTCCTCCTTTTTGCCCATTGGAGAAAACACATTCCTTATTTCTTTTCATAAGCAGTCACTATGCAACCAGTATGCAAACCAGCATGAGAAGTTCCCTGTGTTCTGCTCTTTTCTATACACAAGGCCTACAAATGTTCATTTTGTCATGATGTTATTCCTAAATACATTTAGCAAATTGATAGATGTATTTTATTTTAGCAGAAAGTAATTGTACGTCTTTTCAACCTCAAGCAATCTAAATGTGGCAAAGCAGAGATTGCAGACATTTGGATGATGAACAGTGATATAATTTGGTTATGTGTGTAAAATCTAAAGGTGAGAAGCTGCCAGGGCTATTTCTAGCTTGTTTGTAAAAAACACATTTAACTTCAACAAGACGAGTACTGCAGAATGAGATTACAGCTCTTGAAATGTACGCTTTTTGTTGAAAACTCCCTGTCTGTACTTATGCATCACTTAAAAAAAAAAAAAAGATGAAATAACTAGTTCACAAATGATGCAAATGCTTAGGTGGCTGGAAATTCTGTGCACCAGATAATGCTGTAGCGCTAGCCCCAAAAGAGCCGCTTGATAATTTGGGTTCTCTGGGCCAGATTCACATAGAACATCACATTTTCATCGCAAGTGCCTGATTCACAAAGCACTTGCGATGAAAACTACGCCGGCGGCCTCCGGCGCAAGGCGGGCCAATTCAAATGGGCGTGTGCCATTTAAATTCGGCGCGCTCCTGCGCCGGACCTACTGCGCATGCTCCGTTTCCTAACTCCCGCCGCGCTTTGCGTGCCGTGACGTCATTTTTCCGAACGGCGATGCGCGTAGCGTACTTCCGTATTCCCGGACGTGTTACGCAAACGACGTTAAATTTTAAATTTCGACGCGGGAACGACGGCCATACTTTAGACAGCAATACGATTGCTGACAAAAGTTAGGGCAGGTCAAATAACGACTAAAATTGCGACGGGAAACTTGACTACGGACGACGTAGCGAACGCGAAAATCTGTCGGGGATCCGCCGTAACTGCTAATTTGCATACCCAACGCTGGTTTACGACGCAAACTCCACCCAGCGGCGGCCGCGGTATTGCATCCTGAGATCCGACAGTGTAAAACAATTACACCTGTCGGATGTTATGGATATCTATGCGTAACTGATTCTATGAATCAGTCGCATAGATAGAAACAGAGATACAACGGCGTATCAGGAGAAACACCGTCGTATCTCTTTGGCGAATCTGGCCCTCTGTTCTTAACTTCAACTCAGTCCTCTCTGACTCACCTGGTTGAATTTAGATTATTACAAGCACTTAAAACTGCATTCACACCTGAGCTTTTTCAGCTCATAAAAAGCTAGAAAAAATGCCTGAAAAACGCAACAAGCAAAATCCCATTCATTTCAATGGCACCTGTTCACATCTGAGCATTTTGTCACCTGAAGCAAAACGCCTGAAAAATGCCTTAAGCTAAAAAAAGAACAGCTTTTTTGGGGCAAATTACAGGCATTTTTTACATTGGTGACCTGTACAAAATCGAGGCAAATCGCAGTAAAAACGCACAACTTTTAAACACTGTATGAATGCAGCCTTAGGCCCCTTTACACTGAGGCCCCGTACACACGACCAGTTTCCTCGGCAGAATTCAGCTTCCGACCGAGTTTCTGGCTGAATTCTGCCGAGAAACCCGGCCATGTGTACACTTTCGGCTGAGGAAGCCGACGAGGACCTCGGCGAGGAAATAGAGAACATGTTCTCTATTTCCTCATTGTTCTATGGGAGCTCTCGGCCCGCCGAGGTCCTCGGCGGCTTCAGGGCTGAACTGGCCGAGGAACTCGATGTGTTTGGCACGTCGAGTTCCTCGGCCGTGTGTACGGGGCCTGACGTGACTCATGTCGCATAATTTCCCATAATTTTGCTGTGATTTCTTAGCCGTAATGTTGATGCAATTTTGCCATGATTTCAGGGAACGCCTGTGTAAACTTGAGCTCTATGGGCCTCAACTCACATCAAAGTCGGACCAAAGTAGTACAGAGACTGCTTTGAAGTTGGTGCAACTTGAAGTCACACAAATCTGAATGGTTTCTCATTGGAAATCATGGGGTACGACACAAGTGTGAAAGAGGCCTTAAGGAATACTAGGTTTTGATATCTTTAACAGCTGTGAATTAATACTATAAAGGTCTGGTGTCACCCCAACATCACCTCCATCCCCAATTCAATACATATATACATAGGATTCGCCTTGGGACGATGAGTTAGATGAGTATGATTAGCCAAAAAACATGTCATGATTGTATAAAAAGTAGGTTTATTACAACATGTTGCGCATGTAAAACACAACAGCATTAAATGCAGGCCGATAAAATATGCATACAATGTGAAGAGAAAACAATCCACATACATGGTAAACGGTATATAACCAATGTACAAACATCAGAAAAATGTGCAAGCATCAGTAGTACCCAACAGCGTTTCGCGAGACCGCATTCGCTCTTAAGGGGTATATGCTTTGCTATATCTGTAATGCCGCGTACACACGACTGTTTTTCATGATGAGAAAAATACAATTTTTTTAATTGGTCGTTAAAAACGGTCGTGTGTAGGCTCCAGAGCATTTTTTTCAATGAGAAAAATGGGCATTAAAAAATTAGAACATGCTCTATTTTTTCTCATCGTTTTTCACGTTGTTGTTTTTCTCATCGTGAAAAACGGTTGTGTGTAGGCTTTAACGATGGGGGAAAAACGTGCATGCTCAGAAGCAAGATATGAGACGGGAAACTAGCATAATAAGCCCAAAGGGTGGCGCCATTCGAATGGAACTTCATCTTTATAGTGCCGTTGTACGTCACCGCGATTTGCTTGATTATTTTTTATCACAATCGTGTGTATACAAGGCAGACTTGAGAGGAATCACGTCGAGAAAAACTTTGTTTTTTTCCATGACATGAAAAATGGTCGTGTGTACACGGCTTAATACTTGACTTGCATTTATTGCTGTTGTGTTTTACATGCACAACATGTTGTAATAAACCTACTTTTTATACAATCATGACATGTTTTTGGATAATCATACTCACCTCACTCAAAGTCCCAGGGCGAATTCTATGTATATACAGTATGTAGTGAATTAACACCAGGAAAACAAACTCAATGTATTGGTGCGGGTTAGAATAAGTGGTGGTTTGAGCATAAATGAACACATAGAAGGAAGGTTCAGAAACAGTCCGCTAGACATTATACCGGTATTTATTATGCCAAGGCAACATAGAATAGAGTTCCATATCACTAAACTGTGGTTAACTCATGAATCAGCAAGGTCAACAATAAACATAAGCATTAAAGGGGTTGTAAAGGATTTTTTTTTTCATAATAAGCATCCTTTACCTGCAAACATTCCTCTTATTATTTCCTCATTGTTCGTTTTTACTCAGACGTTGCTCTATTTCTTCTCTGTTCTGTTCACTTCCTGCTTATCTGATTGTTACTCACCACCGTGAAGGGAGGCTTTACTGCGGTGGTCAGTAACGTGCTCACCGCCTCCTGGGAACTACATCTGTGTAGCAGGACGCTCTCTACGTGTTAGAGACTTCAAGGAGGTGTGAATTACTGGGCGTGCCGCAATTCATACTGGGAAATGTAGTTCTTACATGACCGAGCGATGCAAACCAGGAAGTGATTGAGAGAACAGAAACTAGAATACCGGAGGTGATATAGAAGAAGGAATTTAATAGGTATTTTCTTGTTTTTTAACAGAATCATTACACTATTCTGTCTGTACACCTTGCAGACATTGGGCCAAATCTTCAAAGGAGATATGCAGGCGGAACTGCTGTTCAGCCTGCGTATCCCTGTGGCTATCTTTGGAAACGATCCTCAGAAGGATTTTTCCAAAGATAGTCAGAAGATCCGACATCTGTAATAGACTTACACTGTCGGATCTTAGGATGCAGTACCGCATCCGCCGCTGGGGGCATTTTGAGTCGAAATGCCGCTTTGCGTATGCAAATGAGTACTTAAGCAGATCCACAAAGCTTTTTAGCTTTGTGTTTTCTGCGTAAGTTACGTTTTGCATACGTAAAATTAGGGATGCTTTTACAAGGCCTAAACTGTTTAGACCTTGTAAAAACAAACCTTTTTTTCAATCGCCACGTTTTTTTTTTAAATTTCGAATTTTTTTTCCCGGCGCGTATTTTTTTTTTTACCCGACGCAACTTTATTGTCTCGTCGCGATCCACAAAGCCCGGCGTAAAGTACGTTCGCGCGATGCACGTCGGGAAAAATGACGTCACACGCATGCGCCGAATGTCCGGCGCGGGAGCGCGCCTCATTTGAATAGGAATCGCCCCCTCGAGCAGACGACCGCCTTGCGACGGAGGCACTTAGGTTACACGGCGTGTAATTTCTAGGTAAGTGCTTTGTGGATCGGGCAATTAGGTAGAAATTTAACGCCTGTGTAACTTAACTGCTGAAAGTTAAGTTAGGCAGCTTTTTTGAGAATTTGGCCCATTAATTTTAGGCAAAAAAAGTTTTCCTTTAGTGACCCTTTAACCGCAGTGTGAATAATAATACTACACGTTGGTTCAACTGTAATTTATAAATACATTCTTAATACAAATACATTAAGAAAAAAATGTTTTTGAGCTTGAAACTGCCAATGATCATTGAGGTAACTTTTGATCATTTCAGATTTGCTTTATATGACTTATGAAGTGACAATATTCTTGAAAATAGGCATTCACATCCTCCTTGTTTTTGTTGCCTTGTACAAACACTGAGACACAGCACACCCTCACATGCATTAATAGCTATACCGTATCTGTCATTCTCTTGGTAACTAATCAAACTACACAGCAAATTCAAGCTCAGTTCATCTGACTCAAGATCAGGTGAGGCAAGGAGCTGGGCCATCTTAGAGCCGTTCTTTAAGGTAAACCCAAATCTGGTGAACATCCTACAAGGAAAGCCTCCAAAAACTCAAACATGGGGCACTCTATTCAGGGAATACACTATTTATAGAGAGACCCACTACCTAGGTGTCTTCAGTCATAAGAAATATATTATAACCAAATACCTTTAGCTATCACTTTTACATAGTTGGGTTTTCAGACAATCAACATCAACCTTGGATATATTTTATGACATCATGGTGATTAAAGTAAAGTAATTGAGTTAACCATGTGGCTATAAAACACATAGCTAGTCAACAGATCACATTGGAAAAAAATCATAAACACACGTACAGTGCACAAAGCTTGACATATATTAATATATTTGTCAAGCAGAAATAAAAGTTGCTGGGCAGAACACCAAAATGTTGTCAACTACATACAAAAGGAACAGCTGATTTTCTGCAGGTTGAAATTGCTCTTCAATGCTAAATAGGAGAATGTGGGGCATAAAAATAAAATATATGAGCACATATAAATGGTTTGTAGTGTACAGTAAACATCATACTGACTTTGCTAATAAGCCAGCAGCCCATGCAGAAATGTGTTTACTAAGTTCCCTTCACGCATTCATAACCACAATCTTTTCACTTAGACGGCTGCATAATAATTCTTGGCACTGTCAGTCATTATTCAGAAATATTTTTTTTCTCTTTCTGAAGACAGTCATCAGGCTATTTTCAGTTGAAATGGAAAGAAAAATAGAATAGGACAACACAAAGCACTTGGAAGGTAATATGGACTCTTACGGCTTGATTTACACATCAGTAACCCCATGAATTATCTGCAGAACTGGATTTGCTGGAGGTCAAGTGACAGAAAATGAGAATTACCAGAACACTTTATGACATACATCATTCTCTACCCAATTTACCTAGTTAAACAGTTATTCAGAAAAAGGGTTACATCATCCTAAATCACAAATGTTACCATTGACATAAGATAATGCAATCCACATTGGAAAAGATGTAAAAAACTGGAAGTGGGAATGAATTCTTATATTTTGTCCATATATGCGGTGTGATTAGGGTTGAGCGAACCCGAACTGTAAAGTTCGGGTTCGGTACGGACTTTGGGTTTTTCCCGAACCCGAATAATTGGAAAAAGTTTGGGTCCGGAATCGGAGTTCGAGAAAAAAAAAATGTGCGGAGGTCCCCGCAAATTCAATAACCAGACCCTTTAGGTCTGGTATGGATATTAAGGGGAACCCCGCCGTCAATTTAAAAAAAAAATGACGTGCGGTTCCCCCTAAATATCCATAACCAGACCCTTCAGGTCTGGTATGGATATTAAGGGGAACCCCGCCATCAATTTAAAATGAAAATGACGTGCGGTTCCCCCTAAATATCCATAACCAGACCCGTTATCTGAGCACGTTGACCTGGCCGGCCGCAGAAAAGAGGGGGGGACAGAGTGCGCCCCCCCCTCTCCTGAACCGCACCAGGCCACATGCCCTCAACATGGTGAGGATGTCCCCATGTTGATGGGGACAAGGGTCTCATCCCCACAACCCTTGCCCGGTGGTTGTGGGGGTATGCGGGCGGGAGGCTTATCAGAATCTGGAAGACCCCTTTAACAAAGGGGACCCCCATATCCTGACCCCCCCCCGTGTGAAATGGTAATGGGGTACACTGTACCCCTACCATTTCACGAAGGAAGTGTAAAGTCTTGTAAAAAAAAACACACACACACACTGTAGAATAAAGTCCTTTATTAACCACTTCCTTACTGGGCACTTAAACCCCTTCCTGACCAGAGGACTTTTTGCGATTCGGCACTGCGTCGCTTTAACTGACAATTGCGCGGTCGTGCGACGTGGCTCGAAAACAAAATTAACGTCCTTTTTTCCCCACAAATAGAGCTTTCTTTTGGTGGTATTTGATCACCTCTGCGGTTTTTATTTTTTGCGCTATAAACAAAAAAAGAGCGACAATTTTGAAAAAAAAAAAAATATTTTTACTTGTTGCTATAATAAATAGCTCAATTTTTTTTTTTTACGTTTTTTTTTTATCCTCAGTCTAGGCCGATACGTATTCTACATATTTTTAGTAAAAAAAAAAAAAAAAAATCGCAATAAGCGACTGGTTTGCGCAAAAGTTATAGCGCCTACAAAATAAGGGACAGAATTATTATTATTATTTTTTTTTTTTTACTAGAAATGGCGGCGATCTGCGATTTTTATTGGGACTGCGACGTTATGGCGGACACATCGGACACTTTTGACACGTTTTTGGCGCCATTCACATTTATACTGCAATCAGTGCTATAAATATGCACTAATTACTGTATAAATTTTTTTTTTACTAGAAATGGCGGCGATCTGCGATTTTTATTGGGACTGCAACGTTATGGCGGACACATCGGACACTTTTGACACATTTTTGGCGCCATTCACATTTATACTGCAATCAGTGCTATAAATATGCACTAATTACTGTATAAATTTTTTTTTTTACTAGAAATGGCGGCGATCTGCGATTTTTATTGGGACTGCGACGTTATGGCGGACACATCGGACACTTTTGACACATTTTTGGCGCCATTCACATTTATACTGCAATCAGTGCTATAAATATGCACTAATTACTGTATAAATGTGACTGGCAGGGAAGGGGTTAACACTAGGGGGTGAGGAAGGGGTTAAATGTGTATCCTAATTAGTGTTCTAACTGTGGGGGAGGGGGGGTGACTGGGGGGGTGACCGATCTGTGTCTCTATGTACAAGAGACACAGACCCGTCTCCTCTCTCCCCTGACAGCACCGCTGTCTGCGAGAGCCGGGAATGAGAGATGATCTCATATGTAAACATATGAGATCATCTCTCATTGGCCGCACAGATCGCCTAGGAAACGGCCGCTCCGATTGGCCGTTCACGGCGATCTGTGACTGGCTGTGTCCAAGGGACACGGCCAGCACAGCAGTTCCCCGCTGCGCGCTCGGGAGCGCGCGCGGGGAACGCGAAAAGGGGCGGCCGTAAAAACACGGCCTCCCAGAGATTCAGAGCCACCCGGCGGCCGTATATAGTCGTACGGCCGTCGGGAAGTGGTTAATAAGAAAAAAACTCCAGCGGTGATAATCCACTCGTTCCCGGCTTCCTGCCTCAACGTTGTCCTGATCCTGCGACGGATGTGGGTGATCTCCAGCGATGAGAAGATCCAGCGACGGGTGATCTCCGCTCCAGCGATGAGAAGATCCATTTTTTTGTTAAAAAAATTAAATATATATGTTAAAAAATGTAAAAAGTTTAAATGAATGTATGTCGACATAATTATTTCATTAAATGGATATGCCACATAAGGTTAAAAAACGTAGATGACGTGTGCGAACAGATCCACATATACAAATTAAAAACAATCTACGTCATCAATATTGGATAGCGAAAAAAGAGAGCAGAGAGGGTAAGTGAAGCGAAAAATAAATCGAACAATAAAATCTTATCGGTCACTTAAAAAGCAATTAAGATCAAAATCTATGTTAAGACCTCGAGGGGCAAAAGTATCCAAAGTAAATATCCAGCGAGATTCTAACTGGCTCAATGTTCTAACTTTATGTCCGCCTCGCCAGTGTCTCACATAGGGCTCTATGCCCCAAAATTTAAGATGTGTCGGATCTTTATTATGGTGGGTAAGAAAATGTCTTGATACACTATGTTTATCAAAGCCTTTAAGGATGTTTTGGACATGTTCTTTTATACGCACTCGTAATGCTCTTTTTGTCCGGCCTATGTATTGTAGACCGCAACTGCATTCGAGTGCGTATACAACTCCTTCTGTATTACAGCAGATAAATTCTTTTATTTCATATACATCTCCTGTACTAGTTGCAGTAAAGTCTTTCTTCTTCTGGTTCGGTTTATGAGTTCTCAAACATGCGTAGCATCTTTTGCATGGAAAAAAACCTTTACCAGTGAAAAAAGAGAGGAAGTTGTTTTTATTTTTAGGCGGATCAGGCACATTTTTAACAATTTTGTCCCTAATGGTGGGTGCCCTTTTATATACGAATTTTGGAATCGGTGGAAGGAAGCTAGGGCATAATATGGAAAAGAAGATCAGTCTATGGTGGGACATAGTCACCTTTGAACGCTATATTAAGGATAGCATTGTCCCACAGCGTCTACGATGGGATATAACCCCTAATGATGGCCTATTAGATCAGGCCTCAATAGACGAATGGTTTAAATTTTTTAACACCAAGGGGTCAGAACTTTTGATGTTCCTACTAGACAGAAAAAAGAGAAAGCTGAAACTGATCGAACAGATCATTCTAGAGGTCAAGGAAGAACTAGAGGCATATAAAGATTCAGGAGATCTCGTAAGATATACAACACAACTGAATAATGATTTAACAAAGAAAGACAAGGAAGTACAACACAGGAAAAGTAAAAAATACAGTCGCGATATGAATGATTTTAAAACGGATCATACGTTTAAATGGCAGAGCCAATCGGGCCGATCAGACCCCATCTCAACCTATTCCACACCAGAGAGAAATGTGAGGGTTTATTCTCCCCCAAGAGTGATCAACTACATAGGGCCCACTCAAGAAACACATGATAGGAATAGGCACGAATCGCCCCGGCAGTACAGAAATGAAGAGAGACAGGGCAACTATAATCAACACACTCCCTACCAAAATGAGAGAAGAACACCCCAAAATGAGCGGACACCACAGAATGGTTGGAAGAAACCCTTCTGGAAAAAACGCAGAAATAATAACAATGGCCATAATTATGGACAAAGACCACAACAAGACCAGAGGGATAATAGACCTCAACCCCAAAATCAACGAGATAATAGAGGTGGAGGCTATGAGAATAGAGGTCGGCCACAGGAAACCAACTATTAACAGGGACGTCCAAATGAATACCATGAGAACAGAGGATATACACATGAACAGAGAAGAAGAAGCCCTGTTCGTTCAAATGATCGAAGAGAGGGAGATCGAGGTTATTACACTCATCACCCACAGGATAGGAGTCCAATCCCTACACGGAATTACTATGCACCCTTAGAACAGAGAACAGTGGATGATAGAGTGGAAAGACATCAAAATCCTAATACCTCTTCTTTTTTAGAGAGAGGTCAAGAATACCATCAGCCTCGACATACAGAGGAAACAAGAGCCTACAGAAGAACCCCAGAAAGAAACGGGGAAAGCGAGGAGGAAAGAGAACACAAAAGAAAAAGAACAGAAAGGGAGAGGGAATCTTCAACTTAAGTGGACTCCCACTTACACATGAAGAGATTGGCGTCCTAGATAAGGGCCTCAAATACGCACCAGTGAAAAATCTGGACAAATTCCAGACATATATAGGAATTAAAAAATATGTTAGGAAATTAAATATTCAAAAGTATATGATCAGTAACCCTTACAAAACTAGGACTGCCAATCCGGATGAAGAAATCAGACATAGCAATTTGAAGAATAAATCTATTTTTAATCCGCCTGTGAAAGATAATAAATGTGTGGAAGTCTTCAAAAGATTGGTCACAGGAGAACTAATGGACCTGAAGGTGAAAAAACAAGAAGAACCGAAGCATATTAGGAGTGGAATATGCAAATTGATGAAAAGAAAGGATCTAGTAGTTCGACCAGCCGATAAAGGTGGCGGCATTGTGGTACTTTCCAAGGAACAGTATAAAATGAGCATGGAACAAATGCTAGGAGATACCAACACCTACAACCGCCTTCTGAGTAATTCCATGTTTAAATGCAGAAAAGCCTTGGAACAGATTGTTCATTTAGGACTAAAAAGAGGAATCCTGGATAAGAAAGAAGCACAATATTTGATCCCGACATCATGTCGTACACCCATTGTATATTCACTCCCCAAAATACATAAGAACAGCACGAATCCACCGCCCAGACCTATAGTAAATGGAATTGATTCCTTAACTGCAAGAATGGGACAATACATTGACTTCTACTTACAGCCAGTAGTTCAGAGTACAAGAGCGTATCTTAGAGACACAAAACAGATGTTACAATGCCTGGATGATATACCAAGAGACGATGGACCCTTTTGGCTAGCAACAGCAGACGTATCGTCGTTATACACGATCATACTACATCATCAAGCATGCGAAGCAGTCAAATGGGGCCTCAGGAAATATTCCCAGTTGCCCTGCATCCAACGAAAATATCTGGTAAAAAGTTTGGACTTTTGCCTTAAAAATAGCTACTTCTGGTATGGCGGCAATTATTTTTTCCAGAAAACCGGCGTAGCCATGGGGGCAAAATTTGCCCCTAGTGTAGCTGGGCTTTTTATGGCCCAATGGGAAGAAGGGAAAATCTTTTCCGAACCTCCTGATGATCTGTACATATATAAAAGATATATTGATGATATCTTCATACTGTGGAGGGGCGAGAAAGAAACGCTAGCAGATTTTCTACAAGATTTAAATACCAATGACAGAAATATTGAACTTTCTTGGGAAATCAGCAACAAAAAGATCACATTCCTAGACCTAGAGGTGGAACAAGAAAATAATGAACTCCGGTCTAAAACTCACTTTAAAAATGTGGATCGTAATAGCTACTTGCCGCTTGAAAGTTGTCATCACAGAAACTGGCTTTTTAACATTCCAAAAGGGCAACTAATGCGCCTAAGACGAAATTGTACAGACAAAGATATTTTCCTCACCCAAGCAAAAGACATGGGAGAAAGGTTTAAACAAAAAGGATACGACAATTCCTTTATTAACCAGAAGATTGCAGAAGTGGCAACAATGGATAGACAGACTCTCATGAGTGATAAGCCTAAACAAAAAATGCATAAAGACTTGATGCCTATCATCTTCGATTACAGTATACAACATAAACGCATTGAAAAAGTCATTAGACGCCATTGGAATATACTACTGGCTGACAAAGAACTGGGGAGTGTCCTTCCACCGATTCCAAAATTCGTATATAAAAGGGCACCCACCATTAGGGACAAAATTGTTAAAAATGTGCCTGATCCGCCTAAAAATAAAAACAACTTCCTCTCTTTTTTCACTGGTAAAGGTTTTTTTCCATGCAAAAGATGCTACGCATGTTTGAGAACTCATAAACCGAACCAGAAGAAGAAAGACTTTACTGCAACTAGTACAGGAGATGTATACGAAATAAAAGAATTTATCTGCTGTAATACAGAAGGAGTTGTATACGCACTCGAATGCAGTTGCGGTCTACAATACATAGGCCGGACAAAAAGAGCATTACGAGTGCGTATAAAAGAACATGTCCAAAACATCCTTAAAGGCTTTGATAAACATAGTGTATCAAGACATTTTCTTACCTACCATAATAAAGATCCGACACATCTTAAATTTTGGGGCATAGAGCCCTATGTGAGACACTGGCGAGGCGGACATAAAGTTAGAACATTGAGCCAGTTAGAATCTCGCTGGATATTTACTTTGGATACTTTTGCCCCTCGAGGTCTTAACATAGATTTTGATCTTAATTGCTTTTTAAGTGACCGATAAGATTTTATTGTTCGATTTATTTTTCGCTTCACTTACCCTCTCTGCTCTCTTTTTTCGCTATCCAATATTGATGACGTAGATTGTTTTTAATTTGTATATGTGGATCTGTTCGCACACGTCATCTACGTTTTTTAACCTTATGTGGCATATCCATTTAATGAAATAATTATGTCGACATACATTCATTTAAACTTTTTACATTTTTTAACATATATATTTAATTTTTTTAACAAATTATTCTGGCTCTCAATACTTTTAATATATAATATATCAATAGAGCCTCAACCCTCTTGGTGCACTATGAGGGATTATGTATATAAATTCCTGCTCCCCTACATTTCTGATTGTTTTTCTCGTATGCTCCCTTGTGAGGATGCTGTGTATTACCATTTAATAATCACTGGCTCCAAAAAAATGGCCGCGGCTCCACTTCCGGTGGCTGCAAGGTGGCCGCGGCTCCACTTCCATTTAATAACCATTGGCTTCATAAAAATGGCCGCGGCTCCACTTCCGGTGGCTGCAAGGTGGCCGCGGCTCCACTTCCGGCGGCGCTCGTTTCGACGGACGCCGCCGATATATGCTATAAGCCTGATTTGTGATGCTGGCCGAGGTCGGGGGGCCCCGTGCAGGCCCCCGACCAGAAATTAGACAGAATGGCTCACTTTGAAAGATGCATCCCCAGCGCTCTGAGAGATGCTGGGGGTGTCTCTTGAGCTATAACAAAATGGCGGCTGCCGGACTTCCGGCGGAACGCTGTACACTGTCAACACAGAATGTTAGAATGTTATAATGGGACTTCTGTGTCTGCTCCCTCCATGGTTTCTGTCCATTGTCCCAAGTCTTTTAAGCTCTTCATTTTAACCCTATAAATGAGATGCCATATACATCACCCACCATCTGAATGTTATTAATTTAAATATTTTACATGCTGGGCGGGATTTTCTTATATTTTTTTGATTCTATTAATAAATGCCTAGCAGACTACGGGAAAATGGCTGCAGCTACATTTCTTGTATAACAAACAGCTGAGTCTACTTACAGCCTACTAAACAAGTCACCCTATAAAAAGGATCCCCTCTATGCCTCTCACTACTCCTGAGGAAGTCACATGATAGTGACGAATGCGCATGAGTCCACTGAGAGGTATCGGAGGTGACGTTGGCGACAGATTGCCCCTCTTTTTACATGCCCAATTGTATTTTGAATTATGTGAGTACCCCTGTCTATTTTCTTTGAGAATTAAAACTTTTAAAACGGTATCACACCATCGATGCTTTATTTCTTTGGGGCAAGAAACTGACCAATCTGGGACGAGAACTCCAAGGAGGACCTGCCGTTGTTGGATCAGAGCCCATCGAGAGAACCATCTAATGTGGTTGGATCTATATGCTGTTACCTTACAGCAGTAAGGTAAGGGGACATCCTTACTTACCCTAAAAGGATCACTGGATACCCATTCCCCTCTCACTCCTTATTGCGGACCCACACTTGCACTTTTGCTTTCTTGGACTGTTGAAACTTTACTTATATTTATTTTTTGCTGATATTTTTCAAGCCCCGTTGATGGACTGTTCACTACCAGTATAGGAGTGTCACCTAGCACAGTTACTTGGGAATTTTTTTGCACCATTATTTACAGTGTATTTCATAACACTAAGAGGAACCTGTGGAGTCATATGATTTACACCATTACTGTTATTGTTCACTGATTATTTTATATTTATTTTTATGCTGATGCCATTTGGGCTATATCGCTCCTCATTTCAATTACACCTTATCTGCATTCCCCTCCCCCACCTTCTTATTCACCTATCCATTCACCACTGATTAGCGCAGCACTACCCTCCCCACTATCAATTGCTTATGGTTTGATACACCTTTCAGTGCCGCAGCTGTACCTCCACTTCTCCTCACTTTCATTCCTCCCCCCCCCCTTTTTTTTTTTTTTTTCCTTTGTTTCCCCTCCTTTGATAAGCGCGGTAATATCCATTTTTCCATTATTTATCACCGCTGGAGTTTTTTTTTTTAATAAAGGACTTTATTCTACGGTGTGTGTGTGTGTGTTTTTTTTTACAAGACTTTACACTTCCTTTGTGAAATGGTAGGGGTACCCCATTACCATTTCACACAGGGGGGGGTCAGGATCTGGGGGTCCCCTTTGTTAAATGGGTCTTCCAGATTCTGATAAGCCTCCCGCCCGCATACCCCCACAACCACCGGGCAAGGGTTGTGGGGATGAGACCCTTGTCCCCATCAACATGGGGACATCCTCCCCATGTTGAGGGCATGGGGCCTGGTGCGGTTCAGGAGAGGGGGGGCGCACTCTGTCCCCCCCTCTTTTCTGCGGCCGGCCAGGTCAACGTGCTCGGATAACGGGTCTGGTTATGGATATTTAGGGGGAACCGCACGTCATTTTTGTTTTAAATTGACGGTGGGGTTCCCCTTAATATCCATACCAGACCTGAAGGGTCTGGTTCTGGATATTTAGGGGGAACCACACGTAATTTTTTTTTAAATTGACGGCGGGGTTCCCCTTAATATCCATACCAGACCTAAAGGGTCTGGTTATTGAATTTGCGGGGACCTCCGCGCATTTTTTTTTCTAAAAGTCCGTGTCCCATTGACTACAATGGGGTTCGGGTTGCCGAACCCGAACTTTTTTTTTTAAGTTCGGGTTCGGACCCGAACCCGAACATCCAGGTGTCCGCTCAACTCTAGGTGTGATGAGTAGGCTTGGTTTTTCCCTGGGCATTCCCCAGGTTTTGTTATTATGTGGTGTGATGATGCAGTATTAGGGTAAATGCTTCTCTTCCCATGCAAGTCCATGGGAAAGCAAAAACAGCCAAAACAGGCCAGACATAGGTCAACTGCATCTGCATTGAATTCTGAGCAATCTGAAAAGTGTTTCAACTGATGTCAAATACACTCTGCATTGAATGCCGGCAGCATAGACCGCAATGTAGGCACCACTCAAGAACAAATTTTCTTCCCTGGAACAATCTTTGGTGCTCATAGTGGAATTGCTCTTCTACATATTTCTCATTTTGGTCCTTGGTTTAGAATATTGACAATGTTTAACTAAAGCATAATAAAAGTGTAAAAACTAAAGCGCTGTTATAAATACAAATTCAGGTGAAAAATACAAAGGATAAATAAATGGTGACAGCTGCAAACATTTGGTGGTGTACTGGTTACCAAAAAAATATAAGATAATAATAATGATGTGCTAAAACCAACCCTTTATATAAACACAGTGCAATGTAAAAAGGTGAAAAATAAATACATGCTGGTGTAAATAAACTATACACTAAAAACAACCTGTGATAATAAAACCATGTAATACTATGTGATATCCTGCAGATAAAATAAACCACAATCTGTGAGCACCAATAATGTCCTACAGTCACAATAAATATAGCAGCCTGTAAACAATCCAGCAAGTAGAGTTCTGCGATCACATTAAGGAAAGGTGAAATGGTGCGATCAGTACATCTAACTAAAGGATACGTTTACTGTTTAATACTGTGGTCTGGGACAGGTTTTTGAGGAAAAAAGTACACTAATGGCACAGGTGTGTGCTGGCTTCATGTTAAAGATGGAGTTAGAGTTCAGTGACACATCCTCCTAAGGGGATCAGTGTGTGAAGAAAGGCGTGTGACACCGTGTGCACATCTGCACCATGCTGTCCAGGTCAAGATAGACCAAGGCCTGAGTCTGAGAGTGAGAAACAGTCTTTGAGAGAAAGCTGGGAAGCTGCAGGAGAAGAAGTCAAGCTGACAAAGGTACAGCATGTGACGGTCGGGAGGACCAAGGCATGAGGTCTGAGCCGAAAGGCCGATACAATTATGTTTTCTTGCATTGATAGTGAAACCCCCTTTCTCCTAGCAATTTTTTTAAGTGTATTCTGTGCCTGCAGGTCATGGATGAGAATAACTGGGTACCTGGACAATATAACTCGATGTAATGCATGCGTGGGAAGATATTCATTTGTGAGCTTTTCTTTTGTATAATAAAAGTGGGCAGAAAAAGCCCTGGATAGACACTTTGGTGTGGAGTAAACTCAATGTTTGGCACTACAAATGAACTAGAAACCCCCAATTTGTCACACCTGTTTCAAGTAAGTTTTGCATTCCCATAGTCTCGCATGGGAATGCAATATCCATATGCTGTGAACTCAAGCCCATTGACACATGTCCTGAAAATGGGCAATAATATAAAGCATCATGACATATTAAGGTACACAACAAATCCAAACAGCTTGTTAGATTAATCAAAATGTTTGCAATTGTATTTATGTAATTTCATAAATTTGTTTTTTTAAAGTGGAACTTTACGCTGGTAGGAATGCAGGATTCATCATACTTGCACATTATGGGAAACTTACCTCTAAGTTTGTCCTCCTACATCTCTGTGATCCCAATAAGGCCTTGTACACACGATAGGTTAAACAGAGGACAACGGTCTGATGGACCATTTTCATCGGTCAAAACCGATCGTGTGTGGGCCCCATAGGTTATTTAACCATCGGTTAAAAAAAAGCCAACTTGCTTTAAATTTAACCGATGGATTCCTATCCGATGGGAAAAAACGATCGTTAGTAGGCACAACCATCGGTTAAAAATTCACGCATGCTCAGAATCAAGTCGACGCATGCTTGAAAGCATTGAACTTTATTTATTTCAGCACGTCATTGTGTTTTACTTCACCACGTTCTGAAACGATCGTTTTTTTAACCAATGGTGTGTAGGAGCGACGGACCATTAGTCAGCTTCATCGGTTAACCGATGAAAACGGTCCATCGGTCTGTTCTCATCGGATGGACTGATCATGTGTACGTGGCTTAACTGTTCCTTCCCTACCTAGAGTCTTCTCTCTTTGGCAATTGAGTGACCCCTGATGATGTAACTCCTGCACATGCATGCATTACATAGAGTTATATTGTCCGGCCACCCAGTTATTCTCAGAATTTTAACCATTTTACAGATGTTAGTAGTCAACCTAGAGTGTATATTGTACAGCACATGACCTGCAGGCACAGTATACACTTGCTAGGAGAAAGGGTTAAGATAAATAGTTTTTCGGCAGAAGAGACAAGCAAAAAAAAACATCTACCCCCTAAAAAAGTTTTTTCAGACTTTAGCTCCACTAAAAAAAAAAAAAGAAAAAAAGCAGAATACAGGTAAACATGATCATTTAGTCAAAAATGTTTAAAGAGTATCTATGAGTAAAAAAATGATATAATAAATGTATTCAACATTGAACCTCAATTTTTTCTAGCTTACTGCTTTTAATTTGACCACCATAAATGTACTTTGTGAAGGTCCTCAGCACCATTTACTTACAGTGGTGCTGAGAGGAGAAGTTTGAGGAGGCGGGATGAGTAGGTAATCAGTGCTTGCAGGCAGCAAGGTACAATGGTATATGTAGTCCTTAAAATTTAAAAGCATGATTAAAAGTGAAAATCTATGCGCAACCTCTTCTACTTCCAAACAATCCAAAAATGCTGCCGATTCAAAAAATGTAGCCGCAAAGCACTGAAATGTGTTCCCACATCAAACCAGAAATCAATAACTTCTAAAGTGCTATGCTACATTAAATCAATAATACTGCAGTAATAAACATTAAGTACATTTATTGTTATTACAATATAACATTTGTAATAACAATAGCTTAACATGATATGTGCATATAAACACAATTAAATGTATTCAATAAGCAAAGACATTTTTTAAATCAAAAGTCCACTGTGTAAGTGAGATGGTTTCACCACCACTGCACAGTAAATTTCAAATGATGCCTTTATAAATAATAAAGAATGTTCCACGTTCACCAATGTGATCCAGCTTCAGTGTAAACCATTACCAATAACTCTCTGCGCTGACCTTCATTTTTAGACCTAATAAACGTCACCATGCGCTTTCCCCTTTAAGGGGTCCAAATGGCCAATCCAGGTTTCCAAATCCTTCTTCCGGATTTCTCCTCCAGGTATAACAATGTTGTCTAATTAGCCAAGCAAACTCTTCACCATCAATGCCATTTAAAATAAATAGAAACTATATATAGTGCTTTACCATTTAAACAACCATAAAAGACAAATGTCAACCAAGTCCCATCAGCTTTGCAGTATCTGAAGATTCTTTCTGAGTTCATGAGATTTTAATACCCCTCTGGAGCCACTACTGGACTCCTCCATCTCTCGATCACGTATTTTATTCCCCAAATTGAGGGCTTTGAAATGCGCACTTTACGACATGCATCTTGTAGACGTTTGGAGGGTACTGTAAGTCTCATGATTACACGCACTTCTCTCAGGTACATCAGACCTATAGTCACATTGACTATCTTGTGAATGACTAAAGCTGTCTGTAATGGTCCTCTGAGTGCGGAATAGACTCTGTGATATGGTCAGACCCCTCCCCTATATACTTGACATTCTCACTCCCCTCCACATTGGTGAAGGAGTGGACATGGTGTTTGAACGACTTGTTGCTTGCAAGTTTGGAATGTATTACATGTAAATCAGAGACAATCTCTAACTTTTTTGGGGACTAGACACAGGATACCCTGTCATTTCCCATCCAATGGGAGGCACTTAAAGGCAGTGTTACGTGGAACCTTTATTCAATTAGGAATTCTCCTAAAAAAAGGGATCGCTAGGCCACTATAGTCGCTGCAATTCAAAAGCTCAGAAACTTGGAAACTGAGCATAAGCGTTCCCCAACAATAGAAATGCTCACAGAGGTTTCTAACACCCAATCACAACTCAGGGGACTGTATGAGACCTCTGCGCGTACATTTGCAGACAAGCTTGCTTTCCACCAGTATAAATTCCAAGAAAAATGTGGCAGATCACTGGCACATTCCCTACACCCGAAAGTGTCCTCTACTTTCATCTCCCATATCCAGGGACTGCATGGAGAACCATTGACCAATCTCCTCACTGTCTAAGATAGAGCAGACATTCAGGGATTTTTTCTAATCCCTGTACAATATACCTGCGGCTCAGTCGAGAGATTCCCCTCCTACTCGTGAGGAGGACAAGTTCTCTTATGTCATGGAAACTGCGCTCCCCACTTTAGATGAGGAAGCCATTAATGAACTTGAAAAACCTCTTACAGAAGGTTGCGAGAGCCATTGCGGGTACACCAACTGGCAAGAGCCCAGGGCCAGACGGCTTTACTCCTAAGTTTTATAAACTATTTGCTCCGAAACGTTATCTCTTCCAAAAGCTAGAAGTGGAGCTGGAGCCCCAGATGCTTCTCTGTACCACAAGGCAGCGATACTTACTTACATACTAGACTGGTTTCACAACTCTGCGACTAAGCTCTGGGTTCACTTGGAAAGCCATATGAACCCCATAGAACTCTCAGCTCTTCCATGGACCATACCCGCACATCGTAGGGGTCCATATCCTGTCTGTGACCTTACTCAACAAACGATCCAAATTTGGAATTGCTTGTTATCTAGCGGGAACATATTCAATATTTCGGAGCCTATGACTCCCTTGTTTGGGACTCCGACCTTCCCACCGGCTGTACATGTAACTAGCTTTGGACCATGGCAAAAAGAAGATCATTGGAGGGTTAACTTCCTATATCCAAACCTTCCCATCCATATCAGATATATTAGCTGAACCAACAGGATTCTAACATATGCTTCGTGGTACCAGCTCTATTCCTTATTTCTGAATGCTTTTTACCCTGATCTCCCACCCTATGAGGGCCTGGGAAGCAGAATTATGACACTCCATCTCCCTCATTGACTGGCAAAAATGTTTTATCCTGATGCACAAACTCTCTCTAGCTACTAAATCTCAAGAAAAAGTGTTCAAAGTGGTGACGAGATGGTATAAATGCCCTTCGGCTATACATCATTTCAATTCCACAACTCCTGATACCGGTGTCTAAGCTCCAGGGGTACCATGCTCCACGTTTATTGGGATTACCCTCCCATAAAGAAATTCTGGCAACAGATCTTCCAACTATACTGCAAACTGATGGCGACCTCTCGCTCTCCTACACCTGAGTTTGCTCCATTATCCATGCTCCCGGGAACATTCAAGTCCATTAAAGAAGATGTATTGCGTCACTTTTTAGCCGCGGTCAGAATAGTGATTCCACGGTACTGGAGATCGATGACTATACCCTCCCTGGTGCAGTGGGCTACTGAAGTAGATTGTATTAGGGACCTTGAATGTCTGTTGGCTGAGGAATCTAAAAGGGAAGAACGGTTCTCTCTCACTTGGACTTCATGGTCCATGGTCCATGGTCAGACTTCATCTCCTGGGTAACACCACCTCATGACCATGGTAGAGCGATACCTGTCCCTAATCTTTCTGCTTCCCCTACTTTATCATAACACCTTCCCCTCTATGTATAAGTGTACCCTTCAGAATCCATTAAAAGCTTACTCCTGATACAGAATATGACTCTTACAACTAACTTCTTCACAACACAACAGGTTTCTAGAATAAGTTTGGATGTAGTAATACATGATGTATACATATGATCTTCCCACCTGAAATGTGAGGGTCTTGTATTTCTTCATGCTATGCCTCACTATAACTCATATTGAACATGATACAATAATATATGTTTGTAACTTCCCTTTACACATGTTTTACTGTCCTTACTTTTGTTAACACTATTTTCTATTCTGACTGCATTTGTCTACTTGCTTCTCTCAATAAAATAAGATTAGATTAAACAACCATAAAACATTTATTAAAACCTCTTAAATTACACCCACAATGTAAATGCACTAATCCTCAGTAGCCCACCACCTTAAAAAACAATATTTGCATGTACACGTGCATTTCCCATTAGGGAGAAGGCCACAGCATCAGCAAACTCTTGCACCCAGGTCACTCCTTCCTGGCGATGTGATGATGTCACTAAGCTCAGCGCTGATGCATTTTGTCACTTCCTGTGACTTCTTCCAAAGGAACAAGAGCCCTGCCACCTTCTGGCTATATATATGTGTCTGAAATGGAGCTAATGGACTAGACAGGTTGGCGGCTATCTTACCACCTACCTCCGCCATCTTGTGTGAGGCCAACTAATGGGGAATGCCCATAAGTAACCTCCCACCTACCCAGTATGAATACACGGTAGTCATTTTCTTGGTTATCTATGGTATAGCATATGGCCGGCATTATGTTGATTATCCATGGTGTAATCCAGTGGTTCTCAACCTCAGTCCTCAAGTATCCCCAACAGGCCATGTTTGGGAAATTTCTCTTAGATAAAATAGCTGTCCAAAATACCATTGACTCTGATTTAAACATTTAAAACACTCTTCAAACATGGCCTGTTGGGGGTACTTGAGGACTGAGATTGAGAACCACTGGTGTAATCAACCTGTGGCCGCCATTTTCTTTGTTATCTACCACTACAAACAGTATTCACGGCTACCATTGTAATATTTATCCATGGCTAAAACAGTTTACATAATGTAACCAAGATGAAGTTATTGAAACTGTAAAGCAGGCATGGAATTCGGAAAGTTGTGGAAAGAGATGGCCTGCAGAGCGACAGCACTCATGTTTATATTGGATTATCAATTATTACTATTGTTTGTAGAGCTATTACATTGCTTTTGTATTACTATGCTGATGAAAGTATATTATGTGACCATATATCTGCTTTAATAGAAATTAAATAGAAAAACAAATAAAATAATTAGGTACAAACAGGCTTTCAAGACTATTTATCAAACAGTTTACAATTCCTGTTCACGCAATAATTCAACACCTTCCATGGAGACACTGTTGTTTGCCTCGTGAAAAATATTTGATGTTAAAACTTCTTAGCAACAAATGTACGGGAAAAAAATCAAATGCATTGTCATCACGCAAGTATCATTAAATTCCTAACTTTAAACTGAGCTGCACTAATTAATATAAGCCTTGAAAACCCATGCTGAGCCTTGTTTTATTAGCTGCAAACAGTGTACATACCAATCACACAAATCTAATTAAAGCTTTCTCAACACCCCAAAGGTGAAGGGAGACAAACACTTTGTAGCTATAAAAACCTAGGGGGAAAAAGAAGAAACTAAAGATCGATCTATAACTAATCTAGAAAAATAAACATTCACAAATAAATACAATAAATCATGTTCTCTTTAAAATTTATTATTAGTATTATTATAAATTGCATTCTCTGCATTCATTGAGAAAATGGAACGTGTTCTGTGAATTGCACCCATGCTGAGCAAGTGACTTCCTGTGTTCACAACACAGCTGGGCAGTTGCACAGGACCTGAAAGCTAATGGCAATCACTGGGGATTTCCAGCTTCCACTGGGAATGGTCAGGTATGGCACATACATATTCACATTGGTCCAATGTAAAAATTGCTAATAATGATTGATCATGGCAAAATTACTATTAAAGAAATAATTCTGGAAATAATGCTCTAAATGACACAGATATCAATAGTATAAAAAACTATATAATGGAGTCACGATTGGACCATGTAATATCTACAGGATCACGTAATATCCACTTGCTGACCACAATACGTATATACACGTTGCGGCTTGCAAGCGGTTCACCAAGGTTATGGCTAAAGCTATCAGCTATAAGGCTGAAATTCTTTTTTTCAGCAGGTGATTGGCTTTTAATGAAAGTTGTCCAAACGGCTAATTAGCTGCTGGATCGCTGTCAGAAGCAGCGGGAAAGGTCGCCCCCTCCCGCCGCTCGCCGGTGTTTCTCAGTGACATGGACCTTGGAATGCTGAAGGGTATCTCTTTGAAATCTGTTACACAGTGGGGGGTCTTCTGCTCTGTCTTAAGGCCAGACAGCTCCATTGTTCTGTGTCTGGCTATTGTGTATATTGATTGCCCCCTGGGGCTTCTGTCTCAATACACATAACAGTCCCTCCATTCAAGCTATCGTACCAATCCCGGCTGACTCATGTTCAAGTCCTCATTTGCATGGTTATGAGGACCTGAAGGAGAACTCGATGTACTTTACAATTTTCCCACCACGCATGTGAGGCCTCACCACAAACGTAAGAGCGAGAGAAAAAACTCTAGTACTAGACCTCCTCTGTAACTTTAAACAGGTAACCTGTAAAGAAATTTAGCCACTTAACGACCGCCCACTGTATATATACGTCCTGTTTTTAAAGATGAATATCTCGGTAACGGCAGCAGCTGCTGCCACAACCGAGACATCCATCTCTTTAGTGAGCGGTCCTGTAAACAATAACGGCAGTCTCCGTGGCGGATTCGCCGCGAGATCGCCGTTATCATAGGCGGGAGAGGGCCCCCCCTCCTGCCGGTCTCCTGCGCCCTCCGCTGCTTACCGGAGCCGTCGGTGGCGGCGGAGGCGATTGGGTCCTGCTGCCTGCTGTGTGAGGATGCGAGTAAGGGCAAGATGGCCCCCACCCATCCCCATAGCATTTCTGGGCAGAAGTGACGTCAAAACATCAGTCCCGCCCAGCGTCTTAAAGAGACATTTTTTTTGTTGTCATTTTTAAAATGTCTTTTTGACCCCAGATCTCATATTTAAGAGGACCTGTCATGCTTTTTTCTATTACAAGGGATGTTTACATTCCTTGTAATAGGAATAAAAGTGATACATTTTTTGTAAAAAAGTGTAAAAAATTATAAAATAAATAAAAATAAATAAGAAAAAAAAATTTTTTTAAAGGGCCCCGTCCCGACGAGCTCGCGTGCAGAAGCGAACGCATACGCGAGTAGCGCCCGCATATGAAAACGATGTTCAAACCACACAAGTGAGGTATCGCCGCGATCGTTAGAGCGAGAGCAATAATTCTAGCCCTAGACCTACTCTGTAGCTCAAAAAATGCAACCTATATAATTTTTTAAACATTGCCTATTGAGATTTTTAAGGGTAAAAGTTTGACGCCATGCCACGAGCGGGCGCAATTTTTAAGCGTGACATGTTGGGTATCATTTTACTCAGCGTAACATTATCTTTCACAATATATAAAAAAATTGGACCAAATTTATTGTTGTCTTATTTTTTTATTAAAAAAAGTGAATTTTTTCCAAAAAAAGTATGCTTGTAAGACCACTGCGCAAATACAGTGTGACAAAAAGTATTGCAATGCCCCGCCATTTTATTCTCTATGGTGTTAGAAAAAAATATATATAATGTTTGGGGGTTTTAAGTAATTTTCTAGCAAAAAAAACTGTTTTAGTCTTGTAAACGCTGAATCTGAAAAACAGGCTTGGGGAAAAACAGCTGCGCAAATACCATAATTGCAATAATTGTCAGTTTCATTTTCCAGGGTTTCAGCTATCTAAAAATATATTAATGCTTGGGGGGTTCTACGTAATTTTCTAGCAAAAAATACTGATTTAAACTTGTAAACAAAAAATGCCAGAAAAGGCTTGGTCAGCAAGTGGATATAATAAAGAGCATGGTTAATAATGCTATTGAGCATCAAGATAATCTCGAATTGGTACCCATTCTGATTTCTTAAATCAAAGAATATTTCCCTCCAGTCCCTTAAAAATAAAGATTACTAAAAGCCTTACATATAAAGCCTGAGAAGTTTTATATGTGCAGCCAGACATCCATGACAGAGTCACAGATTTTAAGCAGAGATTCCACAAACATTTTTCATAAAGGACTCACATGCTGGTCACAGATGACACCTTTGTCTGACCTAGTTTATACATTACTGACACAACTGAACATGAGAGATGACAAACACTGTCTATTGTATTACACAAAGTCATAAAACAACAACTTTATAACTAAGTAGTAAAGCCTTCCAACATGTTTTGCAGATATTGCATGTGGGATCCATCATCTAGAACAAGAGTCACTGTTTAAAGTGCACCCATCATACTTTACATGAGTCAAAATGGCACACAGCAGTATTACTAAAAATAACTGTTTATTTAAAAAAATTAAGAAAAAAAAAGGTAACTTATTTTGTAATTAGCAAATATAGCTGCCTCCAAATGCATATAAAATTACAAACTATACAAAAAGAGATATTTCTTTAACGATAAAGCAGTCCAATCATTTTTGAATTGGCTTCCAAACACACAAGAATGACCAAAAAATTTAATAGACCTGCACATTTTTTTTCCAATGCAGTGCACCACAGCACACAGTACAATGCTTCGGGGTGCACAGTAACACAGGTACTTTTGGGTGCAACACAAAATGCACAGTAGAGCAAATGTTAATTTTTTTTGTTAATTGGAGAGATTTTCCTTCACTTCCTAGGTTGTAGACTTAACAGAAATTCACAAATTGTGAGGATATCTTTCCATGATGAGAGATATCCCTGCTTAGATAGCGGTCACGGGAACAAATGTCTATATTGGAAAATGTCCCAACTATTCCTGTGTTGGTGGCAACCCAACATTTAGTAATTATGCTCACTTTAATAACTGTGATGTTGTTGACCAGGACAGTTAGAAAGGGTCAATTTCCCTAAAAGGGACAAACACTGCAATAAAAACCTGACCGTGTATCTAAGCCTCTACTACTCATTCCAAATCTTATGTTCAAACATTTTATCGCAAAAAAGTAAAATAATCAACAGGTAAGAAATAGACAGAAAAAGAAAGTGCTAGGGACCTTGATGTATAAAAATTTTAACCAGGGGGCCCGCACAGGGGCACATGTAACATAATACTGAGGACTAGACATAGTAACAATGCAGACCTGAATGATATAAAATGCATACATTGGCAAAGTGGGACATGTAGAGAAAATAAAGAATCAACGTAAGAAGAACACCTGATCAAAAAATGTAATCCTAGTGGTCCTCACTGGTCCAGGGCAGTGCTGCCAACCTACCAGATTGAAATTTACTGACGTGACACCCAAAATTTACTGGCACAGCCATGTTTTTACTGGCATTTCCAAAAGTTACCAAATTACAGTTGTAAGTACAAATTTCAGAATTTACGCTACAAACAAGTACAATATGCAATTAGCAATGTGATTTAACCTGGCTGGTGGTATTCCTGAGTCTGGCTCGGGGTGAGATTTTTGTGCTGCGATCGGTAACCCCAAGCCAGCAAATTTCAGTGTTTTTGATTTGATTACATTATTGAATATTTTTTATTATAATTACATTATTATTTGTTATAATTATTTATAGTTATTTATTATATTATAATTTATGATTTTGTTTTTCAAACTTTATCATACCCGGGATGTCTACTAGACTCTTGTTTGGACAGATTTAAGTGAGTTATTCCTAAGAATTACAGGCCTACAATTTAAAACGCCAAATTTCCATGCAAAATAATTGTACCGCTTTCAGCACCTAAAATCTGAAATAATCATACCGCCATGGAGGTTAAGGTAGATATTAAGGTAAAAAGCATATTTCTTATTTTATTTTCAATATAGTAAGTAAGTGGCTCAGGGACTTGCTCCCGTCCCACAGAACCGCACACCAGGCTCTGGCCACTGCGCTCGTCTCCCTTGACTCATGACATCACACAACACGCTCAGACACCGCCTCTGCCAGACTCTCCCCCGCCGGTAACACCCAAACACACTGTAGCAGGCACTTGGATGGTCCTGGCTGGCCCGGACAAGAGCTGCGCATGCCCAGTTCCGAACCAAGTGTCACAGCCATATTTTTTTCTGGCAACATTTTCCTCTTACTGGCACTTACGGGCAGGAAAAAAGTGACCATTTTTTACTGGCTGCCAGTAAAAATACTGAAGGTTGGCAACACTGATCCAGGGTGAGAATTGTAGCAGGGGGTTAAAAACCACAGCCTCAGCTAGGAGGCACAAGGAGGAGAGTGTGAAGAAGGAGCAATGTGGTGCTTTAGTGACAGGTCCCCATACCAAATAATAAGGGAAAGGTGGGCTACCCATCATCAACCAGTCTCATCAGTGGTGTATGTAAATTAGAAATCATACCTCTGCGCTGCCTGTGTGTAAAACAAATCCACAGTGTATGAACTAATGTGTCTAATAAAGAAGCTCAAATTATATATATTAGCCAAGTGTGATTGCTGCAAACACTGTACTGTGTTCCCACCAGTAATGAAATAATAAATATGAATACGTTTTGCGCATACCTGTAAAAAAAAACAAATACTGTAAAACAAATAACCTCAAATGATCCGTGACGGAAATATATCAAATCATCAAATGAAATCAATTCACACTCAGTGCATTAGAATAGTTCAATAAAAGTGCACATGTGTTAAAAAGTGCATAGTAGGTCATGATATGATAAATAAGGTGACTAGCGTTCTTTCTTCAGTGCAGGCAGCTTCAGTTTGACAACATATAAACAACCCGATCGTTACAACTCATTCCTTCCAGTATTCTCACCTCAATAAATAATCAAATACACATTTGATTGCATATAGAAAGCCTCCTCCATTGATGTTCACCACTTTGTAGTCCTTTTCAGTTGATTTGGATATCCTCTGGTATTGGTAGTCCCTTTTAGGACTCCTTCACATGCACTCATCCATTTGTTAGGATAAAAACAAAGTGACCTCCCAGTAGTGCAATATTGTCAGTAAAAAAAAACTTTTTAATAAAGGAGTAACTCTTACATCAGAAAAGCAGTAAAAAACACTTTTGGTATCATATACTCAGCATAAAAAGATCTCTAACACATCACTTCCAGTCTGGGATGCCCTATGCATTACATCACGCCCATGTGACTTCATCAGGGAGGTGATGAAGTCACATGGTACCTATGGACTAATATGCACTTTTTAGCACACGTGCACTTTACTTTTATTGAACTATTCTAATGCACCGAGCGTGATATATTTTCATCACGGACCATTTGAGGTCATATGTTTTACAGTATTCGTTTATTTTTTCTGGTATGAGCAACGCTCATTCATATTTATAAATGGTGTATGGGCAGAGAAGCAGATATAAAAGAGTGACTGGAGTGAAGGGTGAAAAGAAAAGGGGGGGAAGAATAGAGGAAAGGAAAAAGCGAGAGCTAAAGGGGCCCTGGGGAGGAGAGGATATACTCTATTCAAACCTTAAAAAAAGTTTTGTCTTTAGTTATAATATATATATATATATATATATAAAAAATATATATTTTTATATCTGCCTGAAGTTCAGCTTTAAGGCAAATTTCCATCTTTTCAGGACCTATAACAATCCAGTAAGTTGTGGAGTTGTTGGCAAATATAGAACCTTAATTGTTCATTCCCTTTACTTCACCTCTTGCCACTAATGTGAAAATGGATCAAATAGTATGTTTCTTCACTTTACACACAGAGACAACGTTTTTTTATGCATCAGGCACTGTGCCACAACACTTAGCCTTTTGTTGTCCTAAAATGTTCATATAGAAAGTTTAATGTGAACCTGGACACATATGGAAAAGTGAGCAGTAAAGAATAGACTCCTAATTGGTATTACATAAACTCAGAAAGCTTAAATAGATTTTAAATATCACCAGTTACAGCGGTAAAATATTTTGGCAGCTGTTTTGGATTTTAAGCTTTAAAAGTTTTCTGACCCTCTAAAACATAAGTAAAAAAAATATAACAGAGACTGGCAATATATTATGCATTGCTAAAAATCTTTGCAAAGTACACTAGTCAACCAAGATGACAACAAAGGCTATTTTAAAATAGGGCATTCTGGTACAACATTTCATGTGTGACCCAAAAGATTGTATTCACATATTGGAAGAAAAACCTTGGGCTGGAAATTTCATTCCAATTTAGTGTATATTTCACTGAAGTTTTCAATTTTGTAAAACAGACATTTCATTACAGTGAAAAAATAAAGTGTTACTACAATGTGACTGCTATCATCAGCAGCTTGAGAAACCAGTCAGGTAATGCTGAGGCCCCGTACACACGACCAGTTTCCTCGGCAGAATTCAGCTTCCGACCGAGTTTCTGGCTGAATTCTGCCGAGGAAACTGGTCGTGTGTACACTTTCGGCCGAGGAAGCCGACGAGGAGCTCGACGAGGAAATAGAGAACATGTTCTCTATTTCCTTGTTGTTCTATGGGAGCTCTCGGCCCGCTGAGCTCCTCGGCGGCTTCAGGGCTGAACTGGCCGAGGAACTCGATGTGTTTGACACGTCGAGTTCCTCGGCCGTGTGTACGAGGCCTTAGGCATCCCATGGACTGGCAGCTGAAAATACAGCAGGTGTGTTAAATTTGGTGTTATCACTCTCACTCCCTAATACCGGTCACTGAAAGTTCAACATGGCACCTCATGGCAAAGAACTCTCTGAGGATCTGAAAAAAAGAATTGTTGCTCTACATAAAGATGGCCTAGGCTATAAGAAGATTGCCAAGACCCTAACACTGAGCTGCAGAATGGTGGCCAAGACCATACAGCAGTTTAACAGGACAGGTTCCACTCAGAACAGGCCTTGTCATGGTCAACCAAAGAAGTTGAGTGCACGTGCTCCGCGTCTTTGTCTTTGGAAAATAGACGCATGAGTGCTGTCAGCGTTGTTGCAGAGGTTAAAGGGGTCAGCCTGTCAGTGTTCAGACCATATGCCGCACACTGCATCAATATGGTCTGCATGGCTGTCATCCCAGAAGGAAGCCTCTTCTAAAGATTATGCACAAGAAAGCCCGCAAACAGTTTGCTGAAGACAAGCAGACTAAGGACATGGATAACTGGAACCAAGTCCTGTGGTCTAATGAGTCCAAGATAAACTTTCTTGGTTCAGATGGTGTCAAGCATGTGTGGCGGCAACCAGGTGAGGAGTACAAAGACGTGTGTCTTGCCTGGAGTCAAGCATGGTGGAGGGAACGTCATGGTCTGGGGCTGCATGAGTACTGTCAGCACTGGGAAGCTACAGTTAATTGAGGGAACCATGAAAGCCAACATGTACTGTGATATACTGAAGCAGAGCATGATCCCCTCCCTTCAGAGGCTGGGTCGCAGGGCAGTATTCTAACATGATAATGGTCCCCAAACACCAAGACGACCACTGCCTTGCTAAAGAAGCCGAGGGTAAAGGTGTTGGACTGGCCAAGCATGTCTCCAGACCTAAACCCTATTGAGCATCTGTGGGGCATCCTCAAATAGAAGGTGGAGGAGTGCAAGGCCTCTAACATCCACCAGCTCCTTGATGTCATCACGGAGGAGTGGAAGAGGACTCTAATGGCAACCTGTGAAGCTCTGGTGAACTCCATGCCAAAGAGGGTTAAGTCAGTGCTGGAAATTAATGGTGGTCACACAACATATTGACACTTTGGGCCCAATTTGGAAATTTTCACTTAGGGGTGTACTCACTTTTGCTGCCAGCCGTTTAGACATTAATGACTGTGTTTTGTGTTATTTTGAGGGGACAGCAAATTTACACTGTTATACAAGCTGTACGCTCACCACTTTACATTGTAGCAAAGTGTAATTTCTTCAGTGTTGTCACATGAAAAGATATAATAAAATACTTACAAAAATGTGAGGGATGTACTCACTTTTGTGAGCTACTGTAGCTTTCCTAGGTGTTGTAAAAAATGTATACCAGATAGAGGGACATATACAGTAGATTACCCAGTAACCCAAATTAGATAAGTGCTTTACATGTCGATTGTAGTAACTTCAGAACTAACCAATTAGCATTGCCATCCATAGAGAATAATGTTTGTGTTGGTCTTCAACTTTGCAGGTCTTCAGCTATAGCCAGTGAAAACACAGTGGGGTTAATTAACTGAAGACAAAAAGACTGTGCACTTTGCATGTGCAGTTGCTCCAGAACTTAGCGAATGAGCAGCAGTTCTGCTGACTTCCATCATCCATGTGCAAGCAAAAATGCATTTTTTCCCCTTCCACATGATTGGGTACTCTATGCAAAGTGAACTCTTACCTCATTTACTAAGCTCTGGCGCACCTGCACATGCGGAGGGCAACTTCACTTTACAAATTTCAAAACAAATCTATTTGACTTTAGTAAATCAACCTCGATAGTTCAGAAGATGTCAGGTGCACTGGACAGGCTGGACAATGAGGTACTTAAAGGATAGGTTTACCTTTCGGAACATGTTTCATGTGTCACCTGTATATAGGGTGGAACATGTAAGATGTTCCAGCTCCTGCAATTCCCCCCCCCCCCTTTCCCTACCTCAGTGTGACAGCAGGTGGGGGATTTTTTCTCTGCACCCGCTTTCAAAATTCGTAAGCAGCGCAACCATGCTCTGCCCACACAGCCACGTCATTTATTCACAGTTTCCTATGAATAAGTAGACTACAACTACTGTCATCCATCGCAGCTGGTGGTTTGTAGTTCTGAATGGACTGCGAGGGTGCTGATGAGTAGACTGTGCACTTTTCAGTTGCTCCAGAGCTTAGTAAATGTTTTTTGCTTGCACATGACTGGATGATGAAAGTCAGCAGAGCTTCTGCCCATTTAATAGACTCTGGAGAAGCTGCTCTTACAGAGTGCAACTCCTTTAACCACTTAAGACCCGGACCAATATGCAGGTTAAGGACCTTGCCCCTTTTTGCGATTCGGCACTGCGTCGCTTTAACTAACAATTGTGCGGTCGTGCAATGTGGCTCCCAAACAAAATTGGCGTCTTTTTTTTCTCACAAATAGAGCTTTCTTTTGGTGGTATTTGATCACCTCTGCGGTTTTTATTTTTTGTGCTATAAACAAAAATAGAGCGTCAATTTTGAAAAAAATGCAATATTTTTTACTTTTTGCTATAATAAATATCCCCAAAAAAGATATAAAAAAAAAAAAATGTTTTCCTCAGTTTAGGCCGATACGTATTATTCTACCTATTTTTGGTAAGAAAAAACGCAATAAGCATTTATCGATTGGTTTGGGCAAAATTTATCGCGTTTACAAAATAGGGGATAGTTTTAATTTGTAATAATATTTTTTTTTTACTACTACTGGCGGCGTTCAGCATTTTTTTTTCATGACTGTGACATTATGGCGGACACATTGGACAATTTTGACACATCTTTGGGACCATTGTCATTTTCACAGCGAAAAGTGCTTTAAAAAATGCACTGATACTGTGAAAATGACAATTGCAGTATAGGAGTTAACCACTAGGGGGCACAGTTAACCACTAGGGGCGCTGAAGGGGTTAGGTGTGACCTCATATGTGTTTTTAACTGTATGGGGGTGGGGCTGGATCAGGGAACAGACGATCACTGACATTGCCACAATGAAGAACGGGGAAGGTGTGTTTACACACGCCTCTCCCCGTTCTTCAGCTCCTGTGACCGATCGTGGGAAACCAGCGGTGATCGGGACCGCGGTCCCGCAGGCGTGGTCACGGAGCTTCGGACCGGGTCGCGAGCACGCTGCCTGCAGCGCGCTCGCCACCCAACGGCTGGGCTCTAAAAGAGGACGTACAGGTGCATGCTTGTGCCCTGCCATGACATTCTGCCGACGTATATCGGCGTGAAGGGGTCCTTAAGTGGTTAAGTCTGTGGTTAGCACTTTAAGGGACCGATGAAGAATGTTTAAAGAATAATTAAATTTCACAAAACTTAACTTAGGCTACTTTCACACTGAGGCACTTTACAGGAGCTATAGCACTAAAAATAGAGCCTGTAAAGCGCCTCTCCTCTCACTCCAGTGTGAAATCCCAAGTTCTTTCACACTGGAGTGGTGTGCTGACAGGACGCTAAAAAAAATCCTGCAAGCAGCATCCTTGAAACGCCAAAGCTAAACCTAAAGTGCCCCTGCCCACTGAAATTGTTGGGCAGCGCCACCGAAGCGGTGCTTTGCCGGCGCTTTTAACCCTTTTCCGTCCATTAGCGGGGGTTAAAAGCACCGCGCTAGCGCCCAAAAAGTGCAGCAAGTGTGTAAGTGCTCTTATTGTTTACATTTCTGACACAATATTAAATGAGCATAATTATGTTTTTAATGAAACCTGAGCTTTTATTTAGGAAATCTGATACACTTCAGGGTAATCATAACAAAAGAAATCCATGCAGATCTGCTGTCTAGTGTGTGTGTGTGTGTGTTTATGTTGAGGCCAGTGTCTGATGCATTCCAACAATCTGCTTTTGTATGGTAGAATTGAACTAAGGACTAGTGAGTTGGGCTTTGAAGGCACACGATACAAAAATTGTAGAAAACTAGAAAAATTTATTATAGATATAGAAATATCATAGAAACCGTTATAAATAAAAAATCACAAAGTGAAGTTCAATTGACAACTGGTTTACCACACACGGTTCACATACATTGTATAGTTCTAACATAAAAGGCTTAAAATAAAAAGCATAATTATAAAAAACGTTATATCACAAGTGACCAGATGGTTGTCCAGAGGACTAGGAGGATTTGCTCGACAGATTAGACAGATTTACCCATCTGTTTTTCTATGTCCGATTAATACACTGTATGCACTAGCTGGGTGTGTGAACATATACCTGGATCAGACTCATTGTTCGTTGCTTACCAGCAATCAACTGCCATACCACCGCATGCAATTTAGTTCTGCTTTTTCTTTATGGTAAGTCGCTTCCCCCCCCCCCCTACCTCCCCCCCTTCTCCCGTTTCTACAAACCTGAAACTCCTGACTATGTTTCTATGAAATTATTTTTGACATTGGTATACTGAAAATTATGATTTATACCTTCACAATACCATCCACAGATTATACTCTCCTATCTGGTTGAAACAATTTCCTTGTGAATTATAATCAGTGATAGGCCAATAAAAGACCGTTCGTTGATTACCACCAACGCGGGATACCCCTTGTAAGTTATTTTCAACCTTTATAGGACTTTCCTGATTGTTCTATCACGCACTTTTATAGCTTATGCACATACCCTCAATATAACAACCCCCACATGATATGATTCTTTCCCCCCCCCCCCTCCCCTTTTTCCCCCCTTTTTTTTTTTTTTTTTTTTTTTTTCTTTTCTTCTTCTTCTTCTTCTTTTTCTTTTCCTTTTCTTTTCTTTTTTCTTCCTTTTATGGAATTCCCCCCTTTTATATGGAAGTCTCAGGGGGAGGGCTCTCTCTCTGTGTGCTTCGTTGCGCATTGCTGCATTGAGATAACATGTTTATAGTTCTTTATCTGGCTGTCCACCATGCAATCTCTGCAGCATGGGTGGACATCTATATGTACTTCTGTTGTAATATATCTTTATTGTTTTTCTTAAAATTTCTTAAAATGTAATGTTTTTCTGCTTTGTGATTTACATATACCTGTAGACTGATGCTGTTTCTTGTATATGTTTTATTAGAATGAAATATCTATGCTCCTGAGGAAGCGCTAATTCCATAAGCGCGCAACATGTCGAGCAAATCCTCCTAGTCCTCTGGACAACCATCTGGTCACTTGTGATATAACGTTTTTTATAATTATGCTTTTTATTTTAAGCCTTTTATGTTAGAACTATACAATGTATGTGAACCGTGTGTGGTAAACCAGTTGTCAATTGAACTTCACTTTGTGATTTTTTATTTATAACGGTTTCTATGATATTTCTATATCTATAATAAATTTTTCTAGTTTTCTACAATTTTTGTATCGTGTGCCTTCAAAGCCCAACTCACTAGTCCTTAGTTCAATTCTACAATATCGGGGCGGTGGCACATTTAATACCGGTGCATCCGTATTATCACCTTACGCTTGATGCACACCAAATTAGGTTTTTTTTCTTCATGCTTTTGTATGGTAATTGCAATAAAAACACAAAATTAACACTTCTTCTTTGAGTAACTAGGAAAAAAAAAAAGTCCACCAAGAGGCATTTATGCAGGTTGCACTGTGATGCCATAAGGTGCCCATATCTCGACTAACAAGTTTTTGCTGATTGTTGTGTTATTTTTGTGCAACAAATAAAATATTTTTTCAATAAAACCTTTGATTGTGAAAAAAATATATATATATTTTTCACCAAAATAAATTTTCCAGCACATTTTTTTTGGCAGAATGTGAACACAAGGATAAGTAATACTGATTTCACACGCTTGGTAGAAACAAAAGAAATATTAAATTAGCAACCCCAAAACAAAAAAAAAAAGAAAACAGGTTTGTATTCCCTTATGAATTATTGTAGCCAACATATCTACTTGCCACTTGCCAGCACTGCTCCCAACTGGTTTCTGTCTTACCTTCAATTTATTTTTTAATGTTATATCTTTTTTTGCCTCTGCAAATGTATCCTTTAACAATTTACTTTTTTTTTTGTGTTACTGTCAGGTGCTGACAAAACTGCTAGAAGCCAAAAAAGATCTTCATAAAGTTGAGAAGTAAATAAATACATTCATTATGTTGCTGCTTTGCAGAGACATTTCATCCAGGCTTGCTGGTATCAAAGCCGGCAACTGAAGCCCCACACAGCAAAATGAGATATCACATTCAGGCCCTGTGCTAGAAGCTTATGCTTGATTTTTTAGCATTAATAAAAACAGGCAAGGAGGAAAATAATCCTTCCACATTCCAAGCTTCTATTAATACTTCGGGTATCCAACGTTACCTTTTTAAGTTCGTAGCACGCAATGTTTTTTAAAGAAAAGCCAATTAAATGAACATCTGTGCTTACTGTGGTTGCCTAATCATACTGTTATAGTTGGAATAAATTTAACAACCAACAGTCATCACAGAATCTCTTTCATTTTCTCCAGTTAGTGGAAGAAGAAAAAGAAAGGGGATTTTAATGGTGATGTGCTTCTAAAACAAGCAGATAAGCCTATTCCTCTGTATATATTTAACTGTTGTAACTGGCTATGCTTGGAACACATTTTTGCTAAATTGAATGACGAATCAAAAGTGAAGACAAGGACTAAGCTTTCCTTTGTCAAGGTCAAGCGCATATCTGTTCATTACATTCATGCAATCAACAACTATTTATTAGTGAATTGGAAAAACATATCTGCAAGCTAACTATACCATTAAACATAAGATTATCATCTTAGGTTCACAAAGAATAATTAAGCCAACATTAATTTATTCATATAAAGGTCCATTAGATGTGCCAACCAACATCTGCCATTTACATAGTTACACTGAATTACGATTAAAGAGAAACACAAGTCCATTGAGTTCAACCTTTATGTGTGTGTAAGGCCTCGTACACACGACCGAACATGTCTGCTGAAACTGGTCCACGGACCAGTTTCCGCGGACATGTCTGACCGTGTGTAGGGCCTACCGGACCGGATTCCTGGCCGAGAGGACAGGTTTTCAGCGGACAAAAGTTTCTTAGCATGCTAAGAAACTTGTCCGCTGGAAGCCTGTCCGTCGAACATGTCCGATGGTCAGTACGACTCATCGGACATGTCCGCTGGCCCGAGAAGCCGCGCATGGCGTCGAAGTGATTCGACGCATGCGTGGAAGCATTGAACTTCCGGGTTCGCGCACGTCGCCGCCACGTCACCGCGTTGTCACCGCGTATTCTGTCCGCAGGGAATTTGGTCTGATGGTGTGTACACACATCAGACCAAATGATCCCAGCAGACATGTCCGATGAAAACGGTCCGTGGACCGTTTTCATCGGACATGTCTGGTCGTGTGTACGAGGCACTGAGAGTTTGATTTGTGTATTGAATTTAAGAATTTTCATAGCCCTGTATATTATGACTGAGGAACTTTACATATTTAAATATTACATATTTTCAAATTTACGCACATTCCCAGCTAATACCACATTCTGGGGAAAAAGTTCAAAATTTTCACTACTCTGACAGTAAAAAAAAAAATTTTTAAGTTTAAGATTGAACCCCTTTTAGTCCAGTTCTAAACTGTGACCATGAGTCTTCTTCAGGGTCCTTTGAGCTAACACGTTATTACAGTTTATATAATACCCTTTGATATATTTATACATTGTGAGCAGATGCCCTCTAAAGGCATCTTCTCTATAGTGAATATGTGTAATCTTTGTATTTGTTCCCCATAACTGGAGTTGTCCCTATATTTTATTTCCCTTCTCTTGACCTTTTCTAGTTCAAGGTCATCCTTTCCATAAATCAACCAAAAACTGCACTTCAAGATGGGGATGAACAAGTTTATAATATCGCAGAATTATGGATGTATCTCTTAAATCTATGCACTTTTAAATACATGGGCCAAAGTCCAAAGTTTGTTTAATAATTCCAAACACTTAAAGGGGAAGCCTATCCTGCCTTCAGCTAAAAACTGCGAGGGATGAGCTTATTGGAGATTAAAAGATTCAGTTATTACCTTTTGTTCCATTTGCCCTATGCTATTAGATTGTAATCTCTCAAGAGCAGAGTAACTTTACTGTCTAACTTTATAATGTAAAGTGCTGTGCAAACTGTTGATGCTATATAAATATTTTATAATAATAATAATAATAATGTATTTTTAAGGGTCATTAAAGCGGAGGTTCACCCTCTATATAAACTTCATCTTAATTACATCTGCACACTTAATACATTTATAATCCACTTTAGATTTGTTTAATTGCTCTCTTCTTACTGTGATTAGGATTAAATACATGTTATTTCCGGGTACTGTTCCCCGTGGGAGTGGGCGTATCTCTGCCTTTCCCCGACGCCCCAGTGTGTGCTGGGAGCTGCCCGCAATGTCTCCTGGGAGTTCTGTGTCTTGATTCCCAGGAGACGATCTGTACCAATAGTAGTACAAATCATCGTCATGTGACGCGACAAGCGGGTCACGTGACAAAGTCGTCACTGATTCCCGGAAGTCTTTGCTTGTGGGCTTCACAATGCCCACAAGCAAAATGGAAAACGCCTGGCAGGATTTTTATAAGATTCTCTTTATGACGGAAAAGGATCGGAACATACTACAAGCGCCAAGCAAGTGAGTGTTAAGGTGCTATCTTTAACCCGATTAATTGCACATAAATAGAAAAAAAAGAAAACGCGGAACCTCCGCTTTAAGAATCATTAAGCAGTATAATAAGCAGCAAAGTAAAAATAATGGTGACTAACTGCACTTTCAAGAACAAGTAAGCAACAGCAGATCCCATATTTATTATCAGAAGGGCCTGTCTAGATTAAAAATAAGTTGCTTTCCTGAAGGTAAGAGCCATCCCGGCAGGTATAACATTAAGCACTTAGGGGGTAATCCACAAAAGGGATACGATCTACTGATACGCCGTCGTATCCCTGTTTCTATCTATGGAACTGATCCACAGAATCAGTTTCACATAGATAGGCAGAAGATCCGACATGTGTAAGGGACTTACACTGTCGGATCTTAGAATGCAGTACCGCATCTGCCGCTGGGGGCATTTCTCGTCGAAATGCCGCTTCGGGTATGCAAATTAGCACTTACAGAGATCCACAAAGCTTTTAAGCTTAGTTTTTTCTCCGTAAGTATTAGTTTGCCGTCGCAATATTAGGGCTGCTTTTACAAGGCCTAAACTGTTTACACCTTGTAAAAGTAGACCCTTTTATCCCGCGTCGCTGTCTTTTTTTTTTTTTCCCGTCGTTTTTTTTTTTTTACGCCCGTCGCGATTCTCAAAACCCGGCGCAACGTAAAACCGCGCAAAGCACATCAGGAAAATGACGTCGGGAGCATGCGCAGTACGTCCGGCCGTAACTTAAATGCCAAAAGTTACGTTGCGCCAGGTTTTTGAGAATTAGGCCCTTAGTTCCCCTCTAGCACTTGCACACCCGAGAGTACACAGCAAGACCGTTACTCACAATGTCCCAGGAGCCAACCAGCACCCATGGGTATTTCTTCAGTGAGGGGAACAAAAGATCCTTCTCCAGACCAGGACTTCAAAACAATGCCCTCAAGCAAACATAATCCTTTAGCAGTCTTCTCCAGGCCCTCAGTCCAGCATCTGCTGAGGCCCAGACTACAGTTTCGGGTGTTGAAGTTTTACGTTATTTCACTGGACTATTTTAAGGCTCGACATATTGAGTACCTATTTACTCTGTGCAACTTCATTTCTTATATTTTACCAAAAAATTGGGCATTATATTGCATTTGTGTGCTGTAAAACTAACTTTATTGCATTTTTTACTGAAATATTTGAGATAAATGGTTGCACTAATATTATGCCAAATAAAAATTCAAACTATTGCCAATATTCTCCAGGGTTTTAAAGAAATCTGCAGGCCTAAAATGATTCTTCAAATGTGTGCAAATAACACAAACATTGGCTCTGGCAGTGAAATGGTTAATCCATTATATTAACAGTTTCCTGTGGCTACTTGCACAATAGGGCTGAAAGAGATAAGGCCACACATTTAAGTCATATGAGCACTATTGCATTTCATGGCTCTATCAGGCTTAAGACAAGTAGCCTATTGATAGAAGCAGAGGGCACAGGGGTAACCATCAAAGTGTTGTCCAATCTTACGCTGTATAGTTCCATGACCAAGCTGTATTTCTTTTTAGACAGGAGGAGAGGGCACAGGGGTAACACCATTAGTGCTATCCAACCATAGGCAATGTAATTCCATGACCCTGCAGCATTGCTTTGATTGCAATGGAGATAGGTAGAGTAGCCCACATGACCTGACCTATCAGAAATTAGTAACTCAACAGAATTACAACTCCTTTGCCAGGTAAAATAGCTCACCGACCTGTTTATCCTGAAATTTAGTTTTTTAGGCAATAGTCTCATAAATAACTAGAGTGAGAAAGATACAGGAAATCAGAAAAAGAGAAAAAAAAATAATAAATGTAATTATATGAGACATAAAAAAAAAATTTTTTTGCGTAATTTATTTCTGAGAAAGAAAAAAAAATGAAATGATATCTTAATCTGTCAAAAAAGTTAAAAATACCATTCAGAGGCTACCTTTTCACACTGCGCCCATAAAATCATTGCTAAGCTGTCTCGTGTACAATAAATATACACACTCATAAAACAGCAGCTTCCTTGTATCTACAGGGAAGAAATAATGTAATAGAGAGCCAAAGCTACGGTAGATTATTGCCTTTTATTCATGCAACCCAGAAGGCAAAATTGAAATGAGTTTCAGGAAAAGGGCACATCATTATAAACTTTTAATTTCTGAAGCCGCATTAGGTAAGGACAAAATATGACAATGGGCCAGGTAGAATGTCAGCACTGATCTACTACAACACTCCTTTATGAGCACATTACAATTCACAAGAGCTAATAATAAAAAGAAGTGATGCTGAGATGATGAATTGATGCTATGCAATTAGACTTATTAGAATTCACAAGAGTTGACAGGCAATAATCAAACCACTTTCACGCTGCCCACTGCAATTATCTTTGCACTTAAGAATCAACAAAGCACATAATGACTTGCACCCGACTAAAGAATTCAGGAGAAATAGCTATTCACTTTTTTTGGTTGGAAATATTTTTTTTTTTTTTTTGTGATAACTGTATCCAATACGTCTACGAAAAATATTTGGCAACCTATAAATGCTTTCCAAAGGAGTGCATTATATCAAGCCACGTGAAAAAAATTACTGACACAAATCCATAAGAATAACCATTCATGCAGAATAATTAGACATTTACAGGAGCAGAAAGGAATAATTATTTCTAATAAAAGACTAGACAGTTTGGTTAAGGCATTTAACTTCATGCCCACCCCCTTCCCATTACCTAGTCTTAATTTAAAAGTAACAATCAATTACACCATACAACCTTACTTATGTGTTCTAGACACAACTACAGTACCACAGCTGGGCATTCTATGAATCAGATAAAAGATTTGTAGCAAAATTATATTCCTCAACCAATATAGTAGCAAAGACATATGTATAAAAACAAGGAAAAGTGTGAAAACCACAAAAAAAATCTTCATTAAACTTTCATATACTGAAAGGCTCCATTCCCACTTATACACACCATCACTTTATGTGATGAAAAAAAACGATGTTTTGAAAAACGTCAATTGAAATGACCGTGTGTGGGGGAAAACGTTGTTTTATGTCTTGTGAAAAACGACAAAAAAAAAATTGAAGCATGCTTCGTTTTTTGTGTCAATTAAAATGATAGTGTGTGGACAAAACGACGTTTAAAACAACTTTTTTAAACTTGCGCATGCTCAGAAGCAAGTTATGAAGCTAGCTTCAATGGAAAAGAGTGCTGAACCGCGCTTTGCTAGAGCATTTTGAAAAAACTATGGTGTGTAGGCAACGTCGTTTTTGAAAATGAAGTTTCAAAAACGTCGTTTTATTTCATGATTTAAAACATCGTTTTTTTTCATCACATAAAGTGATGGTGTGTACGCGGCATGAGACGTCCTGGATCGTAGGCCGAATCGTCATGATTATGCCCGCAATTCCAGGATTGCGGTAAAACAGAGAACGCATTTGCGATGCCAATATTTCTTAATGGCACCCCAAGCGTGGTACCATTTTGCCACAATTGTTGAGTGACAAATCGTGGTACAATTGCAGCAAAAATCATGACCGCAGACACTCCTGGCTCTGTGCCAAGATTTGGTACATGAGCTTCTTTTTGAGTGTTTTTGGGGCTGAGGAGAGGCCCTATTGAAATGAATGGTGGCGCTCCAAAAATGCTCAAGTAAAAAAAAAAAGTAAAAAAAAAACGAGCGGTTGCAGATCGCTCAGTCGTGAATGGAGCCTAAAAGCAAAATCAAAGCTGTCATTCGAACCGGTCCCTTATGCCATTCCACCAATTGGCCTTTTGTGCTCATCTTTAAAAGCATAGTACACCTTTAAGACCATGTTTCCAGTTACTCCTATATTTGGGCTGCATCATGAAACATGGTTGCATTTACCAAGCCACCATCCCCACGCCCCCCAACCCCCGACCCCAATTACTTACCTGAATCATGGTGTGTTTCTCCCTGCAGAAATCCAGAAATCTGACCTGTATAGATGGGCTGGAGAAAGTGTTTGCAGGAGCCTGTGCATTGCACTCGCAATGTACCGAAACTGTTAAAAATGCATATATATATATATATATATATATATATATATAATTTTTTTAATGTTGGTGCATCTATTAAATATTTGCAAAAATTTGACTTATTTCTTTAAATATATGAGGTTTTGAACAATATTTAAACCTAATGTGAACCTGTGATTGATGCTTTTGCACATACATGTGCTGAACAAGCAGTAAATGTGCTTTAGAACAAGCTCTTAATGACCTCTTCAGTTGTAGATATTGAGGAGTTATTTATTTTCAGACATTCTGAAATCTGATGGCAATTGCTTTCTGAACATCTTACAGCACCTGTTGTTTGTTTAAAAGGCTGTCTGGCTGCAAAGTCTCGGCTGCCTGAAGAAGTAAGTGAAATGAGCTGTAATGTTAGTGCTTCCGTTTGACGGTTGATGATGAATTTCTCAAGGGTGCCTGTAGCTACAGAGGTCAGTTATGGATTGTTCAAAAGCTCATTGACAGTTTGTTACAAATTATTATTATTATTATTATACAGGATGTATATAGCGCCAACAGTTTGCGCAGCGCTTTACATCAGGGAAGACAGTACAGTCACAATACAATTCAATACAGGAGGGATCAGAGGGCCCTGCTCGTTAGAGCTTACAAATATTTAAATACATAAATATTCCCCTTGCCAATATTACATATACAGTTATGCTCATAAGTTTACATACCCTGGCAGAATTTATGATTTCTTGGCCATTTTTTAGAGAATATGAATCATAACACAAAAACTTTTCTTTCACTCATGGTTAGTGTTTGGCTGAAGCCATGTATTATCAACTGTGTTTACTCTTTTTAAATCATAATCACAACAGAAACTACCCAAATGACCCTGATCAAAATTTTACATACCCCAGTTCTTAATACCGTGTATTGCCCTCTTTAACATCAATGACAGCTTGAAGTCTTTTGTGGTATTTGTGGATGAGGCTCTTTATCTTCTATTTGTGGATAAGGTTGGTAAGATGTCCATTCCTCTTGGAAAAAAGTCTCCAGTTCCTGTACATTCTTGAGTTGTCTTGCATGAACTGCATGTTTGAGATCTCCCCAGAGTGGCTCAATGATATTGAGGTCAGGAGACTGACATAGCCACTCCAGAACCTTCACTTTATTCTGCTGTAGCCAATGACAGGTCAACTTGGCCTTGTGTATTTTTTGATCATTGCCATGTTGGAATGTCCAAGTATGTTCCATGCGCAGCTTCCTGGCTGATGAATGCAAATGGTCCTCCAGTATTTTTTGATAACATACTGCATTCATCTTGCCATCAATTTTGACCAAATTTCCTGTTCCTTTGTAGCTCACACATCCCCAAAACATCAGAGACCCACCTCCTTGTTTCACAGTAGAAATGGTGAACCTTTTATCATCGGCCTTGTTGACTCCTCCCCAAATGTAGTGTTTATGGTTGTGGCCAAAAAGCAAAATTTTGGTCTCATCACTCCAAATGACTTGGTGTCAGAAGGTTTGAGGCTTGTTTCTGTGCTGTTTGGCGTATTGTAAGCAGGATACTTTGTGGCATTTGCGTAGTATTGACTTTGTTCTGGTGACTCGACCATGAAGCCCATCTTTCTTCAAGTGCCACCTTATTGTGAATCTTGAAACACACCACATGTTTTCAGAGAGTCCTGTATTGTGTTTTTTTTTCTTTTCATCCCGAACAATTTTCCTGGCAATTGTGGCTGAAATTTTAGTTGGTCTACCTGACCGTGGTTTGGTTTCAACAGAACCCCTCATTTTCCACTTCTTGATTAGAGTTTGAACACTGCTGATTGTCATTCTCAATGCATTGGATATCTTTTCATATCCCTTTCCTGTTTCTACAGTTCAACTACCTTTTTCCGCAGATCCTTTGACAATTATTTTGCTTTCCCCATGACTCAGAATCCAGAAACATCAGTGTAGCACTAGACGAAAGATGAAAGTCCAGAATCTCATTGACCTTTTATATGCACACACTAATTACAAGCAAACAGAACAGATGGTGAGGTTGGTTACCTTTAATAGCCATTCAGACCCCTTTGTTTCAACTCGTGTGCATGTTATCAGGCCAAAATCACCAGGGTATGTAAAATTTTGATCAGGGTCATTTGGATAGTTTATGTTGTGATTATTATTTAAAAAGAGTAAACACAATTGACTGATAATAAATGGCTTCAGCCAAACACTAACCATGAATGAAAGAAATATTTTTGTGTTATCATTCATATTCTCTGAAAAATGGCCAAGAAATCATGAATTCTGCCAGGGCATGTAAACTTATGAGCAAAACTGTAAAGATCGTCTTGTGTGAGCATAGTTGCCATAATACGTCTACTTTTTCTTCAATAAAAAATAATGATTCAGCAATAAATACATTTAACCTGCCACAAGTGTGAGCAATGCATTATCTGTCTTTACCTAACCCCTTGTGTAGTATTTAAATCCATAAATTTTAATAAGATGTGGCAGAATTACAGTTTAAACAGCGTTATCATAATTGTGTCCAGTTCAAGTGCAATTTGTAAAATACGCTTAACCACTTAAGGACCGCCTCCTGCACATATACGTCAGCAGGATGGCACGGCTGGGCACAAGCACGTACAGGTACGTCCTCTTTAAGTGCCCAGCTGCGACCCGGTCCGAAGCTCCGTGACAGTGACCAAGGGACCTGCGAACTCGATCACCGCTGGAGTTCCGTGATCAGTCCCCGGAGCTGAAGAATGGGGAGAGCTGTGTGTAAACACAGATTCCCCGTTCTTCACTGTGGCGCCGTCATTGATTGTGTGTTCCCTTTTATAGGGAAACACAATCAATGATGTCACACCTACAGCTACACCCCCCTACAGTTAGAAACACAAATGAGGTCACACTTAACCCCTTCAGCGCCCCCTTGTGGTTAACTCCCAAACTGCAATTGTCATTTTCACAGTGAACAATGCATTTTTAATTCATTTTTTGCTGTGAAAATTTCAAAGGTCCCAAAAATGTGTCAAAATTGTCCGAAGTGTCCGTCATAATGTCACAGTCACGAAAAAAATTGCTGATCGCCGCCATTAGTAGTAAAAAAAAATTAATAAAAATGCAATAAAACTATCCCCTATTTTGTAAATGCTATAAATTTTGCGCAAACCAATCGATAAACGCTTATTGCTATTTTTTTTACCAAAAATAGATAGAAGAATACGTATCGGCCAAAACTGAGGAAAAAAAATGTTTTATTTATTTTTGAGGGATATTTATTATAGCAAAAAGTAAAAAATATTGCATTTTTTTTTCAAAATTGTCGCTCTATTTTTGTTTATAGCGCAAAAAATAAAAACCACAGAGGTGATCAAATACCACCAAAAGAAAGCTCTACTTGTGGGAAAAAAAGGACACCAATTTTGTTTGGGAGCCACGTCACACGACCGCGCAATTGTCAGTTAAAGCGACGCAGTGCCGAATCGCAAAAACTGGCCAGGTTCTTTAGCTGCCTAAAGGTCCGGGTCTTAAGTGGTTAAATATGTTTTGAATTTTTGTAAAATAACTTTTTGTTGTCTATTAGCTACAGCATTAATTGAGGTTGTTGCTTTTGTTATCATTTACAAAATGCATTCTATGTCTTGCTACAACAGTGAATAGAGTAGTTGTATTGTAATAACTTGTTTCCTTTTATTAATGTTATAAAAGCTCTATACATCATTTGCTGCTTTCTGATACCGAACTTGTACAACCTGGCCCTACAATTGTGTTCCAGACGGATTATTGCTAAAAACAGAATATAATAGTTTCTCATCTCCGATTGCACAGTATCCACAGATATGGTTTGTATTCACTGTATCCAGAAAGATAGATGTAGGCTGAGTAGATTGATCAATACATGACATAGATATATTAAGTCTAAAGAGGGAGGCACGGGGTTCAAATGCTTATGGGCCTGTGAGGTCAGGGGGCCAAACCATGATTGTCATTTCCCCATACTTACCAATTGTGTTATCAGATTACATTCTCTTTAGTATTAAGTAGCCTGTCTATTTTCTATATTTCCCTTTCAATCGGCTGGTGGACCTCTAGTAGACATATAACGATTGAGTACTGTGAGAACCCAGTTATAGGAAAAATGATTTACGGCAGAACTGGGCACTAAAACATTCTCTAAAAAGAAGATCCTCAATTCAATTTTGCAAAATTGCCCTATTAGTTATACCTCTGAATGGGGAAAAAATGAAAATATTTACAAGGGCTTGTATCAATGGGTGATTGCAGTGTGCTTTAGAGTGAACCCCCCTTCTAATACAACACCAAGTCATTCAAATATGTTCGGTGAAATAAAGTTACTTGTTTATTAGAACATCATTTCGAAGGCCAACGTTTACTCCAAAAATTAAAAAACATCACAAGGGACATTACTTACAATCAATGACACTTGTCCCATGTGCTCCTCTTTTCCCTTTTAATGGAAATCTCCACCTCCAATTCCCCCTTCTATGAATTGAGGATGGGTTGATGATTGAAAGGTCTGCTTACCATTATTCATAGATAAGGTTTCATTCATAAAAGCTCTAGTACAGCTTCTATGAATGGAGAATCTTGGCTGAAAAACCAAGCTTGGTTAAGCACTATGGGCCAGATTCACAAAAGAAATACGCCGGAGTATCTACTGATACTCCGGCGTATTTTCAAATTTCCCGCGTCGTATCTTAATTTGTGATTCACAAACAAGATACAACGGCATTTGGTTAAGATCCGACAGGCTTACGTCTTCGTACGCCTTCGGATCTTAGGCTGCAATACTTCGGCCGCCGCTGGGTGGAGTTTGCGTCGTTTTCCAGCGTTGGGTATGCAAATTAGCTTTTACGGCGATCCACGAAGGTACTCGCGTGCGTTACGTGATCGCAAGTCGTTTTTTCCCGTCGCAAAGTTAAGGCTGCTTTTTCATGCCTTAACTTTAGACCAGCCATGTTAAAGTATGGCCGTTATTCCGGCGTTGAATTTAAAAAAAAAAATGTTGGCGTAAGTACGTTACGCACGTCGCCATTCACAAACACGTCGGGGCGCCGTAAATTTGCGCAAAGCAGGGCGGGAAATTTCAAAACGGAGCATGCGCAGAACGTTCGGCACGGGAGCGCGCCTAATTTAAATGGTACACGCCCCATTTGAATTAGGCGGGCTTGCGCCGGACGTCTTTACGATTCACCGCCGTAAGTTTACACTAAAGTGCTTGGTGAATCAGGCACTTGTGCTGAAAACTTGTGGCGGTGTAGCATAAAGACGATACGTTACGCTGCCGCAGTTTTTGCTGAATCTGGCCCTATGTTACTCAGTGTCTGTCATAGATCCTCCATCTACATAAACCCCTACCATTCTGGAATATTATGGCAGCAGGGGTGGGTGTGGAATTGGAGGAGGATTATTAAAGGCGTATACTGCACAAGCGGCACATGGCATTAATCGTAAGTAAGTAATGCCTTGTGTAAACTTAGGGCTAGATTCAGCAATGAATTACGCTGGCGTATCTACAGATACGCCGCGTAAATTCAAAGCTGCGCCGGCGTATCTTTTTTCTGTATTCAGAAAGCAAGATACGCCAACATTAGCCTAAGATCCGACTGGCGTAAGTCTCTTACACCGTCGTATCTTAGGGTGCATATTTACGATGGCCGCTAGGTGGCGCTTCCATCGTTTTCGTCGTAGAATATGCAAATGACCTAGATACGCCGATTCACAAATTTACGTACGCCCGGCGCTATTTTTTTTACGTCGTTTACGTTAGTCTGTTTCGGCGTAAGGTTACTCCTGCTATTAGAAGGCGCACGCAATGTTAAGTATGGTCGTCGTTCCCGCGTCAAAATTTACATTTTTTACGTAGTTTGCGTAAGTCGTTCGTGAATAGGGCTGGACGTAATTTACGTTCACGTCGAAACCAATGACGTCCTTGCGGCGTACTTTGGAGCAATGCACACTGGGAAATTCCACGGACGGCGCATGTGCCGTTCGGGAAAAACGTCAATCACGTCGGGTCACCAAGAATTAACATAAAACACGCCCCCTCATCCACATTTGACTTGTGCGCGCTTACGCCGACCCCATTTACGATACACCGCCGTAACTTAGAAGGCAAGTGCTTTGTGAATACAGCATTTGCCTCTCTAACTTACGGCGGCGTAGCGTAAATACGATACGCTGCGCCGCCGTAATACAATGCGCGCCCCTACCTGAATCTACCCCTTAGGCTTCAACTTATTTTATCTTTAGGTTCTGGTCCCTGCTTACCATACTGCAATAAAATTATAAAAATTTAATTTCTTCTTCCCTGTTCACTGATAATGTCTGCACAGAATCTGAGCAGGAACCTTATCTGTATTCTGTCCTTTGTCTCACTCCAATTAGATCTCACAGTAGAGATGGGCTTGGGCATGTTCGAAATCCCACATGCCTGATCCCGCTAGGAAGCCGACACTGTACACAGGCGGTGAGACATTTCTCGATCTGTGTAGCTGCAAACCGGGAAATGTCTCACTGCCTGTGATTAGCCGTGTGCAGCGTTGGTTTCTTAGTGGGACAAACCTTTTTTATTTATCTGCTCTGTGCAATGGTATCCTCCCCTTCTTGGATCTTCTCCCAGTGCTCTCTGCTCCTCCTCTTCTCAGTGCACTCCAAAGGATGATACTTTCTATGGGGGCACATCTGCAGAATCACTTCCGAGCCATGCTGTCTCTTTTTCCCCGACCCCCTCTCACAGATTTTGATTGACAGCAACAGAAACCGATTGACAGCTCCAGTTGTTGCCTTTGTGAGCAGAGAGAGAGAGAGACGCTCAGGTAGGCATAGCACTGGGTCAAGAAAGTTAAGTATAAGGGGGGTGAGAGGGCGATACAAATACAGTGACATTATTTCCCTTAAAATAGGGAATGCATTTAGGTAGAAAAATGTCCAGCTTTAAAGTGTTACTAAACCCACACAAGTAAAGCAGCCTGCAGTAAAGCATGTTTGTTATACTCACTGTGAGGGGTTAATCCTCACCATTGTGTAAAAATTATGTTTGATCCTGGCTTCTTCGATCCTCCCCTTCTTTCACTGTCCCCTGAAAATGGCCCTATAGCACAGGGCCTATGCAGTCAGTCATTACAAGGGATGTTTACATTCCTTGTAATAGGTACAAAAGTGATAAAAAAAAATGTAAAAGAAAGTGGTAAAAAAAAGTACAATAAGCATATATTGATTGGCCTGCGCAAAAGTTATAGGGCCAGATTCTCAAAGGACTTACGACGGCGTATCTCCACGTACGCCGTCGTAAGTCCGAATGCGAGCCATCGTATCTATGCGCCTGATTCTTAGAATCAGTTACGCATTGATTTGGCCAAGATACGAGCGGCGTAAGCCTCCTACGCTGTCGTATCTTGGGTGCATATTTACGCTGGCCGCAAGGGGCGCTTCTGTAGATTTATGCATCGAATATGTAAATTAGGTAGATACGCCGATTCACGAACGTACTTGTGCCCGCTACGCCGTTTACGTTAGGCTTACGTCCGGCGTAAAGTTACCCCTGCTATATGAGGTGCAGCCAATGCAAAGTATGGACGTCGGCAAGCGTATCTTTTTACGTCGTTTACGTAAGTTGTACGTGAATGGGGCTGTGCGTAGTTACGTTCACGTCACAGGCATTGGGCCTGGCGTATCTTAGGGCGTAAATTCGACGTGATATTGAGCATGCGCGCGCATGCGCCGTTCGCTAGGCGCGTCATTTACGTGGGGTCACGGCTCATTTGAATGCAACACGCCCACCTCTTCCAAATTTGAATTACGCTGGCTTACGCCGGCCCATTTGCGCTACGCCGCCGCAACTTACTGAGCAAGTGCTTTGTGAATACTGCACTTGCCTGTCTAAGTTGCGGAGGCGTAGCGTAAATAGGATACGCTACGCCTGCATAAAGATACGCTCTCCTACGTGAATCTGGCTCATAGTGCCTACAATATAGATTATTGGTTTATGGAATTTGTATTATTATTATTTTTTTACTAGTAATGGCAGTGAATTTTATTGTGACTATGACATTGCGGCAGAGAGATCGGACACTTTTGACACTTTTATTAAACCATTGACATTTATACAGCGATCAGTGCTATAAATAGCCACTGATTACTGTATCAATGTCACTGGCAAGGAAGGGGCAAACACAAGGGGGCGATCAAGGGGGTTAAATGTGTTCCCTGACTGTGTGTTCTAACTGTGGGGGAATGGGACTGACTGGGGAGGAGACCAATCGGTGTTCCTATATACTAGGAAAACACGATCTGTCTCCTCTGCCTTGACAGGATGTAGATCTGTGTGTTTACACACACAGATTCATGTACCTGCTCTGTCACGAGTTATCGCGGGTGCCCGTGGACATTGCGGCTGCCAAGCACGTGCATCGGCTCCTTGGTGGCACGCCCCCTATGCCAGCGGGAAGCGGAGGATGTCATATGACGCCCGCCCGGGATGGGAGCGCCCCCTCTGTGGACATCATATGACAATAGATGGAATGGGAAGTGGTTAATTACCTGATCCTGCTCCCCTGACAGGTGGTGATCCCCCATGCTTCAGCAGTGGACTGTCCCTTGGCATCATCACATGCAGTGCATTGGTCTGGATGACGTGCAGGCCTTAGACCTCTGGAGAATGGACTAGCAGTATGGAGGAGCAGAGAAACGGGTAAGTAAATCAACTTTAACAAGTCCCCTAGACCTAACAATCAATTAACTCTTGCAGTGCTGGCGCAGCCCACTGCGAGGATCATATTTAAGTTTCCTAGAGATGGGCTTTAAGGAACTGAAAAGTGTATCCTAATAAATCAGTGTTGAGTGCTGGTAAATTTTGATGCAGGGATGTATACTGAAGCCCTCACATAACAAAAAAAATGAGTGCCAGGCTATCAGCACTGAAAACAAATGCCCCCTGTACTCCTCCAATGCCGAGCATCACATCTCTGAATAACACACACAATGGAAACTTCAGAAAACAGGTACGTTTGGAAGACGCTGAGAGGCAATGACAAATAATAACTGAAGCAACTAGTTCTGCAGGGTCTCCACAGATACCTGTTTATTGTGAAAATCTATGTCATGAAGACACAAAGCTACAGTCTATTTGATGATATACTCTTTTGACAATCTCTCCATAGGGCACCTATGATGATACGCAAAACCTGTGCTGCATTGCAAACACGATATAAAGTTGTGACAGTATTATATAGCTTGTACTTGTAGCCTTGCCAGGCCCGTAGCAATAAAATTGGAGCAATAACATTCCTGATCGTCTGAGCAGCTTAAAAACAACAGCATTGTAAAAAATCCATCCAAAGCTGATTTTGCCAAAGTTGCTACTACACATTTTGTTTCATACTGGTCAAATAAATCTTTGATGCCGTAAAATAATGTAGGTTATACTTTTGTTTATTGTTTTCTTATTCAGTTGCTTGAATTTTACTAAACTGCTGAACTAGACCTAAACTTTTCTGTTTGAAAGGTTGATTTTATGGCGAATGTTTACTGCATCATTTACAACAATTGTAAAAACACTTAGAACCCGATCTACCTGCCAAAATACACTTGGGGTGTAATTAATCAAAGGTTATAGGCGAAAAGCTGAATTTCAACAAACAACAACAAAGAGCAAGACAGTCAATAAAAGCTGTACAGCGCAAGCTAAGTATAAAAAGAAGCATTGCTTGGCTTTCTAAAGTTTAATGGGTCTTAGAGTCCGTTGCTTTAACATTTTGGTGTTGATTTAAAAAAAAAAAAAAAATATATATATATATATATATAAATAAGAATATAAATATATATAAATAAGAATATAAATATTACAACAAATTGAAACTATACAATAAAGCAGCAGCAAAAGCAATGGTGAAGTATTTGCAATCAAAAATCAGTCTGACCAAATAAACTTAAAGCAGACCATCACCCTCTTTCGGTTTGCGATCATCATCCCACACATGTGAGGTTTTCCTACAAATGTCATATCATCGGCAGTCATTTTAGCACCAGACCTTCTGTGTAAATCTAAAGTGGTAACCTGTAAAGGCCTTTAAAGCTTTGCCTATGGATAGTAAAATGTACGTCATTTGCCTCCCACAGCACTGCTCTTTGCATTGACTATGTGCATCTCAGCGATGATGTCATCATATGATAATACCAGAGTTTGGCAAGGAATTTGCTGCATAGAAAGTGAAGTTATATCTTTTGGGGCTCTTGAATATATTGATATAAACATTTTTCTGCTCGGAGTTTAGCTTTAAAGAAAATTCACACAAGTCTGCTATAGCTTATTTTGTTATGGGTTTTAGAGATTCAAGAGGGTTCAATTAACTATCTGAACTGATCAACTGCAAAGGACCTGATATTATAACTTCCCCATCATCATCATCTTGTTTTGTTTTATGTACTTTCATGTCATACAGTTTTTAACCTTGACAGCGTGCATACTTTCTGCACTGCATTTTCTTAATGCACATTGGTAGCAATAACCATTAAGGGAAAGCTCAATATAATTGTATTTTTATATCCTTAGAAAAAAAAAAACAACTAAGCAGAATATACTGCAGTCTTGGGAAAAGAAAGTAACTAAGAGCTTTGCCTTAAGCTCCTCTTAAAGGAAAAACACAATATTTTTTTTTTATGACTGCATGCTCAATTTATTAAGATTGTGAATTGGGCCTTAGGTGATTAGTTAGGACAAAGGTTTACATTTTGTGTAAAGTAAACTTGTTGGGGTATAAATATGGCAGCTGCCATTGCAGTTTTGTTTTCAGAGGTTCAAGCTCCAGGACTGTCACATTAATGCTTGTGTCATCACCTGGTGAATTGCTTTTTTGGGCCAATAGAAAGTTTAGGAGCACATATTTTAATGGCTGCCTGTGTTTTTAGTTCATTTTTTTTTTGGATGTGATGCACCGTATATATGAATGATGAGCAGAGGCTAATAAATGTTTTAAGAAAGAAAAACGCAGAAATACTTAGCCCCTATGTTGTCCTCCCTGGCTACCTGTGCATGTTGGCACCAACATCGCTTTGTAGTCTTTCTCTACAGAGCACACATGCAAGGGTGGCTCCATTTAACCTTGCAAAAGAAGGGAGCCACCTAAGAATTTATGTCTAGGCAATTTTTCAGCACATTTACCCTGACATACATACATACATTTAGGGCCAGATTCTCAAAAGAGATACGCCGGCGTATCGCCTGATACGCCGTCTTATCTCTGAGTCCGCCCGTCGTATCTATGCGCCTGATTCATAGAATCAGTTACGCATAGATAACCATTAGATCCGACAGGCGTAAGGCTCTTACGCTGTCGGATCTTAAATGCAATTTTTTTTTCGCCGCCTGGTGTCGCCGACGTCGTTTTCCCGATCGAGTATGCAAATTAGCAAAATACGCGAATTCCCAAACATACGCCCGTCCGACGCAGTGAAGTTACGACGTTTACGTAAGATTTGCGACGCGTAAGGTTGCCCCTGCTATATGAGGCGCAGCCAATGTTAAGTATTGCCGTCGTTCCCGCGTCAAAATTAAAAGATTTACGTTGTTTGCGTAAGTCGTCCGTGAATAGGGGTGGACACCATTTACGTTCACGTCCTTGCGACGTCATTTAGCGCAATGCACGTCGGGAAATTTTAGGGACGGAGCATGCGCAGTACGTTCGGCGCGGGAACGCGCCTAATTTAAATGATCCACGCCCCCTACCCGGATCATTTGAATTAGGCGGGCTTGCGCCGGGGGATTTACGCTACGCCGCCGCAACTTTACAGGCAAGTGCTTTGTGAATCAAGCACTTGCCCGTAAAACTTGCGGCGGTGTAACGTAAATCAGATACATTACGCCCGCCGAGTTTTACACCGTTATACAAGAATCTGGCCCACAGAGTACAAAATAGGAGCCCAACAGAATGGTATGCCTTAATTTCATTAGAATGTGTATACATGTATTTATATTGACCCCAATTGATACGTTGTGTTGCAACTTTTATTATTTTTTTATATCTACCAATATAAAAAATGTTTTTTACATATACTTTTGATGCATTACTTTTAAAAGTGGTTGTAAACCGCTGGATGTGTTTTGTTTTTTTGTTTTTTACCCTGCAAGGTAAAGTCATAGGCCCAGATTCACAAAGGAGATACAACGGCGTATCTCCAGATACGCCGTCGTATCTCTGAGTTGTGCCGTCGTATCTATGCACCTGATTCTTAGAATCCAATTGGTTGTGAGTGTCACCGGCGCAAAAGAAAATAAATAAATAAATAAATGTGAACTGTGATCTGCTGCAGTACTGTGTGCCCTTAGTGGGGGTCAATAGTGCTCTAAGAAGAAAAATGTTACTGCGCTGATCTAATTATCCAGAGGTATTTAATCTCTGGGAATATGGACATAAGTGAAATATCAGGGCCACAATGTACCCAATCTTAAGTGTGAATAACCTGAATACAAACAATAAAAAATATAAGAAATATATGAGACATACAAATGTGACACAGTGATTTCAAACTTAAATCATATATCTAGATCAGTGTGTCAGCATACAATCCATATGCCACAGTGCTTCTATGAGAAAAATGGCTGTTGCTGCTACTGACCAACCAAATAGTGAAAACAATACGAAAGATATTACAAAAAAATATATTATATATATATATATATGTGTGTGTAAAAACCCAATATGCGGTACGCCAACTGCACCGTGAGTTGTCCAATAACCAATATTGGAACAAAATAAAATAAATATCAATAAAAGTGAAATAATTATCAAACAACCATACAAATGTGCAATGTGCTGGCTGCACTTAAAAATAGTCCAAATGGCAGGCAATCTTGCTCTTATACAATAGGTTCCAGCAAACACAAGGTTCAATGTTGGTAATGCTGTATACAGGAAAGTGCCGCTATCTCTTCCACCCGACAAAGATGTGCCACCATCACCAATGGTTAAAATCAACACTCACCAGACCCCAGATATTATTAGGCTCCAAAGTGGTGTCTTTTCTTTGTCGGTCAGTGGGTGTTGCCTCCTTTTCCCTTTTACAAGGTGTCATCAATTCCTCAAAAACAAGGGGCTCATCATGGTGTAGTATATTAAAATATGTATTTATTTAAAAAAGGTAAAAAAATATAACACTTACAATATAAAGTGCCTCTGACCGGCACTGAGTGTCTTTGGCAGTGTCAACCGTTAAAAGCCGCTGACCAGCATTTAAGTGGCGTCCTAAGAGGTGTGCTTGCCCCGCATGTATTGCTACAAGGGGTCCGTGCGCGCTGGTGTGCTGCACCCTCAATGTGTGTGTCCAAACAGCCTCTACGCGTTTCGCTAGTTGCGTCGTCAGGAGAGCTCTCCTGACGACGCAACTAGCGAAACGCGTAGAGGCTGTTTGGACACACACATTGAGGGTGCAGCACACCAGCGCGCACGGACCCCTTGTAGCAATACATGCGGATCACAGCGGGGCAAGCACACCTCTTAGGACGCCACTTAAATGCTGGTCAGCGGCTTTTAACGGTTGACACTGCCAAAGACACTCAGTGCCGGTCATAGGCACTTTATATTGTAAGTGTTATATTTTTTTACCTTTTTTAAATAAATACATATTTTAATATACTACACCATGATGAGCCCCTTGTTTTTGAGGAATTGATGACACCTTGTAAAAGGGAAAAGGAGGCAACACCCACTGACCGACAAAGAAAAGACACCACTTTGGAGCCTAATAATATCTGGGGTCTGGTGAGTGTTGATTTTAACCATTGGTGATGGTGGCACATCTTTGTCGGGTGGAAGAGATAGCGGCACTTTCCTGTATACAGCATTACCAACATTGAACCTTGTGTTTGCTGGAACCTATTGTATAAGAGCAAGATTGCCTGCCATTTGGACTATTTTTAAGTGCAGCCAGCACATTGCACATTTGTATGGTTGTTTGATAATTATTTCACTTTTATTGATATTTATTTTATTTTGTTCCAATATTGGTTATTGGACAACTCACGGTGCAGTTGGCGTACCGCATATTGGGTTTTTACACACACATATATATATATATATATAATATATTTTTTTGTAATATCTTTCGTATTGTTTTCACTATTTGGTTGGTCAGTAGCAGCAACAGCCATTTTTCTCATAGAAGCACTGTGGCATATGGATTGTATGCTGACACACTGATCTAGATATATGATTTAAGTTTGAAATCACTGTGTCACATTTGTATGTCTCATATATTTCTTATATTTTTTATTGTTTGTATTCAGGTTATTCACACTTAAGATTGGGTACATTGTGGCCCTGATATTTCACTTATGTCCATATTCCCAGAGATTAAATACCTCTGGATAATTAGATCAGCGCAGTAACATGATTCTTAGAATCAGTTACGCATAGATTGCTATTAGATCCGACAGGCATAAGTCTCTTACGCCGTCGGATCGTAACTGCATATTTACGCTGGCCGCTAGGGGCGTGTATGCTGATTTACGCCTAGAAATATGTAAATCAGCTAGATACGTGAATTCACGAACATACGCCCGGCCGACGCAGTACAGTTACGCCGTTTACGTTAGGCTTTTCCCGGCGTAAAGTTACCCCTGCTATATGGTGGCGTACATGCGGCGTACCAATGTTAAGTATGGACGTCGTTCCCGCGTCGAATTTTGAATATTTTACGGAATTTGCGTAAGTCGTCCGTGAATGGGGCTGGACGTAATTTACGTTCACGTCAAAACCAATATGTCCTTGCGGTGTATTTGGAGCAATGCACACTGGGATATGTCCACGGACGGTGCATGCGCCGTTCGTGAAAAACATCAATCACGTCGGGTCATGGTTATTTTACATAACACACGCCCCCCTGTTCCACATTTTAATTAGGCGGGCTTACGCCGGCCTATTTACGCTACGCCACCGTAACTTACGGAGCAAGTGCTTTGAGAATACAGCACTTGCCCGTCTAAGTTGCGGAGGCGTAACGTAAATCGGATACGTTACGCCCACGCAAAGATACGCCACTGTACGAGAATATGGCCCATAATGTGCTAGTAGCACATTATGTTAAACTTACATGCCTTGAAAAAATATTCATACCCCTTGAAATTTTTTACATTTTGTCATGTTAGAACCTGTGAACAGCAAATTTCAAGTCTTGCCACAGATTTTCAATTGGATTTAGGTCTGGACACATTGAACATGATTTAGGTCACCTAACACATGAATATGCTTTGTTCTAACCTAACCCTGCTTTAAACTTCTTCATGACATTATCCTTGTCCTGTCTGGTGTGTTACTTGGCTTTCATGATGCTGTTTGTTCACTAAGGTTCTCTAACAAACCTCTGAGGGATTCACAGAACAACTGTATTTATACTGAGATTAAATTACACAACAGTGAACTCTATCTACTAATTAGGTGGCGTCTGAAGGCAATTGGTTCCACTAGATTTCAGTTAGGGGAATCCGGGTAAATGGGGCTGATGCAAATGCACATAATTATTTGTAAAAAAAAAAAATTGAAAACAATTAATAATTTTCCTTCCACTTCACAAGTATGTGCCACTTTGTGTTGGTCTATGACATAAAAACCCAATAAAATACATTTATGTTTTTGGTTGTAACATGATAAAATGTGGAAAATGTCAAGGGGTATGAATGTAGACATTTGCCCGGATTCACATACAGCGGCGCATATTTATGCCACCATAGCGTATCTCCTTTACGTTACGCCGACGCAGCGCAGAGAGGCAAGCACTGGATTCACAAAGCACTTCCTCCCAAATCTGTGCTGGGTTTCTCAGGCGTAAGTCGGTGTAAGTGCAAGTGGGCGTGAGCCATGCTAATGAGGCGTGACCCCATGCAAATGATGGGCCGAGCGCCAGACAGATACGATTCGCCAACTGCGCATGCGCCGTCCCGTGGACGCATCCCAGTGCGCGTGCTCACAATCACGTCGGAACTACTTCCTAAGATACGCCGGATCACTGCCTATGGCGTGAACGTAACCTACGACTAGTCATATTCACGTCCTACGTAAAATACGTCGGCTTGTGTTCCCTTTGCATGGATGCTGCTGAGTTACACCTCCTTTGTGGGGCATAACTTTGCGCCGGACTTATGACTTTACGTGCACTGCGTCGGACAGAATTATGTTTGTGAATTGGCGTATCTCCCTCATTTGCATATGTGAATAGAAAATCAATGGGAGCGCCAAATACGTCCAGCGTAAATATGCGCCCACTCTACCCCGGCGTAGGCAAGTTACGTCGGTCGGATGAAGCCTATTTTTAGGCGTATCTAGTTTTGTGGGCACTGCGCACAGATACGATGGCGCATATTTGCACTTATGCGGCGTATCTCGAGATATGTCGGCGCAAGTGCTTTGTCCATCCGGGCCATTGTTTTTTATTGGTCCTTTAATTATGACGCTGTGGGCAAAGCCCACTCCCCAAGTACTTACAGTAGAATTTTGGTGTTGTCTATTTCTCTCCCCACCCAAGGGTGTTCTCCAGCAGCTACAGGCAGTGGATTGTCCTTAACTTCTTCTTAAGAGAGCACATACTCCCATTGGCTCCTAAACCTGCTTTGATGTGTTTTTTTAGATAGCAGGAGGGAACATTTTTAAGCATAGTTAGTATTAGGCTGGAAGTCCACTTTAAACACAGTTTAAACACAGTCTTCTTCCCTCCCAGACAGGGCTGTGCTATGTCACAGAAACAAGAACATTTCAGAATCTCATGGACAGAAATAAAAGCCCTTTGGTAGGTAAAACAGCTCCCCTAGTCATCTCTAGTCCCTGCACTCTTTCCCCCTATAAGCAGCTGCAGCTCAGCTGACTGGAACCTTGCAATGCTTCTCCCTCACACAGTCTGAGCTCTGCAATATATATATATATAATTGCTTGAGGTTCTAATTCACATCCTTTAAATTTCTTGCATTAAACAAATGTTTAATAATAAATTCATGAATGCAGAGCAGCATTATTTTGTGTTCTATATACCTGCCTGAAGTACATTTTTAAAGTGTTACCAAACTCTAATTGAAAAAGATATAGCGCTGCAGAACCAAACATAATGTTTGCCAGTCTATTTTTCCTTTTGACTTTCCCTTTTTACCTCAGGTTGAAATTATCCCATTTCCTGCTTGTATTTTTTAAGTAATAAAAAAGGAAATTTAAGCACTAAACCACTGCAAAGTCATCCAGATACAACATGTATTCTAATAAAAGTCTAATAAAAGTCTATCAAAGCATATCCAGCATGTTTTGCTGGTCAAAAAGTGCCCCTTCATCAGGGCTTAAATGGACTTCAAGTTACCCGGACCTTTAATACTATTTCTTCCAATTGTGTTTCAAGCATAGGCTAACAGTGGAGACCAGGGGCACTGAGGTATGGAAAGGCATTGAGACGTGGAAAAACATGTCCACACTCAAAATGGTGCATCAGAGCAGATATCTGTGCGAAGGCACAGGCTAACAAATAGCCAAGCATATGTGCACATGCCTGTCACTAATGCGCAAAACAGACTATTTAAACTGAGCTGTTGCACATGTTCAGTGCTTTCTGGTCTGCAGCATTCCTTGTGTAACCTGTTATTTGCTCTTGTCTCAGACCACCTGCTACTGACATGGCCTGTTTTAACCACTCTTGAAATCCAGCTGCACCTCCCTGGCTTGTCCTTGGATTACGCATCTGCCTACTCCTTGTTTCTGATTGTCTTACTGTGTTCAATTCTGGCCTGAACCCTGACTACGCTCCTATCTCCATGCTTATACCTGCTCTGACTGCCAGTTACTGACCCCGATTGACTGACCCGGCTGATCACCTACTTGCTGCCCAACCAGCGACTGATGCCAGCCAGTGCCTACAGAGCACCTACTTGCTGCCCAGCCAGCATCTGCCAATCATCTACTGGCTGCCAGACAGTGCCTGCTGATCACCCACCTGCTACCAGCCAGTTCAGGCTGGGAATCTGTCTGCTACTCAGCCAGTTCTTGCCAAGCACCTACCTACCACCAGCAGGTCTCTGATGTTCTCCTAACTGCTGTGAGGCCAAATTCTGTAGACACAGTGAGGCTGATTTACTAAAGGGAAATATACTGTACACTTTGCAAAGTGCAGTTGCTCCAGAGCTTAGTAAATGGTGTAAAGCTTAATTGTGCAAGGAATAGCCAATCACATGCAAGGAAAGTGTAAAAAAACAAAAAAATGTTTTGCTTGTACATGATTGGAAGATGGAAATCAACAGAGCTCACCCTCACTCATTTACTAACCTCTGGAGCAATTTCACTGCACTTTTTCTTTGGTAGCGGTAACCCCAAGAAGGGGTTAAAGAGAGGTCAATAGCACCTGTGTTGCAGCGCTTCCAAAGCGGTTTTCAGCCGCCTCAGAAGCGCTGCCCATTCATTCATTTATTCAATTGGTAGGGGCAGTCTGGGAGCGGTGTATACACCAATTCTAAACAGCCCCAAAGATGCTGCTTGCAGGACTTTTTCTAATGTCCTGCAAGCGCACCTGGCTTCCATATCTGGGTGGCAGGGGATGCAGTTTTTAAGCACTTTACAGGCGCTATTTCAAGCTCTAAAACACCTGAAAACTGCTCCAGTGTGAAAGGGGTCTAAGTGAAGCCTACCTCATTATGTCAGCCTCCTCCACCTGGTACGTGAGTAAAAAACATAGGCCCAGATTCACAAAAGAGATACGACGGCGTATCTCCTGATACGCCGTCGTATCTCTGTTTTAGGGTCTTCCTAACTATGCGACTGATTCATAGAATCAGTTACGCATAGTTAGCACTAAGATCCGACAGGTGTAATTGAATTACACTGTCGGATCTTAGGATGCAATACCTCGGCCGCCGCTGAGGGGAGTTTGCGTCATAAACCAGCGTTGGGTATGCAAATTAGTAGTTACAGCGATCCACGCCGGTTTTTCGCGTTCGCTACGTCGCTGCTAGTCTAGTTTCCCGTCGCAATTTTAGTCATCGTTTTCCCTGCCCTAACTTTACACAGCCCACGTATGTGCTGTATAAAGTATGGCCGTCGTTCCCGTGTCGAAATTTGAAAATGTTTTGTTCTTGCGTAAGATGTCCGGGAATACGAAAGTACGATACGCATGTCGCCGTTCGAAAAAATGACGTCACTTCGCGCAAATCACGGCTGGAATTTCAAAACGAAGCATGCGCAGTATGTCCGGCGCGGGAGCGCGCCTAATTTAAATGGCACACGCCCCTTTGAATTACGCGGGCTTACACCGGAGGCCGCCAGCGTAAGTTTTCATGCAAGTGCTTTGAGAATCAGGCACTTGCGATGAAAACTTGCCAGCGGTGTAACATATCTACTATACGTTACGCCGCCGCGATTCTACGTGAATCTGGGCCATAAGCCTTTAGCATTACTTTAAGAGAAAAATATACTTATTTTTTATTTCTGTGTTCAAACATTAGCTGTATTGTTTTATATGGATTAAAGCAGGTATAGCAAACACTGGACCTTTTATCTCAAGTTGCACTGCTCGTAAAAGGTTTATAAAACACCAACGTTAAATACAAAATGTTTGGTGCTGAAAGAGAGATGGCAGCTGGTACTAACATCTTCATTTACAATTCAAGTATACGCTGTGAACAGGTCCTCACCAGCCACAGTAATTAGGAGAAATTTAGGAGAAAGGCCTGACATGAAAGATACAAGCAAAGACCTCCACTTGCTCAGCAGTAACATCTGCATTACAGAGCTTTCTCACAAGCCTGCAATTTGAGGTGAGCTTAAAGTGCATTTGAAGAGAAAATGACACAACTTGGCATTGTATGGGGCATATTGATGATTTCAGGCACGGAGGCTATAAATCAGACTCTGGTAGAGCTTACTGTTGTGTAAAATTTAACTAATTTCTCTCATTATTTCTCATTTCACTTCCCTTAGGCTACAGAATATGAGTCACATTCAAATTCCCCAGAAAGCTAGTGAAGAATATGGAAGATTGTTGTACTCAAATCTGCATTTATGTCGTAAATGATGAAATCATTACATTTATTCATTGTGTTTACTGTAGATGAGGAAGAAAAGAAGAATTTCTCCGCCGGATAAACAGTAGTTTGCCTAATTTATTAGTACTCCCTCTGGCACAAACAGCGTTTTCTTTTGGAATGTTAAATTTCGTTAAGTCATCATGGAAAGAAAATCTAACTTAATACAAGAAAAAGAAATGTGCTGGCTGACTAGAATTTTAGTCATGTACTGTACATCATATGAACTTTCACCTGCTAAAATACAGTTTTCTTCGCCTAGGAATAAGTGGATATGACAAGGTACATGTCTCAAACTGCCTTCTTTGCCACAGCAATGTTAGTGTCGCTAAGTGAATAATCTACTTCAGGATGAGAAATGAATTTCTAGATTTAGTTATAAAAAAACATCCACTAATAAAATGCTATATACTGTAGATTAAAAGGGATATATTACTTATTTTCAAAATAAATTTGCAAATTGTATATGTCTATATAATAGAAAATGCTAGAAGATCCAAAGAAAATGCCAGCACTAGCTAAAATCACACAAAGTACAAAATAAAAATCCTAGGGCCAGATTCACGTAGAAGTGCGGCGGCATAACGTATCGTAGATACATTACACCGCCGCAAGTTTTCATCGCAAGTGCCTGATTCACAAAGCACTTGCAATGAAAACCTACGCCGGCGGCCTCCGGCGTAAGCCCGCGTAATTCAAAGGGGCGTGTGCCATTTAAATTAGGCGCGCTCCCGCGCCGGACCTACTGTGCATGCTCCCTTTTGAAATTCCCGCCGTGCTTTGCGCGAAGTGACATAATTTTTTCGAACGGCGACGTGCGTAGCGTACTTCCGTATTCCCGGACGTCTTACGCAAGAAGGAAATTTTTTTAAATTTCGACGCGGGAACGACGGCCATACTTTATACAGCACATACGTGTGCTGTGTAAAGTTAGGGCACCAAAAACGACGACTAACTTTGTGACGGTAAACTAGACTAGCAGCGACGTAGCAAACGCGAAAAACCGTCGTGGATCGCCGTAACTCCTAATTTGCATACCCGACGCTGGTTTACGATGCAAACTCCCCCCAGCGGCGGCCGCGGTATTGCATCCTAAGATCCGACAGTGTAAAACAATTACACCTGTCGGATCTAAGGGCTATCTATGTGCAACTGATTCTATGAATCAGTCGCATAGATACTCTGAGAGATACGACGGAGTATCTGAGATACTCCGTCGTATCTCTTTTGTGAATCTGGGCCCTAGTGAATAGTCTTCTGGTATCGCATACAAAGTCCTTGGAAGCAAAACCCAGAAAGGGTGAACGGTGAATTAAAATATCATGCAATTAGGAAACATTCTTGTAAAGTGATCCTCCCGTCACCACACCTTGTGCTGCACAGCTCCCTTAGGATGGTAAACTCACCAGAAAACAAATGGGATAATGCCTTATAACAAATGTAGTTGTAACATCTAATTTTATTATCAGCAGGTCATGGTATGTACTACCTCCAAGGCTCCAATTAACCAAACACTAGTGCGAATTTCACAGCTCATCAACGATGGTAACATAGGGAAGAATGATCACATAGCAAAATTATTTTAAATATTTATTGGCTGTACAAGAACTCCCCTACATATTGCACTTATAGCAAAAATAATCATCAAAACCATGTAATAGATAAACGTATGTGTAACTCTCACTGCAACTAAACCTCTGTTTTTAACCACTTAACCCCCGGACCATTATGCTGGTCAAAGACCAGAGCACTTTTTGCGTATCGGCACTGCGGCGCTTTAACTGACAATTGTGCAGTCGTGCGACGCGGCTCCCAAACAAAATTGGCGTCCTTTTTTCCCCACAAATAGAGCTTTCTTTTAGTGGTTTTTGATCACCTCTGTGGTTTTTAGTTTTTGCGCTATTAACAAAAATAGAGCGACAATTTTGAAAAAAAAGAATATTTTTTACTTTTTGCTATAATAAATATCCCCCAAAAATATATAAAAAAAACTTTTTTTTTCCTCAGTTTAGGCCGATACATATTCTTCTACAAATTTTTCGTAAAAAAATCCCAATAAGCGTTTATTGATTGGTTTGCGCAAAAGTAATAGCGTTTACAAAATAGGGGGTATTTTTACGGCATTTTTATTAATATTTTTTTTACTAGTAATGGCGGCTATCAGCGATTTTTTTTCGGTACTGCGACATTATGGCGGACACTTCAGACACGTTTGACAAATTTTTGGGACCATTGGCATTTTTATAGCGATCAGTGCTATAAAAATGCATTGGATTACTTTACAAATGCCACTGACAGTGAAGGGGTTAACACTAGGAGGTGGGGAAGGGATTAAGTATGTTCCCTGGGTGTGTTCTAATTGTGTGGGGGGGGAGGGGTGGACTAACATGGGGAAATTTCTGTTCATACATTGTTTGAACAGAAGATCAGCATTTCTCTCCCTGACAGGACCGGGAGCTGTGTGTTTACACACACAGCTCCCGGTCCCAGCTCCGTAACGAGCGATTGTGTGTGTCCGGTGTATAGCTATGGGCTCTCCGTAAAACGACGGCGGCTGGTCGGCAACTAGTTAACGCACACTGTTAGACAGGTGAATTTGGTTGGTTGCTGATTGGTCGGTAAGTTTGAGCCTGGATATTCTATGTTTTTTTTTATTTTCAGAGTGCATTGAGTCTTTAAACTGTGTACATTTTAATAAAAACTGGAAAAATGGAGGTGGTCTAAAACATTTGACTGGTAGGGTAACACATGCTGAGTTTGTAGTGGGATATATAATATATTCACATTTATATGCTTTTAATGATTTAGATGCTGCAAACATATTCTTTAGATTTCTCAGGGTTTGCATACAAACCTTGTTTTGCTGGCAGCCTGTTTACCATCCAAAGAGCTGACTTTTACCCTTCTTTCTGGATTCCCAGCTAATCAACTCAACAAAATATCACTCTATATACTGACACCCCTAGCTAAAATATTTTAGATAGATCATTTTCTATGTTTGTAGCACAACAGTTTTGAAGATAGATAGTTAGTGGTTGGCTGTTCTGACCATTATTATGCTAGTGCATAAACATGCTCATTTGGCCAAAAATGAACATCCCTGCTTATAATGCAATTGCGCTAAAGATACAGTAGTTCAGTGTTTGACTGTTCTGATTATGCAAATTTAGAGAGAAGTGAGCCCCCCGTATTTATACCACAATAGTTCTAAAGATAGCTAGTTCAGTGGCTGCTATTTTTGAGCATTATTATCATTTGAAGATGTGAACTATAGATCACACATGAGGTCATATCAAATGTGGAAGTCTGCAGATACTCCAAATGATAGGATATTCACAAACTAACAACAAAGACAGTCGACAGACTGGCATTAAACATAAACAAATGACATTTATTTACTCTCTTTCTTGATTACAAAATTAAATGAATTGCAATCTCAGCTTCTTGCTTAGATCTGACTTGATTATGTAATTGGGTAATTATCTCAGCTGTCCAACTGAAGACCGAGCAAAAGTCTATGCAACTGTACTGAAGCTCATTTTCAGCATTTGAAAATGTGTGTAAGAGAATTTTTTAATTTTGACAGGTCGGCTTCAGATAATTTAAAATGAAACATTTCTTAGCAATACAAATTAGTTTTAACAAATCTGCATTTATATTTCCCACATCTCCCTATTAGAACACTATTGTAGATTTTTTTTTTAAGTTTAAATGTCAGTATCAATATTAGAGCAGCTGCATCTATAGCCGTTTCAGAAATCACAAGACAGAATGATTATACCGGGTAAAACAGACATCTGCACATTATTTCACATTAGATATCAGTTATTGGACAAAAGTACATCATAATCAAATTATAGTAGAGGGAAATTCGTCCTATCTTATGTTTAGATTTCTAGGCCACAGAAAGATCAGAGCCAAGGGGTACAATCTAGCCTAAATATGGGCTTAGTTTGCAAGTAAGTTTGGAAGACATGGGGCCAAATCCTCAAAGGAGATACGCAGGCGGAACTGCTGTTCAGCCTGCGTATCCCTGTGCCTATCTTTGGATCTGATCCTCAAAAGGATTTTTCCTAAGATAGGCAGAAGATCTGACATCTGTAAGACACTTACACTGTCAGATCTTAGGATGCAGTACCGCATCCGCCGCTGGGGGCATTTCGAGTCGAAATGACGCTTTGCGTATGCAAATGAGTACTTAGGCAGATCCACAAAGCTTTTTAGCTTTGTGTTTTCTGCGTAAGTTACGTTTTGCATACGTAAAATTAGTTCTGCTTTTACAAAGTGTAAACTAGTAACACCTTGTACTTGTTAAATTTTGAATTTTTTTTCCCGGCGCGTAACTTTTTTTTTACCCGACGCAACTTTATTGTCCCGTCGCAATCCACAAAGCCCAACGTAACGTAATTTTTCGCGATGCACGTCGGGAAAATGACATCACGCGCATGTGCAGTACGGCCGGCGCGGGAGCGTGCCTCATTTAAATTGTAATCGCCCCCCCCGGAGAGGAGGACCGCCTTGCGACGGAGGGACTTAAGTTACGCGGCCTGAAATTTCTAGGTAAGTGCTTTGTGGATCGGGGGCTTAGGTAGAAATTTTAAGGCCGTGTAACTTAACTCGGAAAAGTTAAGTTACGCTAGTTTTCTGAGGATTTGGCCCATGGTTCCTACAGCTTATGTTTTGGATTATAGCTATACTGTCTTTGTGAATTACAATTTACGTTGCCAGCTGTTACTTATGAGCTATGCAGTTCCATTATCTGCAGAGGCATTTAGGGTTGATCTGAAACCAACTTATACCACTTATACCATCTCTGATGGATTTGTGATGATGCAATGGACTGCCAGCTACCTGCTAAGGTAATTCCCTGTACACACGATCGGAGTTTCCGTCAGGATAAACTTAGATGGATTTTTCTGACGGAATTCCGTTCAAGCTGTCTTGCATACACACTGTCACACCAAATTCCGACCATCCAAAACGCGGTAACCTACAACACTACGACGAGCCGAGAAAAATTAAGTTCAATGCTTCCAAACATGTGTCGACTTGATTCTGAGCATGTGTGTTTTTTTTCTCCGTCGGAGTTCCATACAGACGAACGGAATTTCCGATTTTTTTTCATCTGAAAAAAAGACAACACGTTTTCTTTCTAAGTCCATCGGAATTTTGGATGGAAAAACTCAGATGGGGCACACACATGGTCGGAATATGTGGTCCATGGTCAGGGAGTAGGGATGGGCTTTCTGTGCCCTGCCACCCCCCCCCTCCTCTCCCTTCTCTTTATATTTCTGTTTATTTCTTGTCTCTTCCTGTCTTTTACTTAGATGTCCTAGTTTCTTCTGTTTGCTCCTGGGAACTGGATACCCCCAGCTTGTTGGTAAGCGCTTAGACGTTAGTTTCATAACTCACATTCGGCGCTCTATAAGCATTTATTCCAATCCTATCCAATCCAATATCCGATGAAAAAATTCAGTCTGACTTTTTCCATCAGAAATTCCCATCGTGTGTACAAGGCAATAATACTTTATTATACTTTATTAATCCCAATGGAAATTGGGAAATTGTTGCGACACAGACACACTCAAGAAAGACAACACAGGATCACAACAATGAAGAGAACACGATACAAAAACACAACAAAGTTACCAATAACAGCCATCAGCACCAACAAATAAAATAAAAATAAAACTACACTACAAATAAAACATTCCATACAATTAAAATACAACATAGAATAAATAACACAGATTAAAATAACAGAAAATCAAACTATCAATTTCCCTTGGGATTAATAAAGTATTCTGTAATAACACAGTATAATTTAGCACACTGTAATGTCGTAGTGGGTAACTTGGCAACCAATGGCCACACTACAAGAGAAGGAATCGGGAATTGCTAAACCACAAATACAAAGTAACCCTATTCAGGACAAACTAATTCTTACCCTCCTGTTTGGCAGCCGGCTTTTGAAAATACCAAGTAGTCTCTAATATAGGAAAGTATGTAACCTTTTTCCCTACCTCCAACTATGCAGTGCACACTAGGGATGAGCCAAACACCCCCCCCTTTCGGTTCGCACCAGAACTTTTAAACGGATCGAACGTTCGCGCGAACATTTAGAAACAGTGCTTGCATTGAAGTCTATGGGACTCGAACGTTCGAATTCAAAAGTGCTCATTTTAAAGCCTAATATGCAAATATGCCTAATATGCAAGTTATTGTCGTGAAACAAGTTTGAGAACCCAGGTCTTGCCCCAGGGAACATGTATCAATGTAAAACAAAGTTTTAAAAACGGTTGTTTTTTCTGGAGCAGTGATTTTAATGATGCTTAAAGTGAAAAAAAGAAATTGAAAAATTCCTTTAAATATATATCATACCTGCTGGGTGTCTATAGTATGCCTGTGAAGGGGCACATGTTTAGAACTGTCCCTGCACAAAATGAGATTACTAAGGAAAAAGGTAATTTAAAACTGCTTGCGGCTTTAATGTAATGTCTGGTCCCTGCAATATGGATGAAAATCATTGAGAAAAATAGCACAAGCACAGACAGTACACACACCACGTAGCTTTAGGTGCACACTGCAGAGGACACAGACAGTACACCACGTGAAAGTACTTGCAGCAATATCCTCTGCCTGTAGTTTTAATATGAGCAGATCCCTGACTCTAGGAATAAATATGAGAAACACCAGCTTTACGTTAGGTGCACAATGTGCAGAGGACACAGACAGTGCACACACCACGTAGCTTTAGGTGCACACTGCAGAGGACACAGACAGTACACCACGTGAGAATACTGCAGCTAGCACAATCATCTGCCTGCCTGTCAGTAAATTAGGAAGAGAGGATCTAGCTAAACTCAATACAGTGTACTAAACCCCCTGAGCCATAATTATGGCTCTCCGTTTTTTGCATGCTGAGATTGGCCAAGCATACAGGTCATAGTGCATGCTTGGCAAATCATCAGCCAGCAATGCACTGCGATGCCGCAGCGAATTATGGGCCTTTACACGCCACTTGAATTTGGCGCGAACGGCCCATAACGTTCGTAATTCGACGAACGGTCGAACATACGATGTTCGAGTCGAACATGAGTTCGACTCGAACACGAAGCTCATCCCTAGTGCACACTTCTAATTGGTTTATAGTCCTAGTTTTGGCATAGACTTACAGGGAGCTTGTACATGGCTTTCTACTTAGGGTAACACAAAGCAGCGTGACACCCACTTTATATTTGTTGTTCCAAAGCCAGTGAAAAAAGCCCATACCCTTTACAAATCCTGCCCATCAACACTTTTTCTAAATGTGGTAAGTCTATTACTAGAGACAACTATATAGTTTTTCTTCCATCCTCCCAACTTTTCTTGTTTTGAAAGCTGACCCCCCCCCCAAAAAAAGTAAAGTCTGGTTAGCATGGACCTTAAATATCTGTTTTTTTTTCTTCTAATAAAAAACTGTTGGAAGGCATATTTATGTTCCCAAAATACTAAAGATTTCTCGAACTTTGCTCGTCCACTTGTATACACACCAAGGTTATACATTAAAGGAAACTGTGTCAATAAAGCAGACCTTTTTGTACAGAGCAAAGTTAACTCAAACTCATCACAGTGCTTCTTAACCACTTGAGGACCGGCCCATGTAGATATATGTCGGCAGAATGGCACGGACAGGCATAATCACGTACCTGTATGTGGCCCTTTAAATGCTTGCCGTGTGGTAGCGAGCGCGCCCCCAGCAGCGCGTTTGCGACCCTGCCGCCTTCCCCGTCAGTCGGACCGCGGGCTCGATTGCAGCGGGCTCGATCATTGTGGGGATCCCCACGATCGTCTCACGGAGGTATAGAGCAGGGAGATGCTTGTGTAAACAAGCATCTCCCCACTCTGACTAGTGACAATGACACTGATCTCGGCTCCGTGTCCATCCCCCCTACAGTAAGAAACACTATGCAGGGAACACTTAACAACTATAGCGCCACCTGGTGGTTAACCCCTTCACTGCCAGTGTCATTTTCACAGTAATCAGTAAATTTTTATAGCACTGTTCGCTGTAAAAATGACAATGGTCCCAAAAATGTGTCAAAAGTGTCCGATGTTTCCGCTATAATGTCGCAGTCACGGAAAAAAACACTGATTACCGCCATTACTAGTAAAAAAAAGAAATAATAAAAATGCCATAAAACTATCCCCTATTTTGTAGATGCTATAACTTTTGCACAAACCAATCAATAAATGCTTATTGCAATTTTTTTACCAAAAATATGTAGAAGAATACATATCGGCCTAAACTGAGGACATTTTTTTTATATATATTTTTGGGGGATATTTATTATAGCAAAAAGTTAAAAATATTACCTAATAAAATCGCAGAGGTGATCAAATACCACCAAAAGAAAGCTCTATTTGTGGGGAAAAAAGGACGTCAATTTTGTTTGGGAGCCATGTTGCACCATCGCGCAATTGTCAGTTAAATTGACGCAGTGCCGAATCGCAAAAAGTGGCCTGGTCTTTGACCACACAAATGGTCCGGGGCTGAAGTGGTTAAAAAAATATATATTTCTGGGGTATGCATAGCAGGCAAAATCTCTTGAAAAAACACTCCATTCTTTTCCAGGGCATCTTCTAGTAAGATTTCAGCTGCTCTGTATTCCCCAGGATCTAACTGTAAGGAATGTGACACCATGCCTGCTCGGGTGCCGTGGATGGAAGATGGGGGTGAGTTAAGTGTAAACCATTACTTTTTTCCTTACATGTACATTGTATACCAACTAATAATAGATGATATGTCAAGGGAGTGGGAGCCTGAACAGTGTAAGCCAATCTTGCATTTTATTGCAACAAGAAAATATGCACTGTGGTCAAAGTCTCTTAGTGATAAAACACTATACCTTTCAGCTAATAATCTGCAGTTCCATTACTTCCCCGCCATAAACTGAATTATCAGTTACTTACAACAAGGATAACTCTTGCTGGCTTTTCAACAATATATCCAAAGCCTGACACTTAATTATGTTGTTCCACAGTAGATCAGGCTTTACAGCAGCAACAAAGATTAGTACTGTTTTATACCTGACATAGTTACTGGATAAACAGTTCAACAGTGAAGGAAAGAAGTCACATACATTGCCTCGCAATTACTTCCCCTAATGGGATGATATGTTCAAAAATTCCATCCTTGACAGGTTATTTTAGTAACATGAGCTATATTTGGATGGATATAGCTAATATTAAATAAAATCAAACGTTACAGGTTGTAGAATAAAAGTAAATATACTACAAAGTCAAATATTCTACCAGTGCTTGTGACACAAATGGGGTATGACCTTGCAATGTAAATATTCAAACTTCTTCTTTCAAACAAATAATTATTGGTAACATATTGAGTGCCATATGCCACAACTGTTATTTTATTTTTGTACTCCCATGCAGAATAACAACTACCTCAATTTGTGGAAGAACATGAGTTGGCCACAGCTATGGTCGTCATTGCTACACACACCCCTACGCAGGCACCCTGTCAAAAAGTGACCCTAACAACACCTTTAAATGGCATAATTAAAGCGGGAGTTCACCCATTTGTAAAAAAAAATGTTTTTCTCCCCTTAGCTTCCTGCTCGTTCGGTCTAGGGGAATCGGCTATTTGTATTAAAATATGAGCAGTACTTACCCGTTTTCGAGCTGCATCTTCTTCCGTCGCTTCCGGGTATGGGTCTTCGGGAGCGGGCGTTCCTTCTTGATTGACAGCCTTCCGAGAGGCTTCCGACGGTCGCATCCATCGCGTCACTTGTAGCCGAAAGAAGCCGAACGTCGGTGCGGCTCTATACTGCGCCTGCGCACCGACGTTCGGCTTCTTTCGGAAAATCGTGACGCGATGGATGCGACCGTCGGAAGCCTCTCGGAAGCCTGTCAATCAAGAAGGAACGCCCATTCCCGAAGCCCATACCCGGAAGCGACGGAGAGGATGCATCTCGTAAACGGGTAAGTACTGCACATATTTTAAAATAAATAGCCGATTCCCCTAGTAAAAACGAGCAGGAATCTAAGGGGGAAAAGTGCCCTCTAAGGGTGAACCCCCGCTTTAATTAAAATCCCCTCATTTAGTATGTTTCATGACCTCAGTATATGGTATTATTATTACAGGTACTTATATAGTGCCGTCAATTTATGCAGCACTTTACATATATATTGCACATTCACATTTGCCCTGCCCTCGTGGAGCTTTCGATCTAAGGTCCCTAACTTACATTCATACATACTGTATACTAGGGCCAATTTAGACATGAGCCAATTAACCAGGTGTTGGAATTGGAACCAGCATCTCTAGTGCTGCCAGGCAGAAGTGCTAACCACTTAACCACCGTGCTGCCCACATTTATTATTGCATCACCAGAGGTCATTTTCTAGGGCTCTGGCAGTGCTCATTCTGTTCCTCCTTGCACAAAGGAGCAGATACCGGTCCTGCTGATGGGTTAAGGACCTTCTACGGCTCTGTCCGGCTTTCCTAGAGTAACTGCCTGTCTCCTGGAATCTCCTCCATGCTCTTGAGACTGTGCTGGGAGACACGGAAAACCTTCAGGCAATTACATGTATTGATGTGCCATCCTGGAGGAGTTGGACTGCCTGTGCAACCTTTATAGGGTCTAAGTACCTCCTTGTGCTACCAGTAGTGACACTGATATATATATATATATATATATATATATATATATATATATATAGTGCAGAGCTCATAATGAAAATTACATGTAGAGAACCAATTAAATGATGGTGCTTACTGTTATCATCGTCATATAAGATAGACATGACAATAGAAGTTTTTAAAGGTGAAATTATAATAGATTTATGTGAACTTAAACACAAACTAAATAAAAAGAAATGCCTATAGATTATATCTAGGAGAGTTTTCAAAAACATAAAGTGAAGTACAAATCCCACACGCCATGATGAAAGTTTAAAACTTCATATATAGCCAGGATGACATGTCTTCCTTTCATACAAGGCTTACCAGAATACTTGTGACCCTCATAAGAGTGGTCAAAAATCAGTCATTATCTCAATGGATCACCTTTCATGGAAAGGAATAATCATCCCAAAAATACTCAAGGATGTTAAATGGTTAAGCAACAAACTCCTGTGTTCAGGTCAGCAAGATCAGGAAATGCAGTTAAATACACGCAATGAAGAAATGTTCCACATAGTGTAAAACTGCATATAAGGAGAATGTATTATACACATGCACAAAAAAATAAAAAAGCAAATCCAAAAAATGCCAGAATCCTTTCTTCTAGAAACAAAGATGGCCAACAGCCATTCACAGGTGTGTGGCTCTGCCCTACACGTTTCGTCATACATGCCATCATCAGGGGCTTCTATGGTTCTCCTTGTGCAATTTTCATTATGAGCACTGCACTGCTTGTGTATATCAATCATAGATTTTACTTCGTATGCCTCTGGTCACCTCTATAGATATCAAAGTGAGAAAGACATAATTTCTTCCATTACAAACTGCTTAGGCTTAAATAAAGGGTCTGCCTCTTTTTACCCAATGCACTCCTCATCTCTGAAAATGCCTAGGCCTCCTAAAAACAGCCAATCAGTTTTTCCCTTTTAACCACTTAAGGACTGCCTAACGCCGATATACGTCGGCAGAATGGCACCGTTGGGCACAATCACGTACCTGTACGTGATTGTATAAAGCCCAGTCCAGAGCTCTATGACCACAGCCGCGTGACTCGTGGACCCGATCGCCGCTAGAGTCCCGCGATCGGTCCCCGGACCTGAGGAACGGGGAGAGCCGTGTGTAAACACGGCTTCCCCGTTCTTTACTGTGGCGCTGTCATCGATTGTGTGTTCCCTAATATAGGGATGCACAATCAATGACGTCAGACCTACAGCCACACCCCCCTACAGTTGTAAACACACATGATGTCACACTTAACCCCTTCAGCGCCCCCTTGTGGTTAACTCCCAAACTGCAAATGTCATTTTCATAGTAAACAATGCATTTTAAATGCATTTTTTGCTGTGAAAATGACAATGGTCCCAAAAATGGTCAAAATTGTCCGAAGTGTCCGCCATAATGTCGCAGTCACGAAAAAAAATCTCTGATCGCCGCCATTAGTAGTAAAAATTTTTTTTTTTTATAAAAATGCAATAAAACTATCCCCTATTTTGTAAACGCTATAAATTTTGCGCAAACCAATCGATAAATGCTTTTTGCGATTTTTTTTTACCAAAAATAGGTAGAAGAATACGTATCGGCCTAAACTTACGAAAATAAATACATTTTTATATGTTTTTGGGGGATATTTATTATAGCAAAAAGTAAAAAATATTGAATTTTTTTCTAAATTGGCGCTCTATTTTTGTTTATAGAGCAAAAAATAAAAACCGCAGAGGTGATCAAATAGCACCAAAAGAAAGCTCTATTTGTGGGAAAAAAAGGACGCAAATTTTGTTTGGGAGCCATTTCGCACGACCGCGCAATTGTCAGTTAAAGCGACGCAGTGACGAATCGCAAAAAGGGGCCTGGTCTTTTACCTGCATTTTGGTCCGGGTCTTAAGTGGTTAATGGATCATAGAGTAGTAATAAGAAGCAGTAAAGCTTTTTTTTTTGTTTTTTTATTAAAGTATTGCATGTTTGTGGTTTGTGCTCGCATTCTTATTAAAACTGTGAGACAACCACAAATAAACCAATTGAAGATAAACAGATACACACTAATGCTTTTATTGGAACAACTGTCTTGTCTGTTTGCAACTGTCTTTTCTGTTTGCTCAGAGGACACAGTCATCATATAGTTTCAAAAATTATCACGCAGGAAAAACTACGGTGGCAGCAGATGCACATGGACATAACTATAGTGACCTATCCTTCCAGAATGGGTGGAACCAGGCAATAATCATCTAATGACTATGGCCGCGTACACACGATAGGATCGTCAGAGGAGAACGGTCTGAAGGACCATTTTCATCAGTCCAAACCTATCGTGTGTGGGCCCCATAGGTTAGTTAACCTTCGGTCAAAAAAATTAGAACTTGCTTTAAAATTTAACCGATGGACGCCTAACAGATTGGTCAAAACCGATCATTAATATGCAAAAGCATCCATTAAAAACCTGTGCATGTTTAGAATCGAGTCGACGCATGCTTGGAAGCATTGAACTTCGTTTTTTTTAGCACGTTGTTGTGTTTTACGTCACCGCGTTCTGACACGATTGGTTATTTAACCTATGGTGTGTAGGCGTGACGGACCATCGGTCAGCTTCATCGGTTAACCTAAGACAACGGTCCTTTAGACCGTTATCCTCTGGCTATCCTATCGTGTGTATGAGGCCTATGGGTACTTCTATGACATGTTTTGAATCCAAACTTCAGACAATACTTTATATTTTATTTTTGGACAGATGTTGGAACAGAATATCTGTCAAGTTCTTACTGTGGTCTGTGACCCTTATGGACAGATTCCCCTCACTTCTTGTTAGGCAGGACAGACTGCAACACAATATATATTTCTCTGTAAAATGAGTATAAGTCAGAACTTCTGCCAGGTATAGTATTATTACTATTTATGTCTTCCTGTCCTGATGACTACCCACTTTCCTATAGTCTGGTCGCCCTGTCAAAGGCTGCAATAAAAAAAGTGTGTACTGTTCCCAAGTCTATCGAAAAAAACTAAAATGGCTAGAACCCAGATAGCAAGGATAACTTGCCACACATTTGTTGAATCGTAAGTCTGTTAACTTGCTGCACATTTTCACTGGCAAGTTGTACACTTGCAGAGTACGTGAAGTTCAAGTTCTAGTTGACACCTTTCCAATTTGTAGCAAATTTGCATAGCAAGTCTCTAGCGAGAGCAAAGTTGCAGTTGTGAGTCTACAGCAAGAGCTCTGCAAGTTACAGTGACCCCCTGTGGTGGGATGACGATTGCACAACATAAGTGAACCAGAACTTGCAGCAGACTTGCAGGATGTTTGCAAAGAAAGTTTATTTGGAGTGTTGCAATGCAGACTTGCTGCAATTTTGCAACAACCTTGTGAAGCCTGGCAAGTCTAGCAAAAGCTCAGCAAGTCATTTTCAAACTTGCAGCTCAATTGCTTGCTATATGGGAAATGGACTTGTCACATCATGATTTTGAAAGTATGATCTTAAAACTCACCTTTAGGGTCACACAAAGCCAATGTATGTTGTATTGATTCATGAATGCAATTTTTTCCCCTGAGGTTTCTCATCCTCTACAATGACCTATTGAGGAAGATGAGAAACCATACCAGGGAGTTGTTTTTCTTTTTTTTCCCTATGTAAATTCTCATTAGGTATACCCTATGGCCCGGATTCACAAAGCACTTGCGCCGACGTATCTCCAGATACGCCGCGTAAGTGCAAATATGCGCCGTTGTATCTGTGCGCCGTACCCACAAACTAAGATACGCCTAAAACAAGGCTTAATCCCGCCGATGTAACTTGCCTACGCCGGCGTAGGGTGGGCGCACATTTATGCTGGCCGCATGGTGGCGCTGCCATTGATTAGCCATTCAAATATGCAAATTAGGAAAATACGGCAATTCGCGAACCTGCGCCCGCCCGACGCAGGCTACGAGAGGTGCGCGTAAGTTGTACGTCTGACGTAAAGTTAAGCCCCATAAAGGAGGTGTAACTCAGCAGCAGACATGTAAAGGTCTGCATCAGGGAACAGAAGCCGAAGTTTTTTACGTAGTTTACGTTGGACGTGTGTCTGGATGGGCGTAGATTACGTTCATGGAGTAGGCAGTGATCCGGCGTATCTTAGGTAGTTGTTCCGACGTGGTTATGAGCATGCGCACGGGAATGCGTCCACGACACAACGCATGCGCAGTTCGTTCAACGTACTTGTCTGGCTCTCAAACCATCATTTGCATGGGGTCACGCCTCATTTGCATGGCTTTGCATGGGGCAAGCCCACTTCCACCTACGCCGGCCTGCGCCTTCGAAATCTACGCCACGCCGACGCAGCTTTGGGAGCACTGGCTTCCTGAATTCCATGCTTGCCTCTCTGCGCTGCGTCAGCATAGCATACATTGAGATGCGCTACGGCGGCGTAATGTGCGCCCGTTCTCTGTGAATCCGGGCCTATATGCATAATATTTCATCTCAAAAATGGTTATTGCTTTTGTGAAATTGTTTTGAGGCTGTACTTTACGTATAAAATCAACAAGTACAAATTATGTTTAAACAAGTACAGCACACACACACACACACACACACACATTATTTTCTAGCCACTTTAAAGTAACAGCCTGCTGTTCGAGTTCCTTTTTAGATGTCAAAGGGCTACATAACATTCTAATATTTCTGTTTTTATGCTTTGTTTCTTATCCGCCCCCTACTCACCCAACATTCATTTAATTGAAAACATTCATTTCAACCAAAGCTGTGACCCGGACGAAAACGCAGCAAGAGGGAAAGTCTGTCTTTCATTTCTTTTATTATGTGAAGCCAGTACTTTTAAATAACACATCAGTTGCCTGGTTCTACAGAATGATTCCCTTGTCTTGCATATCGAGATCATATTGCTGTTATACAGTACTTGGAAACCCAGCTGCAGCGAGGACCAAGCAATGATCCATGAGAGTGTAATCTACCAACCAGAGATGGCAAGGAAATTGAATGTTTTAAAAGACATTAATAGTACTGACTCTTATGGAAAATAAATCTTTTTTTGGTATATAAGGGTTTTTACACTTTTTATCCCAGATTTAAAAAAACGAGTTTTTCCTTTGATTAAGTCCAGTAAGACACAAGACCTCTTTACAAGAAGGTGAGGTTAACAGACATCTAAGGACATCATAGGATCTTTAGGAAACTGTATCCCTCTGATCCCATGTACGCAGGGTAAAGGGGAACTCAATGTGGAAATGAGAATTCAGTTATAACCACTTTCAGGTTTACTTTACTACAGATGAATGTTTAACAGGAAGAACCGATAGATGGACAGCTATAAATAATAGAAGGCAATAGAATAGTAATTTGCAACCCACAGTAAGCTATCATAAGGCAACTACTAGCATGATACAAAATTAGTGATTGCATACAAGAATGCTTAAAATGGACATAAACTGGCAGATCTTCTGTTGCTGCATCACTCACTACAGTTGTTAAAGCAGAGCTCCAGCGCCCCACATTTTTACAATTTATATAAAAATTTGTTTTACAAAAAATATATTGCTATTTTTATCTGTTATATATCTTTTTTGATGATCAGGGCTAAAAAACAAAATAAGTTTCCATTTCAAGTAGAAGGTGGTGCTCTGCGCCATATTTTCAGGCTACTTTTACCAGCTTTATTGAGACATATACACTGTTAAAAAAAGTGTGTTAATTTTTGTTTTCGTTTCATTTGTCTTATTTTTCGCTTTTTGGGTCACTCGTTATGATCAAAATTTGTTATTTCAAACAAATTCGAAATTCAGAAATTCGGAAATTCGAAATTCGAAAATTTGAAAATCCGAAAACAAGACCGAAAATCCAAAAATAAGTACAAAAATCTGAATATTTGAAAATCCAAAAATAAATAATAACTAGCTAACTAGCTAATAATACCTATTAAATTATAGGTTTTGGAATTCGCTTTGGCTGTTAGTGAATGTAACGAATACAAATTTATCTAAAGTTATGAATTACTCGAAATAAAGAATGTTACATTTAAACGAATGGAATGTAACAAATTAATAGAAATAAATAATAGTATTAAAAACGTTTTTATTATTATTATTATTAATTTGTTACATTTCATTTGTTTAGATGCGGCATTCGTTATTTTGGATCATTCGTAACTTTGGATAAATTTGTATTTGTTATGTTCACCAACAGCCATATTTGAAAAGAAATTCCTATACCTATAATTTCATAGTTAGTGAGTGAGTGAGTGAGTGAGAAACTTATATAGCGCAACAAATGCGAACTTAATCGCCTCAAGTTAGTAATAGTTATTATTACTTAGTTATTATTTCCGATTTTCGAATATTGGGGTTTTCTAATTTTCGGACTTTCGTTCTTATTTTCAGATGTTCGTTCTTTCGAATTTTCAAATTTTCCTTCTTACTTTTTAATTTCCAAATTTTTTATTTTTGGATTTTTTTTTTCCAAATCTTTGATTTTTCTAATTTCCGAATTTCCAAATTTTAGATTTTTTTTTTTTTTCGAATTTGTCGAATGTTGTCAAAAAACTAATTTGGAATGAGATGAATTGCACATGTCTATCTGCTTTTTAAAGAACTGAATGAACAATGGATTCACCAAGTGGGTTATACAGTATATGCAAACTGGAGCTTGAGTTATATAGCTCTGTAAATAACAAGCAGAGCAGGTAAGAATAGCCTGATGAAGGCATAAGAAAAGAAGTGCATATTTCATATAGTCTTTGCTTGAAACACTCAAGTGTACATTAAAATTGAAAAAATATTTATGTGGAATATAATAATTGAGAAAAAAAACTGATACATGAGAACCTAAATATAAATTCTATTGCAAGTGTTTTTTTTTTTTTTAATGCCTTTCCTGACGGATTTATTTACACTTGTCTGATTGAAACTCTGCACACAACCCTGCAGCTATTTTTTGTAATTTGCATGAGTTCAAGCACTGTCCATCGACCAGTTAAATCTATAGGTTGGACTTTTGCTAGCAGCAATGCAGCTATGTGTTTCAGCACCTTAAACACAATTTATGCTTCCAGCAGGGCAGCATTTTTAGACAGAAAATTATTTGATTTAATTGAAGGGCCCCAAACATAAGCCTTTATATCCAACTATATATTCACATACATAGACTGAAGTTTGTGATCTCTGGTGTGTGAAATTAAACTAGACATTTTACTCTCCTGCATTCACACACCTTTCAATATTGAGGACCCATCCCATCACAACCAGCAATGCCTATAATGTCTATCAAAGAAATTCATCCTGAAGTCTGGGTTAAACAATTACAGTATAAGGTCTCTAAGGTCCACTCTGTCCTATCCCCCCCCCCAACTTTACCCCAAAATAATATCAAAACAATGACTTTGTTCACCCGAGGGAGATGCACCATTCTAGCTAAAGACTACCCTGCTCAGCATGTGCAAATTTTATTCCCCTTCATCTTTTTATGTCTGCAGTACTTGAATTCTCCTGCAAGATCAGAACTCATCCTATTTGCATCTGTGACAAAGTACCGAATGCACCTTGCGAGGTACCCCAATGTTCTACAAAAACTAAGTAGGGCTCTGTAGCTACTCTTCCACCTACTTTGTTTACTATCACTCATCAACAACTTGTCCCCCAATTCTACAAATCCATGGAAACACAATAACCTCTGTGGAAACCATTACGCAAGTTAACTAAAAAGTCAATGTTCTATTATGGAACCTCCAAGTCCATGCACAAAAGGACCAACTGTTTCATTAATTTTTTTCTAGACCTCTCATTTTCCGTGATAGATGCTGCTCCTATTGATGACCTTCTGCCAATGATTCTGAACCAGAATACTTTTTATGCCTGGCCACCTCACCAAAGCCCTGTAAATTTCCATCATATATTGGGTCCAGTGACTTCCTGCTCATAAGATCATTATCACGCACATGAAAGATGATCACAGACAGGGAGCCCCAACTCACAGCAGCTTCCTCCATAAGTCCACTCATCTGTTCACATCTCAGAACCCTTCTCCCAAGCCAGGAATCTTGGCCCTCTATTATGCCCAGTAGAGGAGAGAGGGCCCAAAAAAAGGGAGCAAGCAAAGTGCACACTCTAGCAAAATTAATGTCTTTATTTAAATGCAAAAGAAAATGAATACACTCACACGCTCCAAGTTAACAACATGCCTGCAACAGTCTTAAATATGGTCTATAGGTAGCCTGACCAAAAAACTAGCTTGTTATGCAATTGCTTCTCCCCTCACTAACACTCCTCAACACTTCTGTGCTAATAGACTGGAGGAAAGGAGCTGTATATGCCCATAGTATCCATTTTCTGGATAGACAGAGTCCATGGAGGGCTGTAAATGACCATAGTAACTCAAAGAGGGCTTCCTGGATGGGTGTGGTGAGTTGCCATAGTAACAATCCGTTTTGGGGGGCATCCCCCCCACTGTTTCTCTCATCACTCTTCACCATGCTGTCTTAAAAGGATGAGCAAGAGAGCTCTCTTTGAACCATTTCATTGACCTCCTCTAGGAAAAAAACAAAGAGAACAGACACCACTCTATAGAATGATTACCACATGCTAGCTATGCATTCCGGGGGGAACATGCCCCTGAAGTGTGTTGTTACTAAGTCAACTCACCACCCCCTTCTGGAAGTGCTCTGTCAGTTACCACATGCCTATTACTTTTCTCAACCTTGATTTCAAAATATTCACAATAATTCTAGCAATGTGCCTGATCCCTTGCCTTAATGACGTTATTCATTTTGACCAAGTGGGCTTTATGGCTAGCAGAGAGGCCAATACATATCCTGCTTACCTTTTTCAAAACTCATCAATTAATATGCAATCAGTCTTCATTTATTGTAGACATAAATTCAAAAGGTGGTATGCTTTACCAGATGCTTGTTTTTACCAAATAGCATATATTTTTTTGTTTTAATAGAGTGCTGGATTGGTGTAGAAACACTCATGTATAACAAGTCACCATGGAACAAGCAGTATACCCATACCTCTGGCCTTACTCCCATGGAGTCCAGTTCTCCTCTCCACTGACATAAAACAATGCCCGTCTATTGCACCTACCTGGCAGATTTGCTCTACGGCCTCTCACACTTATGGTATCTCCCCAGCTCCATCCCCGTATTACCGGATTCTAGGTAACCGGAAATTTACTCCTGGGATGTCTAGAACTGCATTCCTGCCCTTACGCCACTGGGCTATGTATTCTGCCATACCCTATATTAGGAATTACAAGCAGCTCACTGTAATTCAAATGTGTAGAGATCAGGATTTCTCAAACCTGGGACCCTTCAATTTAATTTTACTCTCTAATTTCATTAAGGTCCCTACCTGAATCATCTTCCTTCATGCGACTATTGACTGCATTTGTACGTGAGTACCACATTAAGGGGACTTCCAGACATGCCCTTTTTCTCACCTATAATTTGCTATTCTCCGAGACCTCAAAGTCAACATGGTGGTTTGGTTTATCCTATCCCTGTCATAATCATCCAATAGTTGAGTAAGTGTATTATTCTTTTCTAAATGAGTCTCTAAACACATAAAGCAATAATTCACCATATTCTTATTCCTTGTAATCTGTGATACAGAAAAATGCTATCACACAGAAAAGTCTTAAACATTGCTATTCCACAGAAGCATAAAAGGTCACCCCATTATCTCTAAATCTGTACATTCTTCTAGAAGAAGCACTCTTGAAAGAAAAGATTTTTTTTTTATAAGCTCAGAGTGCAAAAGATTACAAGGGACATCTGTTGGTAGCTCTGTCCTCTTCTTTTTCAGAAATGTTCTTAAAAGTTATTGTCAAAACTCTTACTGTCTTGTGAAAAGGGCATGGCACCACCTTCTCTTTGTCTGTCTTTTGTGATAGTCTTAAAAGATACATTATTAAGCCTCAAAGGAATAGAATAATATAACAAAAAAGACATACGTGTCTCTATAGGCCTTGCATTAACACCACTTCAAAAATGTAATGTTAAATGAAAACATAAAAATAGGCAATTAAATTCCCAAAGTACAAGAACATCAAGGGTTCATTATGATGTGAAAAACTCAAGCAGACAAAAACAGCAACCCTACTACTCTACGGGGACATGCATGCACACAAGGTCAGAGCTGGATATCCATCACTAATGCCTGCAGGCACACAACCTTTGGCATCCAAAGCAGTACTTCTCTACTACAATCACTGATAATTTACAGGAAGAAGACAAAACCTTGCTTTATTGCACCCAATAGTAAATCTGTCTTTCCAAATATCTCAATCACCCAGTATCTGAGTTTTTGTCAGGAACACACCACACTAAATCACTGATTGGTTTACAAACACAAGGGATATTTCTAACAACTAATACTAAAAACTTTTATCAAACATCTTACTCCGTTACTTGCAGTGAGTAACTCAGTTACTCTACATACACATGCTTATTTGATGTTAACATGCATGGCAGTTCTATTCTAGTTTCAGATAACAGGTAAAATAAAATAAATAAAAATCAGTAAGCTTTTAATGTTTTCACTTACGACAATCCAAAAGTCCACTCAGTTGACTCAGGTTAGTAAATGATTTTTTTTTCATGTAAAATAACAAACATGTTATACTTACCTCCACTGTGCAGTTCGTTTTGCACAGAGTGGCCCCGATCCACGTCTTCTGGGGTCCCTCGGCGGCTGTCTCTGGTCCTCCCCGCAATTACTGACCACAGTCATGCGAGAGCTCGCATGGTGGTGAGTAATTGCGGGCACGCTCCCGTTAAACAGCAAACGGCCATAGCCGCTCACTGTATCGATCGGCCCTGCCCCTCAGCGCGCCGCGTCACTGGATGTGATTGACAGCAGCACCAGCCAATGGCTGCTCTGCTCTCAATCCATCCGCTCTAGCCAATCAGCGGCCAGGCTGAGCGGCGAAGAGCATCTCGGGACCGCGCGGGACTTTCAAGGGGTCAGGTAAGTAAAACGGGGGCTCGGGGGGGGGGGGGGGGGCGGCAGCATCAGATGTGTTTTCACCTTAATGCATAGATTGCATTAAGGTTAAAAAACATTTTCCTTTACAACTCCTTTAAAGAAAACATGTCAATAAAAAAAATATTGAGGCTGGTACTGTTGACATCTCGTCAACATGTTTTTTCATTAACTTAAAAAAATGCAGCTTAAGAATTTTGACTTCACTTAAAATGTCTAGATTTGCAGTATATTTCTAGGCCTGTGTGTTAAAGTACTGAAACCAGAGTCAGCTAGGCAACTAGCATTTTAAGTATTAAGCATTTTAAGCATTTAGCAATGGCAGTTATCTTTATTTTTCTGACTTTCAGTTTTCTGCACTTTTATGACCATGTAACAGGCTCAGATAGGAATAGCCTTCCTGGACACTATGCTATATACAGTAACTTCTATATACAGTAAATCTCTCTGCCTCCAATATCAACAGTCACTTAAAAGGCAGGCTTTACTCTAAAGGATTGCACTGTGAAACTAGTTAAAGACGAACTCTAGGATCTTACCCAATTTGGAACCTTAGTACCCTTTCCCAATAAAAAAAAAAAAAATATTGTATTTTTTTTACCAATCAATGTTTTTTTTTAATGTATTCCTGGTTTTATTTCTTGTGATGTCATTGTCCCCCTCGGTAAAGGTTCTGCAGGGAGGATCTAGAAGTGTTTCCAAAGGGGAAATAACTACATTTCCCATGAATCCATGGGAAGGCACTGACATGGTGGGAAGGTGAGGCTGTGTTACAAAGACGTGCAGTGAAGACATGTTTGGAAAGCTGCCAATCTATGTCTGTGGGCTGCCGAGAATGGGTGCTGTGAAGTTGTACCTGCCCACAGTATGCAAGTCATTGCTTTCTTCCTGTGTAGTACATGGAGCAAGAAACACGCTCAGAAGCTATTTCTTCAAAAGGGAGAACATAGCGACTCCAGGTTAAACAAAGTGTAAATGGCCTGAATATGGAGGCATGAGGAACATGTTCATGAGAAAAAAGGACTTTAAAAGGAAATAGAGATCTTTCCTTCAAAAAATTAGCAAGTGGCTTGCTTCCTGCCTGGATTTTAGCTTTAAGATATGCATTTGTTTTTACATAAGGCCTGCTGTATTTGAGAGGCTTTAAAAATTCAGGGGTCACATGAAACCTGGTAATTGCAGCACTGCGAGATCCCTAACCCTAAACATTATATTTTAAATAACAGAACCTTGTAATTGTTAACTTGTAACTACTGTACTCTGTTAGTGGCTTCTGTTGTTCACAATGGCTACTTCTATGCTAGGAGGCTGTGTATGAGTTCAGGGAACTAACAGGGCAGCAAGCTAGAGCGGTTGATAAAAGGAAATACTGTAGTTCTGTATCTCCCTCCTCGAACCTCTACATCATTGCTCACTTCTGCAGTGAGGTAGGGGTCAGAGGATGGAACAAGTCATGATGGGGGGACAAAGGCACCCAACACCCCAAAAAGTATTGCATTCTGATGAGGGAGGTTTTAAAGGTGCTTAGTGCTGGTATATGCACCTCTTCCATCCACAACAAATATTTTAGCCCCATTCATCCCTAGCCAGACAACTGTTTACATTAGAAACACTAGGAAACCCTGATAAACAGTTAAATCTGTCAGCTATTGATCAATGCTGTAGCTTAATGATACCATCATTGCTGAAGAGATCTAATTATTATTTTGTTTTTAAATGCTGGAAATTGCAATCTATCCAGTGGCCCAATAAACAGTATAATTTCAGAAATGCTAGCAGTAGTACAATAAAGCTGGGAGTGAATATGTTTTTTCGTGATTTTTTAACAGGCCCCCGTTTCCAGAGACACTGGGCTAGATTCAGGTAGGGGGAAGTAAGTTTATGCGGGCGTAGCGTATGTTTTTTATGCTACGCTGCCACAATTTAGAGAGGCAAGTGCAGTATTCACAAAGCACTTGCTCCGTAAGTTGCGGCGACGTAGCGTAAATCTGCCGGCGTAAGCGCGTCAAATTCAAATTGTCAAGAGGTGGGCGTGTTTTATGTAAAAAAAAAATTGACCCCACGTAAATTACGTTTCTCACGAACGGCGCATGCGCCGGCTGTGAACGTATCCCAGTGCGCATGCTCCTAATCACGTCGCAAATAGTCAATGCTTTCGACGTGATCGTAATTTACGCAAAGCCCTATTCGCAAACGACTTACGCAAACGGCGTAAAATTTTCAAAATTCGACGCGGGAACGACGTTCATACTTAAGATTGGCTATGCCTCATATAGCAGGAGTAACGTTACGCCGGAAAAAGCCTTACGCAAACAACGTAAAAAAAATCCGCCTGGCGCACGTACGTTTCTGAATCGGCGTATCCAGCTCATTTGCATATTCTACGCTGAAATCGACGGAAGCGCCACCTAGCGGCCAGCGTAAATATGCAACTAAGATACGACGGTAAGAGACTTACACCAGTCGGATCTTAGCCTAATTTCGGCGTATCTTGCTTTCTGAATACAGAAAGAAGATACGCCAGCGCAGCTTTGAATTTACGCGGCGTATCAATAGATATGCCGTCGTGAATTCTTGCTGAATCTAGCCCAAGGTATTTATAGAAAAGAGTTTAAAGCAGCAACTCTTTCAACACAAAAAGATAAAAGTCAGAATCAATGATTTGCTTTAGTAAATTGGAGACAAATATTTGCCACTTCCATGTAGCAAATCCTTGGCAAAAATGTAATAAAAAAAGTCTCATATTGTAGAACTAAATCTGAAATAAATGTGAAAAGTTCTGTTAAAGGACAAAATTGTTCTACAAAATGTCCTTTAGAAAATGTTACAATAACATATTGAAGGGCAGAGTATATAGAGTCATGGAATGATGCTGCGTGGTTGGATTTGTTACTAGATTTTTTTTCGACAATACCAGACAGCTTTAAGATATAGAAACTGACAATGAAAGGATACATTTTGCAGTAACGCTAAAATGACACACAGAAATAATTGGATCTGAAGTTTTATAAGTACATTACAGAGCACCACTTATTTTATGAAAAATAAAGCTTGGAGTACAAAGTACACATACGAACTTCATGTTTCCAGAGAAGGGTATGCAAATTACTCTTCATCAATATTTTATTTTACCACTTCTTATTAAAATTTCATTTTACCACTCATATTTAAGTTTTCCCCTTATCTGTTTCGATAAGTGCAAAAAAAAAACGTGTTGATCCTTTCAGAAATCCAGTGCCATGTTAGGTACTGTGTACTCTGCAGTATTAGCTTAAGCATTGCGATCAGCCCTGCTCAGTTCACCTCTGTGAACAAGATATGCAGAGAGTATTGTTTGGGGACATGCACCCGCACCCACAGGGGATTGTCAAATTGTGAGCATCTGATGTGTCCATGCAACAAGTGCTTCCCAACTGACATGAATGGGCTTGTCTAAATGCAAATGCACGGAACACCTGTGCAGGCAAAACATGGCTCTCACGCTGTACTTGTGTAAGGCTGCTTTCACACTGGGGCACGGGTGGCGTTTTCAGCTGCGATTTACTGTAGTTTTTGGTGACTTTCACAATGAGACTGTCGGGGGCGTTTTTCAGGCGCTTTACTTTCGCTATTTTTAGCCCAAAAGCGCCTGAAAAATGCCCCAGTGTGAAAGGGGTCTAATTGAGATCTTACAGAGATAGGTGGGGGGGGGGGGGTTAGAGTTCCTAACATATTTCCTGTCCTAGTGTGATAATGCTGCTCCTCTATTAATACAATGAGTGTTGTCACCCTAGGAAAAGCAATGTGTTGCAGGCAAATAGAGGAAAAAAAGACAGAGAAACAAAAAAATAATTGTGCCATCACTAATCTAAAGATGGGTATGCTGCATTATCGAATATGTTAGACTGGATCCTTAGCTACAAATCAGGCTTATGCATGGAAAACAGCTTAACTGGCATTTATATTAATTTGTATATCTATCTATCTATCTATCTATCTATCTATCTATCTATCTATCTATCTATCTATCTATCTATCTATCTATCTATCTATCTATCTATCTATCTATCTATCTATCTATCTATCTATCTGTATTAAATGGTGACTTTCCATTTGTTTCCAACAAAACATTCCTTTGTCAATCATGCTAATAATTAGGTATCTCTATAGCATCATCCAGTATCCAGTCCACAAGCACAGCTTGTTCAGTTAGCACACACAAAACACAGACCCTTGCTGCTCCTTAGTCCACTGCATGAATTAGGAATGGACAGTTCAAGAGTCACTCAGGCCTCGTACAGTCCGCCGGACCGTTTTCAGCGGACATGTCCGCCCGGAGATTTCTGTCTGATGGTTGTACACACCATCAGACAGAAATCTGCGCGTACACGATACGCGGTGACGAGGCCGCGTCATCGCCGCGACGATGACGCGGCGACGTGCGCGGCCCTGGAAGTTCAATGCTTCCACGCATGCGTCAAAGTGATTCGACGCATGCGAGGGATGGCGGCCGATCGGACATGTACAGTGAGTCTGTACAGACGACCGAACATGTCCGACGGACAGACTTCCAGCGGACATGTTTCTTAGCATGCTAAGAATCATTTGTCTGCTGCAAAATGGTCGGCTGGACAAATGTCCGCTGGAAACCTGTCCGGTCGGCCATACACACGACCGAACATGTCTGCTGAAACTGGTCCGCGGACTATCTGTATTTCTGAAATCGCATCGCAGACATCACATGTGATTTGCGCTGCAGTGCGGTGCGAATCACATGCAATGTCTGGCATCGCACCACTGTTAACCGGGCCCAAGTCCCTACAAATGTCACCTAACATTTTTTACAATTTATTTTTGTACTAATTTTTTTCAGAATGATGGGGGGCGGGGTTTTATTTTTAAAATATATTTTTTCACAGTGCTTTTGGGAAAGGGGGTGGGGGGATGGTGCAGTGAACGGTGTCAGTAGGGCAGTGGTCGGTAGGGCAGTGGTTGGTGTCAGTGGGGCAGTGGTCGGTGTCAGTGGGGTAGTGGTCGGTCTCAGTGGGGTAGTGGTTGGTGTCAGTAGGGTAGTGGATGGTGTCAGTGGGGCAGTGGATGGTGTCAGTGGGGTAGTGGATGGTGTCAGTGGGGTAGTGTTCGGTGTCAGTGGGGCAGTGGTTGGTGTCAGTAGGGAAGTGGATAGTGTCAGTGGGGTAGTGGATGGTGTCAGTGGGGCAGTGGTTGGTGTCAGTAGGGCAGTGGTCGGTGTCAGTAGGGAAGTGGTCTTGGGGCACTGGACCGTGTCAGTATGGGGGGGGCGATTGTGGTGTCAGTGATGGGTGTCAGTGGAGTAGTGGACGGTGTCAGTGGTCCTGGGGCTCTGGACGGTGTCGGTATGGGGGGCGGTTGTGGTGTCAGTGGGCGGTGTCAGTGGTCCTGGGGCTCTGGATCGTGTTGGTATGGGGTACGGTTGTGGTATCAGTGGTGGGTGTCAGTGGATGTGTCATTGGTCCTGGGCCCCTGGACCGTGTCAGCATGTGGGGGTGGGGGGGTGGTTGTGGTGTCAGTGGGGTAGTGGACGGTATCAGTGGTCCTGGGGCTCTGGACCATGTCGGTATGGGGGGGGGCGGTTGTGGTGTCAGTGGTGGGTGTCAGTGGACGGTGTCATTGGTCCTGGGCCTCTGGACCGGGGGGCGGGGGGTGGTTGTGGTGTCAGTCATTTTTTATTTTCAATTTCATTTTTTTATCTTTTTTTTTTTTGCTATTTTATTTTTTATGTCTTTATATAGTTTTTATCAGCCCTGTTGGTGGGCTTTGGTGACATGTCAGGGGTCTAAACAGAGACCCCTGACATCTCCCCTTTCAGACAGAGAAAGGACATAGGACAGATTCCCCAGTCCTTTCTCTACATTGAAGTAGAATGGAGGGAAGACAGCATCTTCCCTCCATTCATAAACTGAGCAGAGTAACACACAGGTTACTCTGCTCAGTTATCACAGGATGCACAGCGATCGGTAACGAACGCTGTGTCCCAGTCAGAAAAAACAAGGGCTGGTAATTGACATACCAGCCCCTGTCTCTCCATTCTGACAGATCCCCCGTGCCCCCCCCCCCTCCTCGCAGCCATGGTACAGGAGAGGAGAAGATAAAGACATTTGTAAAAACACAGGCGGCTGCGGGGAACGAGGGGGGGAGACAGTGGGGGATGTAAAAGACACGGAGGGGGACGAGGGGGAGTGGAGGAGTAAGCGCTGCCTCTCTCATCTCCTGTTTTTTGTGCACTTGTGCAGGAGTAACTGGAGCGCGCTCTATCTCTCCTGCACATGCACTTCAGTCTCCCCTGGCACGAGGCTCGTCCTTGCAACGCTGGCTGGCCAGGGGAGTGTAGCGGTGGGCGCAGGAGTCCTCTGACGTCACGACTACGCCCACCGAGTGCCAGGAATCAGAAACGCCCACCAATTCGATGATATTGTGGGGCTCCTTACAGCTGAGGGGTTGAGTAATAAAAAAAAAACAATACATGCAGGAGGCATGTATATCATTATAGATATTAAATATGTTAATATCTTGTAAATGATGGTAGTGGGTTTACATCCACTTTAAGTAATTATAGCCAAATACATTCTCCTCGAATAGCCTCTATTAAACTCAGTGTGGGGGAAAGAGAAGAGAGGAAAAAAGCCTCCAATGGTGCAGTATTAAAGGTAATGGAACTGTTTATTGTTAAAATGTGGATGTACTTTTACATTTAAAAGCATAAAAATGAGTGAAAACAATTAAAATGAACAGCGGCGTTCTCAACGCCTCCTCACGTCACTCCTGGTGTACGTCTGCCCACGGGCAATCCCTAGGGATTGAAGCCACTCCCCACTCTATTCATAAGTAAAAAAAAAAAGGTTTTGCCAAAGTTTTTGGTTTAAGATAATTTCATGATACTGCTGTGATCCACAAATACATGAAATATCAATTTGTGTACTTTTAATTATGGTGCTGGAAATAAAATGTAACAAAATGAGAAATGCTACCACAAGAACATAAAACCATGTTAATGATGAGATTATAAAAGCATTTCTGAAAAACCTTTCAATTAAATGTGGAACAATGATCCTATCAAACTAAGGATATTACTGCTGAATGAAGTTGAAGCCAACTGTACTGCCTGTATTATACCCAATTAAATTGTTGAAATGCTTAACTTTTACAAGAGGCACGCAGCCAAAATGTAGAATTAAACATGACGAAAACTGTACCCAGTGTCCTGAAATTTTCAAAGACGAAACTTTGTGTGGGATTGGATTAGTTTAAGTTATTTTCAATGTAGTTCTGCATAGTTTAGTAATAGTTCACTGTATGATTGAAAAATGTACAAAGAGTTTTTTTTATTATTACTTAAATGTCTTTATTGAGAATAAAATCCAATAAAATAATTTTAATAAAATGAAACATTTTTGAGTTCATCCATAAATAACAGTAAGCATACATAAATTACAATTACAATGAGTTTCTAGCTTTCCATCAGTTCTTAGAGAAAAAATAAAAATCATAAATATATATTGGAGGAGATTAATTTTTTCTTTGAATAACAGATATGGAATTTAGGAGCTGCATGCCACATGCGACAAAGAATGAAAAATTAATAGACTAAATATTTTCTGGTGTTTTGTTTATTTTAATGTGCATTGCTTTATATGGCTTTAGCCAACATAGGCCAAGGCAAAGGATGGCAAAGTTGCCAAGTTGGGCACAACATTTCCCACAAATCAAGTTGCTGACTGTCAGTAACACATTTTAGGAATATTCAAAAAATCGAGTCTGCTGCCCTGCAAGGTCCCCCTTGTTGCTGTCCTCTTCCTTTCAATAACAGTTTTTCAGCACAAAACAGGCCAGGGATGACCCCTGCTACTATAATTCAATAAGAAACGTTTCTGCAGCCCAGAGTGTGGTGATTCATTTATTTTTCTGACCGATTTGCAGGAGTGCAATGAGCTGGTCCAGCAATTGGTAAATTTCACACAGAGCCTATGATGAACCACTCACTGTGCAGGATACATATATTCTTCTGTTATGTAGTTACAATCCCTGTACACCTAGAACCAAACTGTTAGCAAAATGGTATGACAACTTGCACCACTCTTCTAGTAGTCATTGGGCGCCTTAACAGAAAGTGAGCAAATGGACCCCATCATGTCTGTCCCTAGCCTCAGAGTAGTTAGTGTGGCTCTTGAACAGGTTATACTAAGCCTAGCCTAAGATCTGGATTAGGAAGAGTCAGCAAAAAAAAATGGTTTAGACGGCAAGAAAAATCTATTTAAACTTGGTGACACATAACAGAAGCAGACATTTCTGGTGAAATGTTGTTTAACCCCAGACAAACACTAATAGAGTCATCTATATATTTGTAAAAAAACCTAGCTGACCCAGGTTGATGTGGTCCGCCTTTAGTTTGGTGGTGTTTTGGTTTGGTAGGCATGTTTGGTTCCACTCTTGCATTTCTTTTGTTTTTCCAGTGCTATTTTTTGCTAGACCAACTATAGGTAGGGGCATGGTCAGATGATCACCTGCCCCTTATCTATTGATTAGCACTCCTGTGCTCCTATTGAGGAGACTTTAAAATGCATAGTTAGGACTGCAGTACATGGAGTGCCTTGATGGGGCCTGCAGCTTACACAGGTATTTGCAAGTCCATTCAACTAAACCTCTGTTTTTTTTTTTGTTTTGTTTTATTGGCACTTTTGACACATTTTTGGGACCATTGGCATTTATATAGCAATCAGTGCTATAAAAATTCACTGATTACTGTAAAAATGTCACTGGCAGGGAAGGGGTTAAAACTAGGGGCGATCAAGGGGTTACATGTGTTCCCTAATGTGTGTTCTAACTGTAGGGGGATGGGACTGACTAGGGGAAGAGATTGATCGCTGTTCATACATAGTATGAACACAAGATCCAGTCTGCTCACCCATGAGAGAACCAGGATGTGTGTTTACACACACACATCCCCGTTCTCGCTATGTAACAAGCAAACGCGGGTGCACGGCGGTCATCGCGACCTTCTGGCACTTGCATCGGCTCCGAGGACAGACCTCGGGGCTGATGTACAGATACGACGGCTCGCGAACGGGGCCAGCCTGGAGCAGTATAACTGCAGCGGCTGGTTCGGAATCGGTTAAATTCTATTAAAACAAAAAAGCAGTGCTTTGCATTTAAAATAGTTCCTGACCCTTTCCAAAAATACAGAGGCAACAAAAAGTATTGATGTGAACATGTTCCATAGGAACCCATGTTTAAAATAATGTCTTGCGTTTCTGCAAAAAGCATGAAAAAACGCATTAGTGTGAAGTAAACCTAAAGTATAACTAAAGGCACAACTTTTTTTCAGTTTTAGATAGAGGGGAGTTGGATTAGAACACCTGTCAGCTTTTGTTGCTGTCTATGCCCTTGTTAAGGAGATTCACCCTCTCTATTTGTCCTGTTTACAATTATCATTGAAAGCGAAAGAACATCCTAAAGTTTGGGTTTTCCCCAGAAAAGTAATAGAGGGATTATCTTCCAATGAGGACACTAGTTCTGGTGACCCGAGGTCCCCAAGAAACTCCTTTAATTTCCAGGGATTTCCTCTCGCTTCCTGTTTGGCTATGGGACAGGGAGTGAAGTTAAATCTCCCCAATGGGACACAGATGGCAAAAATAAACCTTACAGGGGTGATAACCCTCCCCTACTTTATCCAAAATGAAAAAAAAAAAGTTTAGCCTAAAATTCTGCTTTAAAGAACTCACAAAAGGAAATACATTTCATATACCACAAAATAAATGTTTTTTTTTTCCACTGAATGTTGTGCCAATGAAAAAAAAATGTATACTAGCTGATTCAGACAAACAGTAGAACACGTTGTGATAGCTTGCACAGTGCAATTACTCACAGCAATTAATTTCAGATTCCTGTAATCAATTAGGGAAACTATTTAAATCCCAACTCTACTTTTTACATTTTATAAAAAAGTGAGGGCGAAACAAGATAGTAATAAAAAAGAAGTCAAGGTTGTGATACTTTTAATCTAGAATTGTCCTCCACAGTAAGTCTCCCCTTCCCATTAGAAGTCACTAATCTTCTCAGTGAAATGATATCTAGCATCATTTAACCCCCTTTCTGTGAGCCCAGGCTGTCATGGACATGCCCGCTGAGGACATGTCATCATGTCATCCTGTGATCACAATACTGTTCTGAAGAGTGTAATGACATATGAACAGCAAACCAGTCAAAGGCTACTAGAAAAGGGGTATTCAGATATATTGGGGTTAAAAAAAGGGCAATGAGTTTCTAATAATCCTTATAATTATTTGCAGATTTCTACTCAACCTATAGAAACAGATGCAACATCACAAACTGAACAATTACAGTGATTCTTCCTGAAGCATCTATTCATTAGAAAATGACTCACATACCTAATTAATTGTGAAAAGTTGCAACCAATTTCATCTCTGAATGTAGCAGAGAGTAAATGATTTTTAAGCAGCAAATTGAAAATACTAATATAATGTTGTGATATTTTGGAATTTATCAGGCAAAATATACTGTAGATGGAAAAAAAAATAACAAAAATATCAGTCTCATTTAACATCACAAATCAGAAAGAAGAAAATACTTAGCCAAGGTATAATAACCATCCTGTGATACCAGCACAAAAGACCACAATCTAAAATCACATAAACATACTACTAGGTTTTAAATTTAATCTTAGCCTACCAATGTAATGGGGTGTCTTTCAATTTGCAGTGTGTCTCCAGGGATTTGGGGCAATTCTGAATGAAGCTGTGACCCACTGAACTTCTATTGTACCAACTACAACAACTCATATTGTTTATTCCAGGTGATGTCCAACGTTCTGGGATTCTTACCCACTGCAGCACAAAGTACCAATCAAACTTACAACCAGCTGTATACTATTCATGTAACCTTGACTGGTAAGATAACTTTGCCATGGGGCTAATACTGAGGAACAATTACACATCAATCACGAACAGAGATTTTGTCCCTCTCCAAAATGTAACAGGAACAGAGATGCCGCTCTACACCCTATACTCTCCACCAAGTGAATTCCTCAGAAGAAGTGAAGTCACCACTACCAAATCCAGGGCTCTGAAGTCTGTGCACTTCGCCACACACGATTATGGTTCTGGAGTTATTTCTGGCATGCCATGTTTCATGGAAAAGGATCCCCTAAGGTTCACAACTTCTGATTTGGTCTTTTTGATAATTTAAGTCTAAAAATTTCAGTCTAAAAAAAATACTAAATCAAGTCCAATGTCTAATCACCTCATGATGAAAAATGCAGGATTTACCGAGGGGGTCAACCATGAAATCCATCACCCATGATCCACATTCACAGCATCATGTACTGAAGAGGTATCACAGACTAATAGGGACTCAGTATCTTCAAGACCAATTTTCTACCAAGCTCTTTAGTGCAGAGAAGTGAGCCACTTCCAGCATTAGCAAGGAACGAGGCAGAGACTTCTCCAGAGATACAGATTAAGTACTGCCTACCAGCTCGCTGCCGGAGGACTCCAGACCAACAGCATGAAGCAGAAGTGTGATCTTTTAGGAAGAGTTGGGAAGAAACATTTTGATTCAGTAACAATAATCTGAAATATGTCCATAAAAGTGATACGCACAACTGATGCTGCTCTAAAATCTTGCCTTATTAGGAAAACCACAGTGTACAAGTCACAGATACAGTAAGTTGATGCGTTTCAGCCTACACGGCTTTAATCATAGGTAGTGATTAAAGCCATGTAGGCTGAATTGCATCAATGTACTGTATCTGTGATGTGTACACTGTGGTTTTCTTAATTAGGCAAAATTTCAGAGCAGCATCGGTTGTGCATATCACTTTTATGGACAATTATCTTCAGCTGTGCGACTGCAGATCAAGCACCCATGAGCTCTACTAATGGTGTATTGTATGGGTAGCAGCACTGGACTCTTCACTAATATCATCTAACATATGTGCAGCCTGAGAAGGAGCCTCCACAACATTACCTGGTCAACTACAACTACAGGTTTATAAATATAGCACCATACAGGAAATAATGTGAAGGCTGGACTTATTTTGGGAATGCAGAATCAATGCCGCAACAATTTTTCCTTACTAATGAAATACATATAACTGGTATTTAGGCCAAAGCTTAGGAGGAGAGACTTAAAGGCTGAAGTAAAACAGAAACAATTCTAAAATGCAAAAAAAAAAAAAAACACTACTGCCCAATCTAAACCTTCAAGTCACAAAAACCTATAAATAGTAGCCCATAAGCCCAGTGATAACAAACTAAACAAAGTCACATTTTTGGGGGATACTCACTATTTGAGGGAGTTTTTCTTCTCAATAAACGAGGTGAAGCTCTGCTGACAGCCATTCTCCAACCATGTGCAGGCATAACCTTGTATATTATTGAGTATTCTCTCTACAAAATATTTTTTTACCACATTCCCTAATCTTAGTGGAAATTCACTTGAAAACATGTTCTACTCCTTTAGTAAATCAGTCCCTCTTTAGTCAGTACTACTACAAATGGAGTAAAATGCGGCTTGTGAAGGCTTATGTACATTTCTCAGCTATACAGGTCTGTAGGCTCAGTTCACTAAGCTATGATTGCTATTTTCGGCAATAAGAAAGAGAAAATAAATAACAATCACCAAGCTGGTAATAACAATCATTACGACAAATAACCCATGTGTTATGGATTGGTGAATTGAGTCTGATGTGAATTGCAAAAATAACCCATAAGCAAGTGAGAATCATCTCAAAAGAATTTCTAAAGCAAACCAGTTGCTAACACAGACTTCTTTCTTTCAGTTACATAAATATGATCTGAAATAAGCTTGTGATCTTATCAGACCCAATGCACCCTGAGTCTTGCCATGTGTTCTCTAGAGGATGTTAGTACAGCATGCTATCTTGTCAGGAAACAATGTGTTTGAAATATGATGTTGAATCAGGACAGGACAATATCATCATGTTTTGCAAACCATGTGCTACGAGCAGTTGCAACATTCAAAACTAGATAAAAATAGTGATGGTGCGGCGCTGTAGGGTGACTGATGAATTACCGTAACTAATAGCTCAAATTTGAAAGTGCAACTGCAAATACTGTGGATGTGTACACATCAGAATGCATCAAAAGTGATTGGATAAATGAACAGGATAAGGTGCATAAAAACAATTGATATAAAAAGGTTTCAAGGTGCCATAAAGTGAACAAAAGGGTACACCAAGTTAAACAACTGGGCACAAATAACATCCGTGATCAATCAAAAATGAGGATGACAAACAAAAAGATGAAAATTAAATGATTAATAATAAGAGTCCATATAATATATGATGAGTGATGATTCCCTTCACCAAACAGTGAGTGAAAAGGCTGGTGTCAACCCCTCCAAAGTAATGGCACCTTAATGTGCACTATCCTCTTACCTTACGGCTGTAATGTAACAATCATGTATTTGGTTTAAATGCTGAAGATGGCCTCCGCGGGTCCTCTGCAGGGTCCCTTTCTAATAGATCTGGTGTAGGTTCCCTTTAGCTGGGTATAGCCTCTCATGGGGTTACCTCAGTACCAATGGTTAGGATGGAAGAAAGATCCCAGATAGTGTAATAACGTTTGGATCAACCATTTATTACTAAAAACGTAGAGCTAGTACACTCACTTTTTTAAATCGCTCACAGACAATCCATGAGTGGAGAGCTCGTATTTCTGCATCATTTCCGGTTTTTGCCTATAGCTCAATTCCAACGTGTATTGTCATGCCCATATCCATATCCGTGAGGATACATGTTGGGATTGAGCTATAGGCAAAAACCGGAAGTGATGCAGGAATAAGAGCTCACCACTCGTGGATTGTATGTTTCTAATCATGTTAATCACTTAGTTGTAGTACACAGCGCGAGAGAGTACCATTTATTTCAACATTCAAAGCTAGACTGCTAGAATTCCGTTTGTTGGTGTGTGTTATATAGTAATACTGGCACTAGGCACATGAAATATATGGTAAAAGTGGATGTAAACTCACTCTCATCCCTTCTATTGACATAGTCGTTATCTACAAGGATATACATGCCTCATGCATGTATCCTTACCTGTCAAATGTCTTCCCTCTGTCTGTTATGAGACTTGAAAAACTGCAGATTCTGTGGGTGGGTCTGTTGTCAGGAGCTTGGTGGGTGGAGTCGTGATGTCAGTAGACTCCCCGCCCACCTCTACACTCCCCTTGCCAACATGCATTTTCTCCTGAGTATTTCTTACACTGAACTTCTGCTATGATCACCAACATCCAGTCAAAACCCAGAAAAGTCACCACATGACTTCAGCATGTCCAATCATGCTGAGGTGTGGAGCAGTCAATCCTGGGAGAGCTGGAGAAGAAAGGAGGAGGGGATGAGAATTACACATAATGCCTCTCTAAGGCTCTTCCACGATATATGTAAATCACCTGTGACTCACAGCAAGGGGGAGAACGGACTGGTATTTCTCTGTCTGTCTGTTTTTATCTCACTGAAAAAAGATAAGAGGATAGCTCATAGCTGGATTAACTCTATGTGGCAAAACTGGGCACAGATGATGTGAAATCCTATACTGTACAAGTTACAAGCCTAGATTAAAGAAATTGGGGTTTACATCCACTTTAATAATTGTAATGAAATAATTTCACCAGTGAAGTTAATTTTTCTTTTGTTTGTATAATTTTTTTCTCTATCATTTACCTATTTGAGCCTTTACATATTCAGTATATTCATATACTGTACTTATCCAAGGAGGACCAAAGAATAGCTTATTGCCTGCAAGGTTTATTATCCCAATAATTGGATCTAAACAATAATTTACATTGATGTGACAGAACACAGTTTTTGTTGGCCCACTTTTATAAGCTTGAGTCACTTGAATATATTTATTATATGGACACTTATTAGCTGTCTTTATTCAAATAATATTTTTACTTTTATTTAGCACTACCGTATATGTTTATAAGGTAGTATATTTTGTATGGTAGTATATTTGATTATGGGTTATGGGACATAAAAGAAAATGTATTTATTTTGAGCAGAGTGGTGCATATTATATTTACTTGTCTGATGTAGCTTTGAGCCACATTTTAAAATCATTTTTCTACCATGCATGAAAAGCGCCTTTGATTTTTCTCTGCTTGGTCCAACTGTGGCAAATGATGCAGCATAGTATTTACTAATGATCACTTGTTGCTCTGTAGTTCCTTATGTACAATTAAATGGAAGGAGGTGGGTGAAAATAACTGGCAGAATATATGACTACTTCAGTGTTTTATGCAACAAAAACTGAACTTAAATTTTACACAAGACCGGTTTACACGGTCACCTACCACTCAATCTTGTCAAAACTTTTCACACCGGTAATGCAGACCCTGAAAGTGTCATATGATAGCAGATTACACCTAAACTAAACTACACATACTGCTTGATTGCGCTTGTGCCATCCTTGACACTTTCAATGTTGTCAATATGTTTGTATTGTCTGCTGACTTTACAGTGGAACATTCATGCTTAATTGTAATTACCTGAAATTTTCAATAAAAATATTAGAAAATATTACATGTAATGTGCAAATGTTACTGAGCTATTGGATGCATTAATCATTGAAAATAATAATACAATGTTGATTGTTATAATCCTAAACACAAAGGGGCAGATCCACGTACCTCCGCGCCGGGCGCAGCGTATCTAAGATACACTACGCCGCCGTAACTTTTTTCTTTTTTTCAAATCCTCAAAGAATTTGCGCCATAAGTTACGGCGGCGTAGTGTATCTTTGGTGGCGTAATGGCGCGCCATTCAAATCTCTGTGATGGGGGCGTGTTTTATGCTAATACGGCGTGACCCGATGTAAACAATGTTTTTTTTAACTGCGCATGCGCCGTCCGTGAGGGTATCCCGGTGCGCATGCTCGAAATTTACCCGGAACAAGCCAATGCTCACGACGATGACGTAATTCTACGCAAATCTCTATTCGCGAAATGACTTACACAAACAACGTAAAAAATTCAAAATTGTACGCGGGAACGACGGCCATACTTAACATTAAGTATGCCACCATATAGCAGCTTTAACAATACGCCAGAAAAAGCCGAACGACGTAAACAAAATGCGCCGGCCGGACGTACGTTCGTGGATCGCCGTAACTAGCTGATTTGCATACTCAACACGGAATTCGACAGAAACGCCACCTAGCGGCCGCTGAAAAATTGCAGCTTAGATCTGACGGCGTACTAAGACTTACGCCTGTCGGATCTAGCCGAGATGCCGTTGTATCTTGTTTTGAAGATACAAAACAAAGATACAACGCGCAAATTTGAAATTACGCGGCGTATCAAGAGATACGCCGGCGTAATACCTTTGTGGATCTGCCCCAAAGACTACAGGACTATGAAAGAACTATTTTGTTACTAAATCAGCCTGATATTTTCATACAAAGCTAAATACAGTATATGTTTGTGCATTATTTTCAGCTATTGAACCATGCAGGGTTAATTCCCGAGTTACGATGAGAACTGTCAAAAGCATTCATAATAGTATGCATAGATTTTCCTCCCTGTTTGAAAATCTCTGTGGTTGCTCAGTAATCTTCCCCTTTTCTCCATAGAAAAAGGAAACAATACCTTAATCACCCGCATACAATATCAATATGTCAGACAAATCTGAATTCTGTAAAATAGTACCTTCCATTTTATAATCTATGTTACATTGTAGAAGAGTGACACCTGGAACTGGGTTGCATACTATGAATAACAGAAATACTTATTTTATATTATCAATCTATTTTGTGTAAAGAATTGTATATTTGTGTTGGGCCTTTACAAGGCTTTGGCAGCTATGCATGCTTCAGTATGAGATCCCTTGGCTGTGATCTACAGTATTAATCACTTGACCACTGGGCACTTAAGCCCCCTTCCTAACCAGACCAAATTTTTGCTTTCAGTGCTCTCACATTTTAAATGACAATTATTCAGTCAGGCAACATGCCACCCATATGAATTTATTTGTTCACACAAATATAGCTTTCTTTTGGTGGTGTTTGTTTTGGTGTTTTTTATTTTTTTGCGCTATAAATGAAAATAGAATGAACATTTTGTAAAAAATTGCATTTTTCCTTGTTTTGGTTAGAAAATTTTGCAAACTTTCTTCATACATTTTGCCCAAAATGTTTATTTATTTTTTCACAGAGTTTCCATATTAACATACCACAAATGACACCCTAAAACACATTCTACTACTCCTCCCGAGTATGGTGATACCACATGTGTGAGACCTTTACACAGCCTGGCCACACAGGCGTTCTAGGGACATAAATTACACATTTCATTTTTTTGACTACCTCTTACACTTTTGAAGGCCCTGGAGCACCAGGACAATGGAAATGTCCACAAAATGACCCCATTTTGGAAAGAACACACCCCATGTATAGTCTATGAGGCATAATGAGCCTTTTTCTCAAGTTTTTGGAAAACATGGGAAGAAAATTAAAACTCTTTTTTTTTTTTTTTTACACAAAGTTGTCCATTTATAAGATATTTCTATCACATAGCATGTACATTGCAAAAATTACACCCCAAAATACGTTCTGCTACTCCTCCCAATAACGATACCACATGTGTGAGACTTTTCCACAGCCTGGCCACATACAGAGGCCCAATATGCAGGGAGCACCGTCAGGGACATACATTTCACATTGCGAGTGTCCATTCTTCACCCCTCTTCCTTCCGGGGGCCACAAACTCCGGCTCTTTGACTGTACGTAGTCGCTTGACGTCACTCCTGTGAATGCGCGCAGGAGCTGCAAGTTATGACATGACACCAGCTTGAAACAGCACAGCGTGCCCTTTCAAGGCAGCATATGCGCAGAAGACTGCATCGTTCAGGGACATTGCAAATATCTCCGAAATCGCGTAGGTTTAGGAGATATTTCAAGCACCTAAAGGTAAGCCTTAAAGGCTTACCTGTAGGTGAAAGTGGTCTGTAAGGGTTTACAACCACTTTCAAGAAGCAGTGGAGTCACAATTTCCAAATCCAGAGCCCTTAAGTCTGTGCACTTTGACACACAGGATCCTATTTAAGAAGCTATTGCTGGTGTCCTGACACAACATTGACCTCTGCTGTTCATGCCTCACGGAAAAGGATCCCTGATGTTGAAAACCTCCAACATGGTCCACTTTATATGTCTACAGAATCCACACAAAGCCACATTCAGAAAAGCTAAATAGAAAATTCCCTTGAAAAGCAAAAATTCCCATACAAAGTGAATTTGCATTTAGTAAATCCACCCTGAGGCCTCGTACACATGGCCGAGAAACTCGACGGGTAAAACACATCGTTTTGCTCGTCGAGTTCCTTGTGAAGCCGCCGAGGATCTCGGCGAGCCAACTTTTCCCATTGCCGTCGGGGAAAAAGAAGACATGCTTTCTTTTTGGCCCAACTAGATCCTCGGCGGTTTCCTCGTTGAAAAGTGTACACACGACCGGTTTCCTCAGCAAAAAAAAAAAAAACAGCAAGCTTCTTGCAGGTTTTTGCCGAGAAACTCGGCCATGTGTACGAGGCCTTAGAGTTAACTGGCAATTGCCCAACTTTTACTCTTCTGAAGGGACCCCCAAGGAGCCTTCCTTCCTGTTGTGATCCATTGGCAGAACCCAGACGTATACCTATTAATTCCAGATATGGGGGAACACAGTCTGCCTATAACACTGCACTTTAAATGCAACAAAGTCCTCTCCAAAAGCAGACTTCCAGCTGTGAATAAAAGACTCCAGCTCAGATCAAAGTAGCGATTTCCCCAAGCAATGGTGATTATGTTCTGTGCACCATCACTCACCAAGCAGGTAGATTACTTGCTTCTTCTGTCCACTGTCATTGGCTCTTAGTCTGCTCATATTCAAACTTTCAGGTCCTCCAGCATCAGTGACCACTTCCTTTACTTGGCATACAAAGACCTCCGTCCCCTTGCGTGTGTCCACCCAAACCAAATAAAGTGGGTACTGATGCTGCAGGACCTGAGCATTTGCAGAGGATAACACTGAAAGTTCACAGAGATGAATAATCTTATGCCTTGTACACACAAGCGGAATTTCCGATGGAAAAAGTCAGATGGAAGCTTTTCATTGGATATTTCGTCCGTGTGTATGCCCCATTGCACTTTTTCCAACTGAAATTCTGACGGCATTAGATAGAGAACAGGTTCTCAATTTTTCCGATGGAAAAAAATTCTATTGGAATTTCCGTTCGTCTGGATGCAATTCCGACAGACTAAAAACCACGCATGCTCAGAATCAAGTCGACGCATGCTCAGAAGCATTGATCTTCATTTTTCTCGGCTTGTGGTAGTGTTGTACATCACTGCGTTCTTGAGAGTCGCAATTTGGTGTGACCGTGTGTATGCAAGACAGCTTGAGCGGAGTTCCGACGGAAAAAACTGGTCGTGTGTACAGGGCATAGGAGTTTTAACAGGCACTGTATGTTTTACCCAGAACATCCAGTCAATTGACCAATCACAAAACTATTGTCAGATAAGAATGTAAAACTACACTGGGTGTGAGAAAAGGCCCTCTACATGCAAAAAATATCACAAAATATAGCGCAAACATTGTGAATCTCATTTTGAAATATAACTTTAATATGGTCTTGTACTGTATGATGATGTTTATTTTGAATGCAGCTGAATGTGAAAGAAAAAAAATTAACTGCATGATGGACTTTAAAAGCAATGGCTTCCTTTACATAATACGGTGGAAGAAAATAGTCCTATTTTACATTATTTACAAGAAGCTGTTAAGCTTTTAAGGTCCACAATGTGGTTGAATTTTATTTTTTTCTTTCTCATTACAATTAAGTTGCATTCAAAATAATCATCATTCAGTAAAATACCCATTAAAAGTTATTTCACAATGTTCTTTATATTCTCTATTATTTAAATGTAATGCAGTAACCAATTTTTTTTCATTGATACATTTTTTTCTTCAGAAAGCTAACAATTTGTAATTAATTCTCAATTTTCATCAGTATATTAGCAAAAAAAAACATAAATTATGGTGATAGTGTAAAGCCCGATCAAAGAGTCTGCTTAATGTAATGTGTTTGTTTAATAACCTAATCACTTCCATTTTGCATTGAGACACAGGAAACCCATTATGTAAGCAAGAGAAATTGATGATGATAGTTTATTTTAACATCTGAAAAATATCAGATGTGTCGCACAGTTTTAGTTCTACTTAGTCTTAAGTAGAAATTTTGTAGCTGTATGCTGCAGCACTCCTGCAGACTTTTGCAGAAGTTTTTTTTTTTTTTTTTTACTGAAGTTGTTGACATCATGACCAAACAAACAGCTGTAATTATACAACGCGCTGTGTCTAATCTTTAACAATACCCAATTGGTTTGCTGCTAAAATCTGACATAAAACCACTGCTATAAAAATATCTACAATATATGCCTTCTAGTTCATATTCAGTGACACCATCCATGAATCAAAATGTATAATTCAGTGTCAAGTAAAATAAAATAGTCTCAGAAGTATGGTGAAAGTTCCAGATAGTCATGAAAATACATGTACAATATCAAGAATGTGAAATAACTTTAAGAGACAATATTAAAATTGCGAAGGGGAATTTACTAAGACTGGAGCAACCAAAAACTGGAGCAGCTCTGCAGAATCTAGATACATTATTAATGCGCAGAAAATTAACTCTAGTGGCGTGAAACTTTAAGCAACAGTACAATGGTAATGCAATATTGTGAAAAACAACCATAACAATAGTCCCAATAGTGGCTGGGTGTGTGCTCATTCACTACACTCCCTGTGTAGGAAAAACAAACACAATACTGTTTGTAGTGACTTGAGTGGGATCAGCCTTCCTGGTCTCAATTAACTGCCTCACAAGCAGGTATAGGATCCTCCACGCTATCACAGCTCATGCAAAACAAGCAGAAACACAGAGACCCTCATAGCGCAATAATGTAAACACCATTGGGAGACAAATGACAGGCTTTTGATAAGAGCACACTCACGAATCCCTTGGACACAACAGGCAACAACAATCCTCCTTTAGCCGCTCAGGTTATATGTTCTCCTCATTCGGATGTGCGATCCGTCATTCCCGTTCGTAGCTCCTCCCCCACGCGTTACGTCACTAGACACGTGACTTAGTCATGGGTAACTGCAGAATTTAGCTTTCATTTTCAAAGCTTAAGCACTTCAGCCCCAGAAGATTTTACCCCCTTACTGACCAGAGCACTTTTTTGGAATTTGGCACTGCGTCGCTTTAACTGACAATTCTGCGGTCATGCAACGCTTTACCCAAACTAAATTTGCATCCTTTTTGGTTATAGTCTAAAGTTTAAAGTTATAGCATTTATAAACTATGGGAAAGATTTATTGCATTAGTATATTTTTTTTACTAGTAATGGGGGTGATCTGTGATTTTTAGCAGTACTGCGACATTTTGACGGACATATTGGACACTTTTGACACATTTTTGGGACCATTGACATTTACGATCAGTGCTATAAATATGCACTGATTACTGTGTCAATGTCACTGGCAGGGAAGGGGTTAACACTAGGCGGCGATCAAGGGGTTAAATGTGTGTTCTCTCAGTGTGTTCTAACTGTCAGGGATAGGCTGACAAGGGGAGGAGACATAGGCCCGAATTCACATACCTTGGCGCATAGTTATGCCGGCGTAGCATATCGAATATACGCTACGCCGACGTAGCGCAGAGCGGCGAGCACAGTATTCACAAAGCACTTGCTCCCTAATCTACGCTGGGTTCCCTCGGCGAAACTCGTCGTAAGTGGCAGTGGGCGTGAGCCATGCTAATGAGGCGTGACCCCATGTAAATGATGGGCCGAGCACCATCAAGATACGAATAATGAACGGCGCATGTGCCGTCCCATGGAAGCGTCCAGGTGCGCATGCTCAGAATCACGTCGAAACAACTGCCTAAGTTACGTCGAATCACTGCCTACGACTTGAACGTAACCTATGAATAGCCCTATTTACGTACTACGTAAACTACGTAAAATACGACGGCTGTGTTCCCTGGTCCATACGTTTGCATGAGTTGCGCCTCATATATAAAAATAATAATATATGGGGAATAACTTTACGTCGGGCGTACGACTTACGTAAACCGTGTATATTAATGCGCCAGGCGCAAGTACGTTCGTGAATCGGCATATCTCACTCATTTGCATATTCAAATCGTAAATCAATGGGAGCGCCTCTTGCGGCCAGCGTAAATATGCGCCCACGATACGAGCCTATTTTCAGGCGTATCTTGCTTTCAGAGTCAGGCGCATAGATACGACGGCGCATATGTGCACTTACGCGGCGTATCTCGAGATACGTCGGCGTAAGTGCTACGTGAATCCGGGTCATATTGTTGTTCCTACTTAGTAGGAACAAACAACATGACTCCTCTGCCCTGACAGAACAGGGATTTGTGTGTTTACACACACAAATCCCCATATTGGCTCTCGCGCACGTGATCTTGCGTGGCCCTGGTAGCCCTTAAAGGGAAACCCGTATGGGGTTTCGCACAGGGGTGCCATTCTGGACCCATAAAAAGGCGTGAGTCGGTGAGGAAAAAAATAGCAAATGAAGAACAAATAATATAGCGTATACAATTGCGACACAAGTCATATTGTAATAGAATGTTATTAAAAAAGATTTGATTGTGAAAAAAATTCAATAAAATAAAGTACCTTTCCTTTTCAATCTGCAGCCACTGTAATGTTCTGAAAATGCAACGTAATATGGCTACCTGGAGGTGTTCTGTACACAAAATGTGTACAGAATGCCCACCAGAAACATAATTTCCTGCTTGTGTGATTGGCTCACTGATTTTCCCAGAAGTCTACACTAATATACAAGTCAGTTATTAGGCATCCCCTGGAACAATTTGTTTTATTTTTGGTGAGATACTCCCAATAGGAACATGTCTAAAGGGATGCAGGCCCAGCAGATTTCCTTTATAAGTGTTTTGAAGGTGCCACAGCTGATTGATAATTACGAAACCACTCCCATTAAATTCATTTTCCCACATGTGCACAGACACACAGGGATTTCTTCAGAATAAAAAAAAGGTAGGGATCTGCAACAAAGTTATTGTTATAATCCTTGCAATGCACATAGATCACCCTAAAGGAATGTTTTTTTTTCTCCAAAAAAGTGGTGTTACACTTTAGTCTAAAGGTTTTTTATCTGCATAAAGGTAAAAAAAAAAATCTGTGTGCAACTCCCTCTACAAGCCCTCACTTATACTTACCTGAGCCTGATCTTGATCCAGCACGATGCCCAATAACAGTGTTTATTTTTGTTTTCCTCACAGGGCAGAATAATACAAGGGAAAGCCTGATGCTTTCATTTAAATCCTGTTGAGGGGGGTGTGGTGGGGGGGGGGGGGCAAGCTCTATGCTATGGCAGAGGCAGTGCAGCTCAGGTTCGAGCCCACAGGTGTGCTGCGATAGGAAGCGGCATCCTATGGTCGCACACCCAGTAGAGGAGTCCAAGGTGCCAGCGGGTGACCCTAAAAAGACTATAGAGTTGCATAACTAAAGGCAAATAGGCTTATCATTTTCCATTTGAAGTTTCACTTTACAAAGAATTGCAAACACATTTTTGCTTGCACATTTGGATGATAGAGGTCAGCTGAGATACACCTCATTCACAAAGCTCTGTGGTAAGTTTACTTGCAGTCTATTTTTCTTTAGGAGGTTTATCACTATGTTTATAGTTCTACTGAAGAAAGATTTGTAGTTGTCAAATAAAAAATAAAAAAATTCAATTGTTTTGCCTCTGCCACGGTGCCCAATGGTAAATTCAGCTCTGACTGCAGAGGTATGATTTAGACAGCACTATGGGAGGAGAAACCTCTGTTCTTACTTTCTGTAGTCCTATACACAGGCCATTTCCAAAGCCTAGTCCAGAATGGTCTGAACAACAAACACTACTTTTCCATAAGTTTGCAATGTCTAAAAAGTAATCAATGGAATTCAATGGGCCAGATTCTCAAAAGAGATACGACGGCGTATCTCCAGATACGCCGTCGTATCTCTGAGTCTGGCCAGTCGTATCTATGCGCCCGATTCTTAGAATCAGTTACGCATAGATTTCTATTAGATCCGACCGGCGTAAGTCTCTTACGCCGTCGGATCGTAACTGCATATTTACGCTGGCCGCTAGGGGCGTGTACGCTGATTTACGCGTCAAAATATGTAAATCAGCTAGATATGCGAATTCACGAACGTACGCCTGGCCGAAGCAGTACAGATACGCCATTTACATTAGGCTTTTCCCGGCGTAAAGTTACCCCTGCTATGTGGTGGCGTAAGTGCGGCGTACCAATGTTTGGTATGGCCGTCGTTCCCGCAACGAAATTTGAACATTTGACGTTGTTTCCGTAACTCGTCCGTGAATGGGGCTGGACGTAATTTACGTTCACGTCAAAACCAATACGTCCTTGCGGCGTATTAGGAGCAATGCACACTGGGAGATTTCCACGGACAGCGCATGCGCCGTTCGTGAAAAACGTCAATCACATCGGGTCATGGTTATTTTGCATAACACACGACCACCTCTTCACAATTTGAATTAGGCGGGCTTACGCTGGCCTATTTACGCTACGCCGCCGCAACTTTCTTTCGAGAATACGGCACTTGCCTGTAAAAGTTGCAGAGGCGTAACGTAAATAGGATATGTTACGCCTGCACAAAGTTACGCCGATCTACGAGAATCTGGCTCATAGTCTGTAGACCACATTACCTATATCTAGGCTATGGGACTAAAATAAATTGATACTACATTAATATTAAAACATCAAACCTCCCTAGCCTAAGCTTTGGCCAGCATGAATAATAGATAGATTTGCAAAGAACACTTTTGGCAAAATTTGGGACTATAACGTTGTATGCCTTAAAATTGCAAACATATCTCTATTTTGCAATTCATTTTCTATTGCGCATAAAATGTCTTTGTAATGTGCCATTGCCCTCCCGTTGTGGGTAAAATCATTAACATCATCCCAGCCTGCAGGTCAATTGTCACCTTCCTGCCCCAATCTGTCTGTCCCTGGCTTTTTCTTAATCTGCCAGAGGGTAAAGATGGCTTCTTTAATAAATGTTCTCTCTGTGTAAGCGGAATTACAGACTGCATTAATTGCTTCATTTCAAGATACATTTTGATCTTTCTTAGGCTCAAAGAAACATTAAGAGCAGCATTCTTGAAGCATTGATAAGCAAACGTTAGCACAGTTAGTAGAAGAGGCGTTGTAAATCTGTAAGCAGTGTGATATATTCAAATGCAGTTAAAACATTTTAGCAACTGAGTTAATTAATCCTCTCACTAGCCAAACCTTAAAATGACTTTTGCAATACAGATAAAGGTCATTGAATTGAAATACCATAATTTGAGGTTTTGTCTGGAACACGAAAGAAATACGGTTAAAGCGGAACCACACTGCAACAGAGCACCACAAATCAAAAATGCCTTTTAATTAATTTTTAATATTCAAAGCAAACTCCCCCATCCATCCAGGTCTCCGTGCTTTGTTTTGCTGAGAAATCACTTTGAAAAACAGCCCCCTAGCATTTCTGGCTGTGGCCATATTGAGTAAGGTCAGATCATCTGCCCTTAGCTCAGGCCTGCATGCAGAAGGGTGTGCTTAGCTGAGAAAACACCTCCTTTATATCACTTTTATGGGGACAACTCAAAATTTGGGATTTTCTTTTACTTTCTCTTTCAATGGTAATGGTAAATAGAACAAACAGATCGGGTGAATCTCCTTAATTGGGAAACAGATCACAATAAAAACTGACAAGCGTTCTAATCCATCTCCCCTATATCCAAAACTAATAGAAACGTTTTGCCTTTAGTTATACTTTAACACTTGTCCTGACCCATCACACCTACCGCTTTATTGCTGGCAAAGCCTTCTGAACAACTCAATAGTGGCTGAAAGATAACACGGCAGGAGTAAATTTGAGAGCAATCCTGGAAACAGAAAACATGTAAATGAGAACATTCAGAAGAACACTGGTAGGTAGATTCACAAAGAGTTAGGCCGGCTTATCTACAGATAAGCCGACCTAACTCTGAATCTAAGCCGACCTATGTTTAAGTGTATTCTCTACAGGGATACACTTAAACATATCTAAGATAGGACGGCTTGTGCCGTTCTATCTTAGATTGCAATGTTTCTTTTGGCCGCTAGATGGCGCTTCCATTGCGGCCGGCGTAGATTATTTAAATGAGGGGATACGCCGATTCACGACCGAACGCAAACGTACGCCAGGCCTACGCCGTCGAATTACGTAGTTTCCGTAAGGGATAGGCCGCCTAAAGTTAGAGCTATGCTCTAGTGGCCTAGCCAATGTTAAGTATGGCCGCCGTTCCCACTGCAAATTTTGAAATGTTAACGTCGTTTGCGTAAGTCGTCCGCGAATCGGGAGTTACGTCGTTTACGTCCGCGTCTAAATCAATAGGCCCGTACGGCCTACTTAGCCGCAATGCGCACTGGGAAATGTAGTCGCCCGGCGCATGCACAGTGTAAGAAAACGTCAAAAAACGTGAGGTCAAGCCTCATTTCCATACTACACGCCCCCCTCCCAGTCATTTGAATTAGGCGCCCTTACGCCCGCTCGTTTTAGGCTACGCCGCCGAAAATTTGAAGGTAAGTGGTTTGAAAATCACTACTAGCCTAAATAATTTATGGCGGTGTAGCCTAAAAAGACTAGGCTAGGCCGTCCTAATTTTAGGCACCCCTACGTGAATCTACCTATAGGTATATGCATGACTAGACTTGCAAGGAGCCTGGCCATGCCCACTTCATAAGTCTGGTCTCAGCCCAGAATTTGGAGAATGTTCAAAAACAAATACAACTTCTGCGCCTAAGTGTGAGACAAAAAAATTGAGTAAGATGAAAGAAGGTGCTCTCTACTACAGCAGATATCTGTATGTGGAATCCACAGGAGAAGCATCAACCATCAGATGTGCCGTCATGCCGAATCTTCTATCTATATCGAACTGTTGTCGCAACAAAACTAAAATAAAGCTTTTTTTAAGTCGGATCTTTCGGATTTTGGATTCTGCGCGTTCGTTATCGTTTATTAAAACGAACGCGAAAATCCCAAAAATTCAGACGAAAATGCATTCGGACGAAAATGAATCCACATGTCTACCCACTTCATAATTCTGTTTTCAGCTGAGCATTTGGCGAATGCTGAATTGATAACACATACAATTTTCTGTGCCCCTACTACTTCTACTAGAAATAAGATGTGCTGTCAGCACTCTCTCTCCTTCCTTCATAGTATAACTCTTAAGTCTCTCTAGACTTCACAGTCAACAAGCACACATGGAAGAAATAGGCTCTCTAAATGCCTCTCTGTGAAAACGCACATATAGCAACTGCAGAATAAGTCCCCTTTCACACTGGGGCGTGCTTCGAGCGTTATTGGAGCGTTATTGGAGCGTTATTCGGGCAAAGCCTCATCTGCAATCCCAATGTGAAAGCCAGAGTGCTTTCAGAGCCCTTTCACACTGCCAGCGCCCAAAATGTTTTAGGGCGTTTTTTGCAGTGCCTCAGTGTGAAAGGGCAAGGCGTTTTTACAGCGCTTTCAATTCATTTCAATGGAGAGGGGCGTTTTTTAGAGCGTTTTTTTTCAGCGCACAAAAGCTGCTCCAAAGATGCTGCGTGCAGGACTCAGTGTGAAAGGGTCCATTGAGATGCATGGAGAGTGTTTTATGAGTGTTTTAATAGCGCTATTTTAACACTAAAACGCTATAAAAACGCTTCAGTATGAAAGGGGTCTAAAAGTTACACAGGCGATGCAAGAAATCTCAGCTAGCTATGCTATTAAAGCAACTTAGAGCCCTTTCACACTGCCAGCGCCTGAAAAATGCTGGTGAAGCGCCGCTAAGACCCCATTCACAATGAGGCGTTTTTCAGGCGCTTTGGCGTTAAAAAAAGCTCCCTCAATGGCAAGAGGTGGCGCTGTAGGAGCTGTGTATTCAAGGCTCCTAAAGAAGCTTCTTGCAGGACTTTTTTTGATGCCCTGCCAGCGCAGCGCCTCAGTGTGAAAGCACTTGGGCTTTCACATTGGGATTGCAGATGCAGCTTCTTTCAGGCGTTTTTTTTTAATGCTAAAGCGCCTGAAAAACGCCCCAGTGTGAAAGGGGTCTTACAGATAGTAAAAGCTACACATACACTGGAATGAGAGATTATTTTACTATTTACCTTTATATAGGGTGTGCCTAAAATCCATCCATCAACAGTTCTACCAGGTGTCTGTATACATCTCAGTCCTAGTATTTTACATACACAATGTAACTTGATAATTGGGCTCTATTTATAATGTTTTACTGTAATCATGAAATGCTAAGTTTAGGTAAAAAATATATATATATATATATATATATATATATATATATATATATATATATATATATATATATATATATATATATATATATATATATATATATATATATATATATATTACAAGTCATATTTTACCTTTGGTGCTTAAAACTACATTGTGGGTGTACTATTAAGAGTATGAATTGGCCATTTCTCAGTGTCTTATTTCCAACCCTGTAGTGATTCACGCAGCTCAATGAACAAAAGTCCTAGTCAACATCATTAACCTTGTGAGAAGTGCCCCTAGCTGACCTCAATGAATATTCTATAAAGGTAGAAATATCTTCTAATGAATGTTTATAGCCCCAGCAATCTACTCTTCACACACTGTCTCCATCTAATTAGCCAATGCGTTAGCTGCAGGTTATCAGTGGCAGATAGTTACATACAGCTGGTTTATGTCTTACAAAATATTAATTGTAACATTATCAAACTGCCTTTAACTCCTTCTATAAGTCCTTTCTTAATTTGGCCCAGGGCTGTATTTAGAGATTATGCTGCCCTAGACACAAGTGCATGTTGATGACCTTTGTACAAACTTCATCCATTCTGCAACGGCCACGTTGGATAATTATTAATATAAATATACAAATGCTTTCAGAAATACATTCAGAGTGCCTTCTGCATAAAAGACAATGTAGATGTTCTCCCTTGCTGGGGAACCATATAGGTAAACAGAATCTGGAATTGCAATACAAAACAATGCTACAGTCCATGTTAGTTTTACCTAAAGGGGTTGTAAAGGTTCATGTTTTTTCACCTTAATGCATCCAATGTATGCATTAGGGTAAAAAAAACATTTGGCGATTGCAGGCCCTCGAGCCCCCTCCGTTTACTTACCTGAGCCCTCGAAAGTCCCGAATCGAAAACACGCTTGATGTCGGCCCGGTCTTCTCGGCTCTTCATTGGATAGATTTATAGCAGCGCAGCTATTGGCTCATGCTGCTATCAATCAACTCCAATGACCCGAGGGCCAGGGGGCGGGACAGAGTCCTGTAGTCAGGGGCTTATGGACGCTGGATACAGGACTCGGGAGCGCACCCGCAAGCTAACCCCCTTGGGAGAGCGCTTCCCAGAGGGGGTTAGCTGATGCAAGGAGGAGCCGAGACAGCCGCCAAGGGGCCCCAGAAGACGTGGATCAGGGCCACTCTGTGCAAAACGAGCTGCACAGAGGAGGTAAGTATGATATGTTTGTTATTTTAAAAAAAGTGAAGCTTTACAACCACTTTAAGGAATAAATTCTCCTTTTGAAAACAAAGTTTCAATGGTTTCTGAGTCACTGACCCAGAACAAGTATGCAGATCAGGAGTTCTAACTTTTTTAGATGTATCATACATACATACTATACAGTATATATATATATATATATATATATATATATACACACACATACACCCACACACTATATTACCAAAAGTATTGGGAAGCCTGCCTTTACACACACATGAACTTTAATGGAGCCTCTGACTCCACTCAGAGGGATTTGGGAATCCACCTGATTCCCAGGACAGACTTCCTGTCTGTGGGTGGGGCCCTCAGCCATAGTCAGGTCACAACTAAATAGCCCAACACACAGCTGTGCAATCAGCGTGTATTTCTCTCTAAAATCTGGCGTAAAACAGCAATCTTTCCCATAGCACAGAGTCCCACCCTCACAATATATATATATATATATATATATATATATATATATATATATATATATATATATATATATATATATATATATATATATATATATACTGTATATATATTCACACACACAAACATTTAAAAGTGTGTATGAAATTAAAGAGTATGATTTTCTTGTCCATAATTGGATTTTTAATGTGAAAAAAGTTTGCCCCATTACATATTACCTGACTACAGTATATTGGTCCTACCCGTCAATGCAGAAAGACTAAAACAATAACCTATGTGGACAATTGACTTTATCTCTGGTAGCCACTAGAGAGAGGACCTACAAATCAGAATCATGAAACAATCTAACAGCAGGCCATGACACATCAAAATGACTTTCAAAAATGGCCGGTAATAAAAAAAAATGTGTGATCACCGAAAATACACATTGTCATTTCAACCTAGAAAAACATGATTTCCACCATTAGTGATCATCTCCTGGAAGTGCTAGGTGCTTGGCTGTCTGTCTTTTTTATTTGCTAAGTTCAAATATGTAGCTCATGAAGCACACAGTGAGTCAGAATCTCAGCAAACAATAAAGGCTCATGCAGTTGGTTGATTAGGCCCATAGACAGGAAGCTTGTACAAACAAATAACAGGCTGTAACTGCCCGCGGCTGTCCACAGCAGATCACACATGGAGCCATTACCTGTGGCTAGGGGAAGATGTGCACTCCTGGATGCACACTGTTTGCGTGCAGGGGTGCACATTTGTCTTCAATCACCATGTGCGTTTTCATGCAAACAGCCTGTCATTGATTTGCACTGGCTTCCAGGTGATCATAAACATCAGGCCACACCTGCCACAAAAATACACTGATCTGGGTGATGTACGACCCTAACCGGCCATCTGTTTGAGCCCTGAAGGCAGATGTGGGAATAACTGGCATTTTCAAAAGGAGATATTAGCAATGGCAGGTTGCATTTCTTTCAGCAAAGGAATCGCTTAACTGATTCCCGACTGGCTCACACACATTAATTGCTGCACAATGGCATTGATGCACGAAAACCCCTTACGGGTCCCTTTAAGAGCAGCAATTGGTCACAATTGCAGCCGGCCACGCACAAACGCATGCATGAGAGCCAGCACAGGGGTTTGTGTGTGTTAACACACAAATCCCTGTTCTCTCAGGGGTGAGGAGACATATCGTTTGCTCCCACTAAATAGGAACAGCAACATGTCTCCTCCCCTGTTCAGTTTTATTCCCATACAGTTAGAACATACACTAGGGAACACACATTACCCCTTGATCGCCCCCTAGTGTTAACCCCTTCCCTGCCAGTAATCAGTGCATTTTTTATAGCACCGATCGCTGTGTAAATGTCAATGGTCCCAAAAATGTATCAAAAGTGTCAGCCGCAATACCGCAAAAAAATTGCAAGTCACTGCCATTACTCTTAATAAATAAATAAATAAAAATGCTATAAAAAATTGCATAAATAAATCTTTCCCATACTTTTGCGCAAACCAATTAACCAGTTCCCGACCACCGCATGTACATATACGTCCACAATATGGCACGTACAGGCACATGGGCGTACAGGTACGTCCCCGCCTTACCTGGGTTCGGGGGTCCGATCGGGACCCCCTCCGGTACATGCGACGGCCGGGAACGGTGTACGGGAGGTCCGGGAGGAGGGGGCGGCTATTGGTTTCCAGCCGTCCCCTCTCGATCTCCCTCGGCGAATCGGATTTCACCTGAGCCCTCCCTGCCTGTGTAACTGTAAACACAGGCAGGGAGGAAGTGACGTTTTCTCCCCTCTGGCGGTCTTTTCGTCCGGTTCCAGAGGAGAGAAGACGTCAGTACTGTGAGTTGCACCAACAGCACACTGACACAGCACACATAGGCACATAACCCCCCCCGATCACCCCCCCCAGCACCCCCAGATCACCCCCTGTCACAGTGTCACTGATTGCAGTGATCATTTATTTTCTGATCACTGCTTTTAGTGTCAGTATGACAGAAAAAAGTGTCAGGGCAGTTAGGTTTAGGCCCCTTTAGGTCCAGGGTAGCCCCCTACCCCCCCCCAATAAAGGTTTAACCCCTGATTGCCCCTAAAGTTAACCCTTTCACCCCTATTGCCAGTGTCACTAAGCGATCGGTTTCTGATCGCTGTATTAGTGTCACTGTTGCCGCTAGGCAGTTAGTTTTTTTTGAGGTTCGCCGCCAGGTTTATATAGCGTTAGGTACCCCCATAAATAAAGGTTTTAACCCCTGATTGCCCCTAGAGTTAACCCTTTCACCCCTATTGCCAGTGTCACTAAGCGATCGGTTTCTGATCGCTGTATTAGTGTCACTGTTGCCGCTAGGCAGTTAGTTTTTTTTGAGGTTCGCCGCCAGGTTTATATAGCGTTAGGTACCCCCATAAATAAAGGTTTTAACCCCTGATTGCCCCTAGAGTTAACCCTTTCACCCCTATTGCCAGTGTCACTAAGCGATCGGTTTCTGATCGCTGTATTAGTGTCACTGTTGCCGCTAGGCAGTTAGTTTTTTTTGAGGTTCGCCGCCAGGTTTATATAGCGTTAGGTACCCCCATAAATAAAGGTTTTAATCCCTGATTGCCCCTAGAGTTAACCCTTTCACCACTGATCACTGTATAAGTGTCACTGGTGACGTGGTTAGCCAGTTAGTTATTTAGTTATTTTAGGTTCGCCACCAGGTTTTTAGAAAGCGTTAGGTACCCCCATATATTACCGAATAAAGGTTTTAACCCCCTGATTGCCCCCTAGTTAACCCTTTCACCAGTGATCACCGTATAAGTGTTACGGTTGACGCTGGTTGGTTAGTTTGCTGTTTATAGCATCAGAGCACCCGCCGTATATAACCCAATAGGTTTAACCCCCTGATCACCCGGCGGGTGATATAAATTTAATTTTAGCGCCAGTCAGGGTCTGCGTCGCCCCAGGCAGCGTTAGGTTAGAGCCAGTACCGCTTACACCCACTCGCTAAGCATACACCCCCCTTAGTGGTATAGGATCTGAACGGATCGATACCTGATCTGATCAGATCTATACTAGCGTACCCAGCAGTTTAGGGTACCCAAAACGCATTGTTAGCGGAATCAGCCCAGATACCCGCTAGCACCTGCGTTTTCCCCCTCTGCCCAGCCCAACCCACCCAAGTGCAGTATCGATCGATCACTGTCACTTACAAAACACAAGACACATAACTGCAGCGTTCGCAGAGACAGGCCTGATCCCTGCGATCGCTTACAGTTTTTTTTGAAGCGTTTTCTACATTTGCTTTTCTATAGTCAGGTGCTTTTTTTACCTGTGAATCCTTACCATTGTACCACTAAATTTAGAGTCCAAAATGGCAAACCGAAGGTACAATGATAAGCAGGCCTTGGAGTTCATGTGCATGTCAGATAGTGAAGAGGAGGAGGTCACGCATCTGACAGATTCTGGCTCAGAATATGAACCCATTTACGACAGCGGCTCCATGTCAGATAGCTCGCACGACGAAGTTGAGGTCCCTGCTAAGGCCAGGCGTACCCGATCCCATTCTGATGTTGTTGAGCAGCAAGAACCGCAGGACCCTCGTATGGAGCAGAGATCCAGTACTAGCGCCGCTATTCCTTCTGGTGAATTGGCAAGCACCAGCGGCCTAGTACACCCTGGTCGTTTATCCAGCACTGCAGTAACACTTGGTGACGTGGCGAGTCCCATAAGTGCAGTTGAAGCTGGCGATGTGGCAAGCACAAGTAGTGTCCCGCTGCCACCAAGAAGAAGACAGAGACAGGCCCGTCGTGCCCATAGTGCCCTTCATGTAGAATTTGCCTATCCTGATTGGGTCCCCACCACTTCTACAGCACCTGTACTTCCCCCATTCACTGGCCAACCCGGTATTCAGGTGGATACAGCGAACTTTACGTCACTTGATTTTTATTCGCTGTATTTCACGGAAGATCTCTATAGATCTATTGTGGACCAGACTAATTTATATGCTGGTACTTACATCGCCGCTAACCCCCAGTCTCGCCTTGCCAAAGAATGGAAACCTCTCGAGGTTTCCGAATTTAAGACCTTTCTGGGCCTTACCCTCAACATGGGCATACACAAATTTCCGTCATTGCGGATGTATTGGTCCACACATCCCATTGACCATATGTACATTTTCTCTGCTCACATGGCCAGGAGACGATACGAGGCGATCCTGCGGTTCCTGCATTTCAGTGACAATGCACTTTGTCGTCCACGTGGAGACCCTGAATTTGACCGGCTCTACAAAATTCGGCCCCTCGTAAACCATTTCAACGAACGTTTTGCAGCCTTGTTTAATCCCCAGCAGGTTGTATGCGTTGATGAGTCCCTGATTAAATTTGCTGGCCGTTTGTCTTTCAAACAGTTCCTTCCCAGCAAGCGTGCCAGATACGGGGTCAAGCTCTATAAGCTCTGTGACAGGGCCACAGGCTACACATGGAGCTTTAGGGTTTACGAGGGAAAAGATAGTCAGGTAGAGCCGGAAGGATGCCCAGATTACATGGGGAGCGCTGGCAAGATTGTTTGGGACTTGGTGTCACCCTTATTCGGAAAGGGGTACCATTTGTATGTGGACAATTTTTACAGCAGCGTGCCACTTTTTAGCCACTTATTTGATCAACAGATTGGAGCATGTGGCACCGTGCGACCTAATCGCCGGGGCTTCCCCCAGCGGCTTGTAGATGCCTGTGTTAGGCCGGGGGCGAGAGCCTGCTGCAGATGTAAAAATTTGCTCGCTGTGAAGTGGCGGGACAATAGGAATGTTTTCGTTCTTACCACCCTTCACGCAGACACGACAGTCCAAATTCGTACGGCGACTGGTGTTGTGGAGAAACCCCTCTGTGTCCACGAATATAACCAAAACATGGGAGGGGTGGACCTCAACGACCAGTTAATGGCGCCGTATCATATTGCCCGTAAGACGAGACGCTGGTACAAAAAAGTGTCTCTACATTTATTTCAATTGGCTCTACTGAATGCTCATGTCGTATACAGAGCTTCAGGACGGAATGAATCCTTCCTTCAATTCCAGAGGGATATCATCACAGAACTCCTGTATCCAGGCGGTATTGTACCTCACCATCTCCTACCAAATGCAGTAAGCCGACTGCATGAGAGGCATTTTTCTTATGTCCTCCCGAGTACCCCTACCCAACGAGCCCCCCAAAGAAAATGTCGTGTCTGTACCAAGCGCGGATTTAGGCGTGACACCCGTTATTTTTGTCCCAAATGTCCTGGCAATCCTGGTCTTTGTATTGGTGAATGTTTTGAACGCTTCCACACACACGTTAATTATTAGTGTAGGGTGAAACATTTCACAGGCTAGGCACACTCACACAGGGTCTCCCAAGATGCCATCGCATTTTGAGAGACCCAAACCTGGAACCGAAAAGTTGAAGTTACAGTTCACAGTTACAAAAAAAAGTGTTAAAAAAAAAAAAAAAAAAAGTAAAAAATAAAAACACACAAAAAAATATAAAATAAAAAAACCAAAAATAGTTGTTGTTTTATTGTTCTCTCCCTCTCTATTCTCTCTCTATTGTTCTGCTCTTTTTTACTGTATTCTATTCTGCAAAGTTTTATTGTTGTTATGTTTTTTCATGCTTGCTTTTCAGGTATGTAATTTATTTTACTGTTTTCAGGTACGCCATTCAGCTGTTGCGCGGACTTATTTATCTTGACAGCAACAGCGTTTGCTCCCATGATATATAAAGCCGCGACTCCAGTGCTGTAGGAGGTGATTTCACCACCACAGTTAAAAAAAAGAGCATATATGCCGAAGCATGCGGGCAGCAGGGGCGGAGGAGCGATTTTGCTCCTAATGCCGCGTACATACGGTTGACATTCCTACGGAGGCTTTCCCGTGGAAAAGTCTGACCATGTGTACACGGCATAGAAAAGTCCGACCGTGTGTACGCGGCATAGAAAAGTCCGACCGTACGCGGCATAACTTTTTTGCGGGAGGATGCCCCCATGCTTTGGCATATATATATTTTAGGCACAGGTTGCGTTAAAAAATGTTTTATTTTTTACTATGTTTTTTTATAGGTATTTGCTTTGCAGGTATGGTATGATCTTACTGTTATACTGGAATGTTACTTTGTTTTAATGTTAACCATCATTTGCTTAGCAGGTACGCCATTCAGTTGCAGTGCGGATTTATTTAGCGTGACAGCAACAGCGTTTGCTCCCACGATATATAAAGCCGCGACTCCAATGCTGTAGGAGGTGATTTCACCACTACAGTTCAAAAAAGAGCATATATGCCGGAGCATGGGGGCATTAGGGGCGGAGGAGCGATTTTGCTCCTAATGCCGCGTACATACGGTTGACATTCCTACGGAGGCTTTCCTGTGGAAAAGTCTGACCATGTGTACACGGCATAGAAAAGTCCGACCGTGTGTACGCGGCATAGAAAAGTCCGACCGTACGCGGCATAACTTTTTTGCGGGAGGATGCCCCCATGCTTCGGCATATATAAATGGTGCATGTATGCCCATCATTAGAAGTGGGTGGATGAAGGGAGGTATTCTAATGGTGGGCATACCCACCGATCAATCTTTTTTTTGTTCAGCCAACAGACTGCATGAAAAAAAAAAAAGATTACAATACATGTCCAACAAGAACCATCAACGTACTGGTATGTTGCAGGACTTTGAATGGTTATACCAGAATGATGCCTGCGGGTTTAGGCATCATCTTGGTATCATTCTTTTCAGCCAGCGGTCGGCTTTCATGTAAAAGCAGTCCTAGCGGCTAATTAGCCTCTAGACTGCTTTTACATTCAGTGGGAGGGAATGTCCCCCCCCCCAGATATAAACGGCGCCATTGAGAATATGGGAAAGCATTTTATCACACCGATCTTGGTGTGGTCAGATGCTTTGAGGGCAGAGGAAAGATCTAGGGTCTAATAGACCCCATTTAAAAAAAAAAAGAGTACCTGTCACTAACTATTGCTATCATAAGGGATATTTACATTCCCTGAGATAACAATAAAAATGGTAAAAAAATAAATAAATGGAAGGAACAGTTAACAAATAAAATAAAAAAAGCGAAATAAATATATAAAAAAATAAAAAAATAAAAAAAAGCATCCCTGTCCCCCCCTGCTCTTGCGCAAAGACGAACGCAAGCGTCGGTCTGGAGTCATATGTAAACAGCAATTGCACCATGCATGTGAGGTATCACCGCGAAGGGCAGATCGAGGGCAGTCATTTTAGCAGTAGACCTACTCTGTAAATCTAATGTGGTAACCTGTAAAGGCTTTTAAAGGCTTTTAAAAATGTATGTAGTTTGTCGCCACTGCGCGTTTGTGCGCAATTTTAAAGTATGTCGTGTTTGGTATCCATGTACTCGGCCTAAGATCATAATTTTTATTTCATCAATAATTTGGGCAATATAGTGTGTTTTAGTGCTTTAAAATAAAAAAAAGTGTATTTTTTCCCAAAAAAATGCGTTTGAAAAAACGCTGCGCAAATACTGTGTGGAAATTTTTTTTGCAACACCCACCATTTTAATCTGTAGGGCCTTTGCTTTAAAAAAATATATAATGTTTGGGGGTTCAACTTTACTTTCTTGCAAAAAAATAATATGTTTTTATGTAAACAAACAGTGTCAGAAAGGGCTTTTTCTTCAAGTGGTTAGAAGAGTGGGTGATGTGTGACATAAGCTTCTAATTGTTGTGCATAAAATGCCAGGACAATTGAAAACCCCCCCAAATGACCCCATTTTGGAAAGTAGACACCCCAAGCTATTTGCTGAGAGGCATCTTAAGTCCATGGAATATTTTAGATTTTGACCCAAGTTGCGGGAAATATAAATATATATATATATATATATATATTTTTTTTTGCGCAAAGTTGTCACTAAATGATATATTGCTCAAACATGCCATGGGCATATGTGGAATTACACCCCAAAATGCATTCTGCTGCTTCTCCTGAGTACGGGGATACCACTTGTGTGAGACTTTTTGGGAGCCTAGCCGCGTACGGGACCCCAAAAACCAATCACCGCCTTCAGGCTTTCTAAGGGTGTAAATTTTTGATTTCACTCCTCACTACCTATCACAGTTTCGAAGGCCATAAAATGCCAAAATAGCACAAAAAAACCCCAAATGACCCCATTTTGGAAAGAAGACACCCCAAGGAAACTGCTGAGAGGCATGTTGAGTCCATTGATTTTTTTTTTTTTTGTCCAAAGTGATTGAATAATGAGAAAAAAAAAAGAAAAATGTGTCACTAAATGATATATTGCTCACACATGCCATGGTTATATGTGGAGTTGCACCCTAAAATACATTCTGCTGCTTCTCCTGAGTACGGGGATACCACATGTTTGGGACTTTTTGGGAGCCTAGCCGCGTACGGGACCCCGAAAACCAAGCACCGCCTTCAGCATTTCTAAGGGCGCAAATTTTTGATTTCACTCCTCACTACCTATCACAGTTTCGAAGGCCATAAAATGCCAAAATAGCACAAAAAAACCCCAAATGACCCCATTTTGGAAAGTAGACACCCCAAGCTATTTGCTGAGAGGCATGTTGAGTCCATGGAATATTTAATTTTTTTGCCCCAAGTGATTGAATCATGACCAAAAAAAATTAAAATAAAAAAATGTACAAAACATTGTCACTAAATGATATATTTCTCACACATGCCATGGTTATATGTGGAATTGCACCCCAAAATACATTCTGCTACTTCTCCTGAGTACGGGGATACCACATGTGTGGGACTTTTTGGGAGCCTAGCCGCGTATGAGACCCCGAAAACCAAGCACCGCCTTCAAGATTTCTAAGGACATAAATTTTTGATTTCACTCACACAAATCTTGAAGGCAGTGCTTGGTTTTCGGGGCCCCGTACGCGGCTAGGCTCCCAAAAAGTCCCACACATGTGGTATCCCCGTACTCAGGAGAATCAGCAGAATGTATTTTGGGGTGCAATTCCACATATAACCGTGGCATGTGTGAGAAATATATCATTTAGTGACAACGTTTTGTATTTTTTTTTTTTTGGTCATTATTCAGTGACTTGGGGCAAAAAAATTAAATATTCCATGGACTCAACATGCCTCTCAGCAAATAGCTTGGGGTGTCTACTTTCCAAAATGGGGTCATTTGGGGGGGTTTTGTGCTGTTTTGGCATTTTATTGCCTTCGAAACTGTGATAGGTAGTGAGGAGTGAAATCAAAAATTTATGCCCTTAGAAATCCTGAAGGCGGTGATTGGTTTTCGGGGTCCCGTACGCGGCTAGGCTCCCAAAAAGTCCCACACATGTGGTATCCCCGTACTCAGGAGAAGCAGCAGAATGTATTTTGGGGTGCAATTCCACATATGCCCATGGCATATGTGAGAAATATATCATTTAGTTTAGTTTTTTTTTTTTTTTTGGTCATTATTCAATCACTTGGGGCCATAAAATTAAATATTCCATGGACTCAACATGCCTCTCAGCAAATAGCTTGGGGTGTCTTCTTTCCAAAATGGGGTCATTTGGGGGGGTTGTGTGACATCTTGGCATTTTATGGCCTTCAAAACTGTGATAGGTAGTGATAGGTAGTGAGGAGTGAAATCAAAAATGTATGCCCTTAGAAATCTTGAAGGCGGTGCTTTGTTTTCGGGGCCCCGTATGCGGCTAGGCTCACAAAAAGTCCCACATATGTGGTATCCCCGTACTCGGGAGAAGCAGCAGAATGTATTTTGGGGTGCAATTCCACATATAACTATGGCATGTGTGAGCAATATATCATTTAGTGACAACTTTGTGCAAAAAAAAATCAGTTTGTCATATTCCCGCAACTTGTGTCAAAATATAAAATATTCCATGGACTCGACATGCCTCTCAGCAAATAGCTTAGGGTGTCTACTTTCCAAAATGGGGTCATTTGTTTGTTTTTTTTGCTATTTTGGCATTTTATGGCCTTCGAAACCTTGATAGGTAGTGAGGAGTGAAATCAAAAATTTGTGCCCTTAGAAATGCTGAAGGCGGTGCTTGGGTTTTGGGGCCTCGTATGCGGCTAGGCTCCCAAAAAGTCCCACACATGTGGTATCCCCGTACTCAGGAGAAGCAGCAGAATGTATTTTGGGGTGCAATTCCACATATAACCATGGCATGTGTGAGAAATATATCATTTAGTGACAACTTTTTGTAAACATTTTTTTTTTTTTTTTTTTTTCGTCATTATTCAATCACTTGGGACAAAAAAATTAAATATTCAATGGACTCAACATGCCTCTCAGCAGTTTCCTTGGGGTGTCTACTTTCCAAAATGGGGTCATTTGGGGGGGGTTTGTACTGCCCTGCCATTTTAGCACCTCAAGAAATGAGATAGGCAGTCATAAAATAAAAGCTGTGTAAATTCCAGAAAATGTACCCTAGTTTGTAGACGCTATAACTTTTGCGAAAACCAATAAATATACGCTTATTGCGATTTTTTTTACTAAAGACATGTGGCTGAATACATTTTGGCCTAAATGTTTGACTAAAATTTAGTTTATTCGATTTTTTTTACTTTTTGTTATAAGAAAAATCATTTTTTTTCAAAATTTACGGTCTTTTTGCGTTTATATCGCAAAAAATAAAAATCGCAGAGGCGATCAAATACCATCAAAATAAAGCTCTATTTGTGGGAAGAAAAGGACGCAAGTTTCGTTTCGGTACAACATTGCATGACCGCGCAATTACCAGTTAAAGCAGCGCATTGCCAAATTGTAAAAACACCTTTGGTCTTTAGACAGCGTATTGGTCCGGGGCTTAAGTGGTTAATATACGCTTATTGCATTTTTTTTTTACCAAAAATATGTAGAAGAATACATATCGACCTAAACTGATGATGACATTTATTTTTTTATTTGTGGAATATTTATTATAGCAAAAAGTAAAAAATATAGTTTTTTTTTTCAAAATAGTTTTTTAGCGCAAAAAATAAAAACCACAGAGGGGATCAAATACCACCAAAATAATTTTCGTTTGGGTACAGTGTCACATGACCGGGAAATTGTCAGTTAAAGCGACGCAGGGCCGTATTGTAAAAAGTGCTCTGGTCAAGAAGGGGGTACAATTTTGCCGCAGTATATCTGCCGTGGACAGTCGACTTAAATAGTTAAGGGCTCATTCACTTGGGCTTCTAGTCCTATACAGAGTGAAGAGTCGTCAGTTCACTTTTTGCAGTAGAGCTGAGCTATGTACAGGCAGCCTATACAAAGTAAATGTATACACATTGGCTGTACGGACTAACTTGCACAGCTGAGTTTAAAGTGGAACTTTAGTCCTGAAATTAAAGTGGAGTTCCACCCAAAAGTAGAACTTCCGCTTAAACCACTCGTCGCCCCCTTGGCATGTAATTTTTTTTGGGGGGGGAGTGGGGGTTTCAGGAGGAGTGGGACATCCATCATATAGCCTACGGCGGCCCCTCTCTGTAGGCGTTTGCCTGGGACACATGACAGGTCCCAGGCGATCGCCTGCCAATTAGGTAGCGCAGTGCCACTCGCGCGTGCGCAGTGAGTGCCCGGCCGTGAAGCTGAAAGCTGTCACGGCCGTGTGCCCACAGTTAGGATGAAGGCGCCAGCGGAGAGGGGGGGAGAGGGGGGAAGAGGAGCGGAGCTCCGGGCGTCGCTTCGCTGGACAGTGGAGCAGGTAAGTGTATGTTTATTAAAAGCCAGCAGCTATGCTTTTTGTAGCTGCTGATTTTTAATAAATATAAAAAAGGCTGGAACTCCACTTTAATTCCTGCTAGATCACATCAGGCTGGCCTCTTTTGAAGGTATAGCTATGTAAAATATTAAAAACAAGTGCCAATACTGTTTAAAATCCAGTAATACCTTGTCTAACCCTGCTCTGCACCTGCTCAATTGCTCTCTATTTTTGTTATTGTGCCAAATATCAGAACTAATAGAGGCTGATCTGCTGACAGCCTAAAGATTTACTGCTGCTCAGGAGCTCTGGGCTTCAGCAAAATGGCAGGCTCAGGCAAGAAGGAACAGGAGCAATGCTGGAGGCAATTTACAGCACACACTCATTTTGGTAGCATAAATGATTAATGCAAAATGCATGTACCTTGCTAAAGAACATTATTTTGTATTAAGTTGTTACAGTATGTTCCGCTTTAACAAGTACGTAGGGATGTGTGCAAAGACTCAAGCGCAAAGCCTGTGTGCCTGGGTCTGTGCAACTGTCCCTGCATACCTGTCAAACATTTTCTTTTTATAGGCTACCTCCCGACAGCTCAGCGCTAGTCAAAAAAAATAAGCAAACAGCTCTTCACGCTATATGGATCTGAGTGACTACAAGAATCAGACCCAAAGTAGAACAGCAGGAACAATAACTTCTCGAAAATTTGAGTTATATACCCCACATATTTGTCCTGCCTTAACCTTACAGCTGCAAGCATCATTTATGAGTACAGTTCAGCACCTTCTTCCCTGGGAAATCATAGAAATGTTTCTCATCTACCTCTACTTTTCAGCCTACTGAGTGGACAGCTCATTGATTAGGTAATTCCTGTGCTATTCCTCATGTAAGCATGTTCCCAGAGTTAGGCTGACAGTAATGTACAAAACAATATAGCCCTGAATCAGAGATCTTAACTCCACTTTCTCAGTGTGAGTGCTGCTGCCCAGGGAATAACAGGAAGCTACTATAAAGACATACTTAAGTCATTGGATTAGCTTTTATTTACAAAATGAATTTATTTTAATTTTTTTAATGTAGCCATGCCCCTGTAGGGGTTGCTGAATGTAGTGGTTCACCTGTCCCCTACCAGCCAGACATCCATCTCTTAGTCATTAAGAGGCTTAGTCCATAAACGTTTTTTTTTATTTTTATTTGAGGGGATTAAACTTGGATGGGAAATGGGAAATTATGGGATGCCCCCGAATATTCAGTGCAAACTTGCTTGGGACTTCTATATACACTTCAGTATGTAAACTTTAACTTTTTCTTCAATACGAACACTTACTGTAGACTGTTCCTCCTCCAGCACTTTCCTTGCTGCAGACTGTTACTCCTCCAGCACTTCCCTTGCTGCAGACTGTTACCCCTCCAGACTAGCTAGCACCACATGGTAGGCCTGACACTGCTCCAGCCAGGCTTCAATGAACTGCCTTTTGCGGGCAGGGACCTCGGGCCCCTGTGGTGTAGAAATAGTTTAGGTGTTAGCTATCCCTCATTCAGCAACAGCTCCCAGATAGCTCTCTTCAGGTCCTGCCAGCCAACCTGGCTGTAATGACCTTTTTACACTGCCCGTCCCTCAGTCCTCACTCCTGGTCCTGCACCCATCTCAAACTGAAGTCTCCCGGTTATCTCAGGTGTGCCTCCCAAGTCCTCCTGCCTGGTATTATAGACTGCATCTCACACCAAAGCTTGTATAGCTTATAGGACTTACACTCTGGACTATTTATATACTTGTTTCCTGTATGCGCCATTATTGTTATTTTTTTGTCTCCCAAGTCCTCCCAACTGTGCTCACTCACCAGCCCTCCTGGCTGCGACCAGTAGTCATCCCTGGAGACTCTATGAAGTGTTCTTTCCTTGAGCTATGAGTAAGCACTGATTGTAGTGCGAAACGTCAGCTGTATGCCCCTGTCTTTGCTGTGATGTGTGGTGTTTGAAAACTTTTATCAATAAAAGGCAACCGAGAAGGTTTTTCCAGAGTGCGGCTGTCCAAACATTTCTTCCTACAAGTGTTCTTTCCTGCTGTCCTTTACTTACTCTCTCATGTGCCTCTCCTTCCAGGATCTCATCACTCCTCTGGATGCATCCAAGCCCCAGCCCAGGGTCACCACCCCTCCAGACTGGGGAGCTCCCGTGGGCCCCGACAGCCTTCACACTCTCTCACTCCAGCTCCTCCACCCAACAACTCCTCCCCAGCTGGGCTGACCCTAGGTATTTAAGGAGGCCTGTCCCCTGCCAAGTTGGGGATTGGCCAAGGCTCTTTAAGATACCCCAGACAGCCCCACCTCTCTTCCCCTCCTCTCCTTCTAGCACGTTCTAGAAGGAAGAGTGAGGTGACAGTGAAGTGATGCGGCCTATGAGTCACCAGCTGCTACCCTGAGCCACTCTCAGCCCAGAATGAAAACAAACAGGGCTAGGCCTACCTAAATTGACCTACATTTACTCAATACACATATGGGCATTTGTTATATTTGCCTAAAATTCCACTTTAAGTGCATGGCAGTAAAGGCAGGGCCTGCAGAACAAGACAGGTTATCAGACACTGGCAGATCCATTGAGGTGCACTGTGTGTTAAGGTTAGTTGGCTCTGTACATCACATCACCACTTTAGAGGTATGAAGAATGGACACATGTCCCTTCACTCTCCTATTATAAGAAGACAAACAAAAGACGTCTCATCATCCTTTTGATAGGATCACTGGAGACTTATGGAAAGCAGGTGTATGAAACAGCTTGTGCTCTCCCACAGCAGTCTCTACATAAATTGCATCATCTATTATATTATCACTCCCAGTTTAACACTTAAGACTGTCTCTAAATACTGCAGAATAGACCTGTGAAAATCGGTAACATGTCTTTATCCAACACATGAAACCTTTATTAAAGCAGACAATTACTCATTATTTTGCCTGTTGCATTGAAGTGTATTATTACACTAGGGCTTCCTTTGCTGCCTGCCGGTAATCAAAGTTCGGTATGAAAAGGACATTACCAGACGTATAATTTTGGCAGCCAGCGTAAATCGTGAGAGAAAATGGGAAGAAACTGTAGATTCCAGCATGGAGGGTTTGTTAATGGTTGAATGGTAATCTGCTCTTTATAACACTTGGTAATAGGTATTTATTCCTGCACAGATGTGCAGACTTGGCACCAGACACACACATAGAAGATCTGCAGCTTACTGCATTCTTTATGGAATTATTTCTCAGTAATGAAACTCTTTTTCTCCCCTGACTTCAAATATTTGACTGCTCTCATTGGCAGCTTTAAACTGCAAACATATACGCTAATTGTCTGGGCTTACTCAAACTCATAAAGATGTGTTTTCCTGCACCAGCCTTCGCTGTTTCTGCAACTGCTGTCTACATTTTGGTTGTATGGGGACCAGGCTCCAAATGCTCAAACATTCCAAGACATAGAAAACAACATAAGCACAACAAATGTTCGATTTGAGATTCTGGTTAGAAATTCCAACCGTGTGTAGGCTCCATTGAACATTTGCTGTTGGAATTTCCGACCACAAAAATTTGAGAGCTGGGTCTCATATTTTCCTACATCAAAAGTTCTTGTCGGAAATTCATATCGTCTGTATGCAATTCCGACGCACAAAAATCCTACGCATGCTCGGAATCATTGAACTTAATTTTTCTCGGCTTGTAGTAGTGTTGGACGTCACCACGTTTTTGAGGTTCGGAATTTCCAACAAGATTTGTGTGACCGTGTGTATGCAAGACAAGTTTAAGCCATAATTCCATTGGAAAAAATCCACGGTTTTGTTGTCAGAATTTCCGATTGTGTGTACGCGACATTAGAGTGAACTTGTGTTTTGGCAACCAATGGGATCCTGTAAAGGTACATAGTGAATTGAGTATAGATAGCGCTGATTATCAACTAGTGCAAGGTGAGTACAATGAATTCAAAATAAAAATATTCAATAGTGTGAATTATAAATGTAGGAAACAACAACACTATGTCAATATTGCCTATCTACATGAGAGTGAGTCCGTAATGGGTTAACTAGACTGGACCCATATGCAGCCCTGCAGGAAAATCAGCTGATATCTCCTTCTCACTGCTTCAGAATAGATAGGATAGATCTTCCCAAAGATTCCAGCCAGAAACTCCACATGTAAGTAAAAAGAGAAGAACGAGAGGACAAGCCTCCTAGTGCAATATTGTTGGTACCAAGGAAGGGAGACAAGGACTACACCGACGGTGTGTGAACTCACAAATCCGCCGATTAACACAGGCTCTGAATCTGGTTGCCGCTCAGTGTGATGGTCTCCTCACTCGGATCGTGTCCCGTCACATAGGCTCCTCCCCCACGCGTATCGTCACTCGTCACGTGACTTAGTCATGGGCTGCTACATGACTGAGAGACGGCTGAGCTTAAATCAGAGGTTTAGGTGTTCAAAAGCATACAATAAAAATTTTAATATAATGAAGATAAAATATTTTAAAAACTTTTCCAGTCATATTGCTTCCTGCATACAATAATTAATTTGCTAATATTGACATAGGGAAGACATTTTTATATAAAAGCAATGGAAGAACAAATTCATATAAAACATCAATATAAAGATTCACACATCGCCCCCTTGATGTGATCGCTAGTACTACTTTCATATATTTAATGCATCTTGACGGGGTAAATAGAATGCCACATTGCATTAATATACATCCACATTTATAATCAGTTATACAAATGACTATAAATATAGCCATAATAATATTATTTAAAATATATGTAATATTTAAAAAATATATTATTTAAAAATATTTATATTTAAAAATATTTAAAATATATATATATTTTATAATCAAATGTCCGTAACAATCTTGTCAACAATACCAGCCCCCGCCTTTAATCCAAAGGCAAGGTGCAGGCTGAGGGTTATACCCTTCAAGATGTATATCTAGAAAAAACAGGTACACAGACATAATTCACAAAGATACCATGTAAATATTAATTATAAAAATTGATAAAATGTGTATCGAAATTAACTACTCAACTAAAAATCTGAAATGAAACAATTCAGATCGAATTCGATATTGAGCCCATTAGGCGCTAAAGAACGCATTTCATGTATCCATCTGGATTCACTTTTGCTAAGTTCACAAACTTTGTGACTCCCTCTCCAGTGAGGGGTATATTTATCAATGGCCCAAAACTTCAATTCTTTAGGATTTTTGTTATGACACAATGCAAAATGACGCGAGACATTGTGCTTATCAAAGCCCTTCTCAATGTTTTGAATGTGTTCTCTTATGCGCTTCCACATTGGTCTTTTTGTGCGTCCTATGTATTGGAGTGAGCAGGAACACTGTAAGACATACACCACGCCTTCTGTTCAGCATGTAATCAGATCTTTGATCCCATATTCTTTTTGGGTTACGTTAGACACAAATTTAGAGCATTTTTTTTCCATTGAGGTTCGTTTTCTTACAAGCGTAACACCGCTTGCAAGGGAAAAAGCCCTTTCCTTGGTAGAAGGTAAATTGATTATTTTTTGTAGGAGGGTCAGGGACATTTTTTGCTATTAAGTCCCGTAGGGTGGGAGCTCGCCTATATACTATCTTCGGAAGATTTGGCAACATACCTTGTAACTGCCTATCGGCCTGTAGTATAGGCCAATGGGTTCTAAATATCTTTTCCAATTTCTTATGTTGAACACTGTAGTTCAAGATAATAGGTAATTCGTTACCAACTTCATTCTTTCTGATCTTATCCTGTATGAGGGGTTCTCTTGGTGTGTCATATACTTCTGCGATTTGAGTTTGAATGAAATCTTCATCATACCCTTTATTCACAAATTTTCTTCCCAGCATGTTTGCTTGTTCCAAAAAGACCTTGGGATCAGTGCAATTTCTCTGAATTCTTATCATTTGCCCTTTAGGAATATTAATCAACCAGGGATCGTGATGGCAACTATCTGTGGGGATATAACTGTTTCTTTCCACTGGTTTGAAATACGTTTTTGTGGTTACTTTCTGGGCCTCCAACGTAATCTCCAAATCCAGGAATTGTATCGATTTGTCACTAATTTCATAGGTTAGCCTGATGTTCTTTTGATTCTGATTCAAAATATCGAAGAATTTTGTTAGGGAGGCTTCATCACCACTCCAGATGATAATGCAATCGTCTATATATCTTCTGTACAAAACTAGGTGATCCGGCATATTTTCATAGATAGCTGTTTCCTCCCATTCCGACATATACACATTTGCGACACTCTGCGCGTATTTAGCGCCCATACCTATTCCGTTCAATTGCCGATAGAACTCAGACTTATACCAGAAATAGTTATGCTGAAGGCCATAGGCCAGACACCTCAGCACAAACCGCTTCTGTTTTGAAATTAGGACCCCATACTTATTTAAAGCCCACTTGGTTGCTCCAATTGCCTCTTCATGGTTAATTATAGTATAAAGTGAAGCCACGTCAGCTGTGGCTAACAAATATTTATCTTGTTTGTTTATCACTATTTTTTCCAGGATCTGGATAAGATGCTTCGTGTCTCTCAAATAGGCCTTTGTCAAGGGAACTAGTGGCTGGATAAACTTGTCCACATATTGTCCCAACCGGGAATTTATTGATTGTATCCCATTTATAATGGGTCTGCCTGGTGGTTTAGTGGGATCCTTATGAATTTTAGGTATTGTGTATATAATTGGAACCCTACATACTTCAGGGATAAGGTATTTTTCCTCTCTTTTATTAAGAATACCTCTTTCTCTTCCTCTGTAGATAAGTTCAGAAAGTTCCTCCTTATATTCACCCGTAGGGTTTCCCCTGAGCTTAATGTACGTATTGACATCACTGAGCTGGTTTTCCAATTCTTCATAATAGTATTCTTTTGATAAGACTACAATGGCTCCACCCTTATCCGCTGGCCTGATAATTATTTGTTTGTTCTCCTCAAGTTCTTTAATACCCTTGTGGATAATTTTTGGGTCCGGTATTTTTTTGATTTTCAATTGATCCAAATCTTTAAGTACCATTTTATTAAATACCTCTATGTGATGGTTATTCTGTACTTGAGGATTAAATAATGATTTGTTTCTCAATTGACTATGTGAGACTCTACCTAACAAATTGTTTCGATCCGTGTCAGTTTTAATGGGTTGATTTAACATATATTTTTTGATGTTTAATTTTCTTGTGAATTTTTTAATGTCCACATAAGCATCGAATTTACTGAGATTCCTTTTAGGGGCAAACTTTAGACCCTTATCCAATGTCAACATCTCTGTTTGTGTTAATTCAACCCCGCTGATATTATATATTCCTTCACCTATTGGACCTTTCTTTGTTTTGTTCTTGTGTCCCCCTCTACATCCCCTCTTTCGTTTGGGCTTCTGGACCGTGCTCCTTGCTCGTACCGAGGGGGTGTCCTCTCGTGCCTGCGATGGTCTAAAAAAGAAGTGGAAGAACGAACATCCTGTTCCTCTCTATAGTTGGCAAATGGCTCATAATAATTTTGGGTGGGTATCGGACTTCTTCTTTGATCTTGTTGATAGTAGTCTCTATTAGATGGACCACCCTGTGAGTAGGCTGGATATTGCCCTCCTTGGTATTGTTGATACTGAGGAGGATAAAGATCTCTTGGATCCCTTCGATCTTGATTATAGTAATTGGGGTCCGGATGGTATCCATACGTATGATTCCCCTGATTACTTGATTGATTGTATGGTGGATTTATTGGTTTTTGATTATTTTTGTTATTCCTCCACCATGGTTTTGGTGTTCTGGGTCCATTCGGTTCCTCCCTATAGGGTCTAGGGGGATCATTAGCATAATCTCGTTGAGATCTTGCATATTCATCAACCATATGTCTTGGTCGTTCCGGTGTTCTATATCTAAATTCCCTTGGTGGGGAAATGACCCGTACCTCTCTATCAGGAGAGGATGAAACCGACCCTATTTTTCCATCTTTAAGATTAAGTTGCCATTTGAAAATCTGATGAGATCGATAATCATTCGTGTCCCTCATATATTTCCTCCTTTTGCGTTGTTTGATTTCAGCATCCTTTTGTTCCAATACTTTATTAAGTTGATTAGTAAGTGTAGTGAATGAAGGAGTATCTTTATACCCTTCAAGAGAGGTTTTGCAATCTGCTATAGATTTGTTAATATTTGCGATGTTACGTTGTTTCCTCTTAATTAAAAATTGCAAAACTTCCAGCCCCTTCTCATTGAAAAATTTAAACCATTCCTCAATGGAATCTTTATCTAATAGTCCATCATTGATGGGAACATCCCATCTAAGTCTTCTGGGGACTATTCATTCCTTGATGTATTGCTCGTGTGTGGTGAGATCCCACCATACACTAACCTTCTTCTCCATAAGATGCCCAAACTTCCTAAAATTGGTATCAAGGTCACCTGTTTCGGCAGTATTTTTAGTAGTAAATACATCTTTGAGGTCAACTGTACGATTTTCCATATAGTTAAATATATCCATGGTTGCTGCTAAATAGTGATAAAGGTTTGTGCAAAATGTATAAAAAGAGTGGTACTAATGTGCTACCAAATAAAACCAAAATAGGAAAAACCCAGCAAAAAACAACAAATGATAAAAGCTGCGTATCAAAAAAAGTGAACCAAACAAAGATAATAGTGAATTGAGTATAGATAGCGCTGATTATCAACTAGTGCAAGGTGAGTACAAAAGAGAGGAAAAATACCTTATCCCTGAAGTATGTAGGGTTCCAATTATATACACAATACCTAAAATTCATAAGGATCCCACTAAACCACCAGGCAGACCCATTATAAATGGGATACAATCAATAAATTCCCGGTTGGGACAATATGTGGACAAGTTTATCCAGCCACTAGTTCCCTTGACAAAGGCCTATTTGAGAGACACGAAGCATCTTATCCAGATCCTGGAAAAAATAGTGATAAACAAACAAGATAAATATTTGTTAGCCACAGCAGACGTGGCTTCACTTTATACTATAATTAACCATGAAGAGGCAATTGGAGCAACCAAGTGGGCTTTAAATAAGTATGGGGTCCTAATTTCAAAAACAGAAGCGGTTTGTGCTGAGGTGTCTGGCCTATGGCCTTCAGCATAACTATTTCTGGTATAAGTCTGAGTTCTATCGGCAATTGAACGGAATAGGTATGGGCGCTAAATACGCGCCGAGTGTCGCAAATGTGTATATGTCGGAATGGGAGGAAACAGCTATCTATGAAAATATGCCGGATCACCTAGTTTTGTACAGAAGATATATAGACGATTGCATTATCATCTGGAGTGGTGATGAAGCCTCCCTAACAAAATTCTTCGATATTTTGAATCAGAATCAAAAGAACATCAGGCTAACCTATGAAATTAGTGACAAATCGATACAATTCCTGGATTTGGAGATTACGTTGGAGGCCCAGAAAGTAACCACAAAAACGTATTTCAAACCAGTGGAAAGAAACAGTTATATCCCCACAGATAGTTGCCATCACGATCCCTGGTTGATTAATATTCCTAAAGGGCAAATGATAAGAATTCAGAGAAATTGCACTGATCCCAAGGTCTTTTTGGAACAAGCAAACATGCTGGGAAGAAAATTTGTGAATAAAGGGTATGATGAAGATTTCATTCAAACTCAAATCGCAGAAGTATATGACACACCAAGAGAACCCCTCATACAAGATAAGATCAGAAAGAATGAAGTTGGTAACGAATTACCTATTATCTTGAACTACAGTGTTCAACATAAGAAATTGGAAAAGATATTTAGAACCCATTGGCCTATACTACAGGCCGATAGGCAGTTACAAGGTATGTTGCCAAATCTTCCGAAGATAGTATATAGGCGAGCTCCCACCCTACGGGACTTAATAGCAAAAAATGTCCCTGACCCTCCTACAAAAAATAATCAATTTACCTTCTACCAAGGAAAGGGCTTTTCCCCTTGCAAGCGGTGTTACGCTTGTAAGAAAACGAACCTCAATGGAAAAAAAATGCTCTAAATTTGTGTCTAACGTAACCCAAAAAGAATATGGGATCAAAGATCTGATTACATGCTGAACAGAAGGCGTGGTGTATGTCTTACAGTGTTCCTGCTCACTCCAATACATAGGACGCACAAAAAGACCAATGTGGAAGCGCATAAGAGAACACATTCAAAACATTGAGAAGGGCTTTGATAAGCACAATGTCTCGCGTCATTTTGCATTGTGTCATAATAAAAATCCTAAAGAATTGAAGTTTTGGGCCATTGATAAATATACCCCTCACTGGAGAGGGAGTCACAAAGTTCGTGAACTTAGCAAAAGTGAATCCAGATGGATACATGAAATGCGTTCTTTAGCGCCTAATGGGCTCAATATCGAATTCGATCTGAATTGTTTCATTTCAGATTTTTAGTTGAGTAGTTAATTTCGATACACATTTTATCAATTTTTATAATTAATATTTACATGGTATCTTTGTGAATTATGTCTGTGTACCTGTTTTTTCTAGATATACATCTTGAAGGGTATAACCCTCAGCCTGCACCTTGCCTTTGGATTAAAGGCGGGGGCTGGTATTGTTGACAAGATTGTTACGGACATTTGATCCAAAATATATATATTTTTTAAATATTTTTAAATATAAATATTTTTAAATAATATATTTTTTAAATATTACATATATTTTAAATAATATTATTATGGCTATATTTATAGTCATTTGTATAACTGATTATAAATGTGGATGTATATTAATGCAATGTGGCATTCTATTTACCCCGTCAAGATGCATTAAATATATATTGGTAGTACTAGCGATCACATCAAGGGGGCGATGTGTGAATCTTTATATTGATGTTTTATATGAATTTGTTCTTCCATTGCTTTTATATAAAAATGTCTTCCCTATGTCAATATTAGCAAATTAATTATTGTATGCAGGAAGCAATATGACTGGAAAAGTTTTTTAAATATTTTATCTTCATTATATTAAAATTTTTATTGTATGCTTCTGAACACCTAAACCGCAAGCAATACACAGTGTTCGAATCATGCTAGCAATGATGTAGATGCCAGCTCCCTTTGTTTGGTTTCACTTCCTGTTCCATTTGACACGCATCGGCTCTGATTTAAGCTCAGCCGTCTCTCAGTCATGTAGCAGCCCATGACTAAGTCACGTGACGAGTGACGATACGCGTGGGGGAGGAGCCTATGTGACGGGACACGATCCGAGTGAGGAGACCATCACACTGAGCGGCAACCAGATTCAGAGCCTGTGTTAATCGGCGGATTTGTGAGTTCACACACCGTCGGTGTAGTCCTTGTCTCCCTTCCTTGGTACCAACAATATTGCACTAGGAGGCTTGTCCTCTCGTTCTTCTCTTTTTACTTACATGTGGAGTTTCTGGCTGGAATCTTTGGGAAGATCTATCCTATCTATTCTGAAGCAGTGAGAAGGAGATATCAGCTGATTTTCCTGCAGGGCTGCATATGGGTCCAGTCTAGTTAACCCATTACGGACTCACTCTCATGTAGATAGGCAATATTGACATAGTGTTGTTGTTTCCTACATTTATAATTCACACTATTGAATATTTTTATTTTGAATTCATTGTACTCACCTTGCACTAGTTGATAATCAGCGCTATCTATACTCAATTCATTATTATCTTTGTTTGGTTCACTTTTTTTGATACGCAGCTTTTATCATTTGTTGTTTTTTGCTGGGTTTTTCCTATTTTGGTTTTATTTGGTAGCGCATTAGTACCACTCTTTTTATGTAAAGGTACATAGCCACCTGAAATTAGTAAGCAGGGAAGGGGCGTTTGAAGAGAAAGAATTGAAGGCTATCTAACACAAAAACCAGACATTCAAAAATTCAAAGTGCTGGGTCAGCAACACTATAGAATTGTTTTTTTTTATTGGATTTAAAAACACTTTAACCACTTGACCTCCAGAAGATTTACCCCCCTTAATAAACAGGTAATTTTTCCTTACTTTAACTGACAATTGCGCGGTTGTATATAAAATGTATGTTCTTTTTTTCCCCACAAATAGAGCTTTCTTTTGGTGGAAATTGGTCACTACTGCATTTTATTTTTTTTTGTCCTATAAACAAAAAAACAAAAAAAAAAGGAAAAAATATATATTTTTTATTTTCTGTTATAAAACATATCCAATAAAAATCTAATTTCTTCATAAGTTTAGGCCAATATGTATTCTGCTTCATATGTTTGTTAAAAAAAATATTGATATTGATTGGTTTGCGCACAAATTGGAGTGTCTACAATCTATGGGATATATATTGCAATTTTGATTTATTTCATTTTTTTTGTTTGGTAGTAATGGCATTGATCTGCAACTTATAGCAGGAATGCAATATTGTGGTGGACATTTGGACACTGACACTTTTTGGGAACCAGTGACACTAATACAGTGATCCAAGCTAAAAATATGCACTGTCACTGTACTAATGACACAGGCTTGGAAGGGGTTAAATATCTAGGGCAACCAAAGGGTTAAATGTGTACCTAGCCAGAGTTTTGGTGTACTGTAGGAGGTGCTTTTACTAGAGGAGGTAATCGTTTTTTTTTTCAGCGCTTTGCAGGGAAAGAAAATCTATTACGTCCCTGCTGACAGGACAGGGCTCTGCCTTGTTTACATAGGCAGAGCCCTGTCCTGTGTAAATTCATGATGACCGTCGGGTGCCAGCGGTAATCCAGTACAGTGATTGACATCTGCTGTGTTTAATCAGGGCACATTGAAGTGTCAGATTACGTACTAGGTACGTGAATTGACACCCCCCGAGTCAATTTGCCACCGTAAATCTAGATTATACGGTCGACAAAAGGTTAATTAAGTCCTCCCTAGCAGCTTATATTGACCTTTGATTTTCTCCCCTACCACTCCATTCAGCCACCAGGATGGAAGCAAAGTCCTCTGTAGACATGTGCATTCGTTTTCGTCCGAATGCATTTTCGTCCGAATTTTAGGTATTTTCGTTATCGTTTTAACAAATGAAAATAAAAGCACAGAATACGAAAACCGAAAGATCTGACATAAACAAATGCTTTATTTTCGTTTTCGTTGGTCGAATGTGCCTAACCTTAACTCTATTAGTCCAAGATTATTCTACGTAGAGAGAAAAGATTCGACATTATAGAGAGAAAAGATTCGACATTATAGAGAGAAAAGATCACTGCTGGAATTGGGTGGGGGAAGTAAAATATAAATAATAATGATGATGAATGTTATTGGCTGATTGTAACCAAAGAGGAGGAGCAGTAAAATAGCTAGAACTAACTTGACAATTCAACATGAACGCCGAAGATTCGACAAAGCATCGAAAAACATACAAACGTTGAATCTGTCAATGAATGCTTATGGGGACGCGCTTTATTTAAATGAAACATGCCCCCTACCCGCCCAATTTGAATTCCGCCGTGAGAGATACACTACGCCGCAACTTACGGCGCAAATTCGTTGAGGATTCAAACCAAAGCCAGGTAAGTTACAGCGGCGTAGCGTATCTCACATCTGCGCCGGGCGCAGTCTATGTATGTGGATCTGCCCCATGGTGTCTGTTAATAGTTCTAAGAAGATTAGACGGAGCAGCTAAACTGTACAACGCCGCAATCGTACATTTCCGGTCAAATGCTCGGGCCATAGGCTATAGAAAAATTCTAATGTTGGTTGACTAGTAATGGAAAAGAAAACATTTTGCGCCAATCTAATCGATGACACTCAAGTCCATTGTGAACAACACAAATAAATAAAAAGTCCAAAGATTAATAATGTTCTTGTGACAGACAGCACCCGGTGCACCGATAATGATAGTGACCTGCCACCACATAGACAGAGGCTTACCAGATGGTAGGTAAATAACAGCGTTATTATACAATCCACAGCAGGATATCCAGATAGCATGGACACAACACGGGATGGAATCAGGTATACAGCTCATCCACGGAGGGATGTGGTTGAATCAGCACAGAAAAAAACCTCTAAGACCTTTCCGGGAGCTCAGCAGCATGTCATGCAGGAAAGAAAGCCGCACATGGTGTAATACGTCCAACGTTATTTATTTAAAACAAGTTAAAATCTACTTACATCCATGAAATGTAATAGCAGCATAAAAGAAACAACCCATTGAAAAAGTTATCGTATAACGAAATGCGTCTGGGTTACGGCGTGCAGTGACGTCATCGCGTTTGTACGAGGAGGAAGGGCTCCTATCCATGCCGGCCGGCATTTGTTTCTTTTATGCTGCTATTACATTTCATGGATGTAAGTAGATTTTAACTTGTTTTAAATAAATAACGTTGGACGTATTACACCATGTGCGGCAAGAACATTATTAATCTTTGGACTTTTTATTTATTTGTGTTGTTCACAATGGACTTGAGTGTCATCGATTAGATTGGCACAAAAATTTTTCTTTTCCATATATGTTTGTGCTCTGTCACGTTTTTTTTGTTTCAAAGATGTTTATTGTTAATTCAGCATCGTACAAACATTAAGACCAAGGTACATAAAACGATCTCTTAATGGTCGCAGACCCATAAAGCGAAAATAAGCGGGCGCAGCCGCTTCGCCATACATAACAGGGGTTTAAATAAGTCATCTAAGGGTTACAATGCAGGAACTAAGAACGATATCCACCTCTATTAACATTCTTCAACTTCTGTAAGTGTTAGTCGTGTCAGGAGGCAAATGTCTGCCTCTCGTGCGGCTACCATAACATGCCTACAGCAATGCGTAGTATATCCGAGGAGCGGGGGTACCGCTTTCCTCGTTCAGCCCTGTTGCCTACTGCGCGCCTTTATGGACAGCTATTGTCTAGTGTCTATCTGTCTACAGCGTATGTCTTTATGCACATCGCCCTAGCCTCATCTCAGTTCTATTGTCTATTCCGTTTATCGCATGGTCACCCCCGCGGGTCGCGGAGGGTATGAGATATACTGAGGAACAAGGGGAGGATAGAGGGGGGGGGCTGGACCGGCAGAGGGGTCAGGGGGGGGGGGGAGCTGGGTTGGAGGGAGCGGAACAGTCCGCCACAGCTCTGTAGGGGGGGTATAGCACAGGCGTCTGATGTCTGTGCCGTCAAGGTCTAACAGTTCGGTAGTCGGCTGTCGAGGTGTAGTGTTTCCAGCAGGCCCATGTCTCGTTGAATCTGGCAGGGTTGTCATTGGCCTGATGGATTAGGTCCTCCATCTCCATCGTCTTTTGAATGCGTTGGAACCAGTCCGCCAGAGAAGGGGGTTGCGGGGATAGCCATTTGACTGGAATGCACATCCGAGCAGCGTTCACCATGTGCATTGCCAATGATCGGTTATATCCCTTCGGGAGCGTGTGGGCGTGGTGTAGGAGGTATTGCGCGGGAGAGAAGTCTAAGGTATCGGTGGTTATGCGTGCAATGAGCTTGTGGACCTCCGTCCAATAAGACTGGAGCGAAGGGCAGGTCCACCATATGTGGAGGAAGGAGCCCGTCTCCCGATGACATCTCCAGCATGTTTTCGAGAGTGTGGGGTCAATTCTGTGAAGTTTAAACGGAGTCTTGTACCAACGGGAGAGGAGCTTGTAAGCGTTCTCCTGTGTTTGGACATTTACCGAGCCCTTGTGGGCTAGTCTGTATACTGATTCCCATTCCGCTTCCGTAAGGTCCAGTGCAATATCCCTTTCCCATTGTTGGTTTGCCCAGTGGAGTTTGGAAGAGTGGGTTGCGAATAGTAGGCCATAGATGACGGATATAAGATGTCTCTGCGGCTCCATACTGGAGCAGAGGTTCTCGAATGGGGAGTTGGGTCTGGACCATTGGGGACTCGGGGCTGTCCTGTCTAGGAAGTGTCTAATTTGCACGTAGGTCCAGAAAGGGAACTCGTCCTTGTCAGTTTTAGCTGCCAGTTCCGTTTGAAGCATGAGTCTGCCTGAAGTAAAGAATTGATGTGCCTGAACCGTCGCGTGAGGCCAACCGTCCGACAAGAAGGTATGGTGCATGCCTGGGGGGAAGTCAGGGTTCAGTTTGAGGGGGGTCATCGGGCCGCACTGGTCTGACAAGTTGTGTTTGATACACGCCTCTCGAAAGGCCCGTAGTGATGAGAGTATGAGGGGATGGTTCCCGCAGTCAGGCGGGGTGTTTCCCTTTGAGACCCATGGCAGGTGGGACAGCGGGAGGGGGGAGAAGGCCTGCTCTATTCCCACCCATTGTTTACGTTTCCCATTGGTGGCCCAGTCCACTATTCTAGTGAGGCTACAAGCCAAGTGGTATTTGCGTAGGTCCGGGAGGCTCAGTCCCCCTTGCAGTTTGGGGACTGTGAGCCGGTCATAACTTACGCGAGGTCGGGTGCCCCGCCACACAAAAGATGTGCAGGCCGATCTGAAAGATGAGAAGAACGCCGGGGGGAGTCTGATGGGGATCGTCTGCATGGCGTACAGTAGTCGTGGAAGGATGTTCATTTTGATCACCGCGATCCTCCCGAACCAAGACAGGTGTTTTGATGACCACCCCTTCAAATCTTTCATCACCGCTTGGAGCAGTGTGAGGTGGTTTAGGGAGTAGAGGTCTGATAGGGATGTTGGGAGCTGTATCCCCAGATATGTGATGGCCTTTGCGCTCCACTTGAATGGGAAGTTCACCTGACATAGATCACTCAGGGATTGGGGCAGGGAGACGTTTAGAGCGGAAGATTTGGAGAGGTTTATTTGTAGATTGAAAAGAAGCTTAAACTCATTGAGGTCTTTTAGTAAGTTGGGGATGGTCGTGAGGGGGTCTCTAAGGAACAGGAGGATGTCGTCCGCAAACGCGGCGAGTTTATAGGTCCGGTCCTTGATCTCAATGCCCTTGATCGTCGGGTTGGACCTGATTCGTCGTAGGAAGGGTTCTAGTATGAGGACGAAAATCAAGGGGGATAGGGGGCATCCCTGACGTGTCCCGTTCGATATGGAGAAGGCGTCCGACAGGTGGCCGTTCACACTGACCCGTGCCGTGGGGCCCGCGTACAGCATGGCTATATAATTTAACATGAGTGGCGGAATATTGGTGGCTTCAAGGGTCGCTCGCATGAAATCCCACGCCACCCTGTCGAACGCCTTCTCCGCGTCGAGTGAGAGAAAGAACCCTGAGGATTTGGTGGAGGTAAGCCAGTGGTGTATGTTTAGGGCCGCTATGGTGTTGTCCCTTGCCTCGCGGCCAGGGACAAAGCCGGCCTGGTCCATATGTACAATGTTGGGCATGTATGGGAGCAGCCTGTTCGCTATTATCTTAGCGAACCATTTAAGGTCAACGTTGAGGAGCGAGATGGGTCTATAATTGGTCACTATTGTCGAGTCCTTGTCAGGTTTGGGGATGACTACAATGTGTGCGGTCAGTAGGTCTCGTGGAGGGGTTTGGGCTTCGGCGAAGGAGGCAAACGCCGATACGAAAAAGGGTGTAAGAACCTCAGCGTAGGTCTTATAGTACCCCGTAGTCAGCCCGTCTGGGCCCGGGCTTTTGCCCGTTTTCAGTTGTTTTAGGGCCAGTCCTACCTCGGCACTGTTTAGGGGTCTGTCTAATTCTGCCCTGGCCTCTGCTGTCAGCTTGGTAGGGCCGTATTGGCGCAGGAAGCCGTCTTTCCGTGCGCTTTGCGCTTTTGGCGTGGTCGGGGATGGTAGGTTGTAGAGACCGGAATAATATTTGACAAATAGCTTGGCTATGTCGGGAGTAGATTGCACCTTACGGCCTTTGTCGTCTGTCAGAGAGTAGACGGTTGCTTTGGCTCTTTTGGTTTGCAGGGCTTTCGCCAATAGTTTGCCCGCTTTGTCGCCGTGTTCGTAGAAGGATTTCTGGGCTAGAGCATAACTTCGTCTGATCTTTTTACCTATAATCTCCAGTAGTTCTGTCCTAGCCTGGCTGAGTTCCTGTAATGTCGCGAGAGCTTGAGATTGTTTGTGAGCGGACTCCAAGCGTGAGATCCGTGCTAGTATATCGTTATACTGTTTGCGCCGTGCCTTGTTGCGTTTGGCAGCCGCGGCTATCAGAAGGCCTCGGACCACACATTTGTGCGCTTCCCAGTTGACGATAGGAGCTGTGTCTCCCGGGTTGTTTTCCCGGAAGTATGCTTTAAGAGCCATCTCCAGCTCCTTTGCCAATACCGGGTCTGTGAGTAGGGACGGGTCTAGCCTCCACACCCTCGCACGATGGTGGCATGGGGGAAGGGACAGTGTCATTGAGATTGGGTGGTGGTCCGACAGGAACATGGGTTCTATGGCTGCCGCGGTCAACCTATGCAAGTCGTCTTGGCTTATTAGTAAGTAGTCGAGTCGGGAGTATCGATTATGGGGGGCTGAGTAGAATGTGTAGTCCTTGCCGGAAGGATTTAGTGCACGCCATGTGTCATGGAGACTGTGGTTTTGGAGGATCGCTTTGATTCTCCTCAGGGCTGTGTACCGGATTGATGACGACCCTGTGGACGTATCCAGGGCTGGGGTAAGGGGTACGTTGAAGTCGCCCCCCAAGATCAACATCCCTGCCTGGAAGGATGTCAGCACTTCAGAGAGAGATCTAAAAAAAGGGACCTGGCGGGAGTTGGGGGCATATGCATTTGCGAATGTAATCGTTTGGTTCATGTAGGAGCCTTTCAGAAACAAATATCTTCCCTCCGGGTCAGCTAGTGACTCCTTCATTCTAAAGGGGCAATTTCTGGCTATTAGTATGGAAACACCTTTTGTCTTGGCGCGTGCGTTCGTGGCGTGATGGGCTTGCGGGAAATGAATGTTGTGTAGTTTGGGTGTGGTTCCTGTCTTAAAGTGTGTTTCCTGCACGAACACTATGTCTGCCCGGGCCCGGTGCATTGCTAGGAGGAGTTGGGCTCTCTTTTCTGGTAAGTTCAGTCCCTGAGCGTTCACAGAGATCACTTTCAGTGTTGGGTTATCAGTCTTTGATCGTGCGTCCGACATTGTGATCATCACTATAGTCTCTTATCAGCGGGTGGGGGGGGGGAGGGGCGCCTGAGCTGTGGCGGAACAAGATCCGGCCCCTAAGGGGAGTTCTGCCTCGACGGGGCTAGGGTTACAGGTCAATCGGGGGGCGGGGGGTTCGTTGCCGGGACTATCACCTGCCTGGTTATTAGTGTACGATGGGGAGGTGGGGGGGTGTGTGCCCGCACAAGGGCGGGTGACCGTGGGGGTGGGGGGGGGTGTGGGGTTCTGGGGGAGGGGGGTTACCGGTATTCTCCTCTCGGAGGAGGGGATAAAACCGATTAGGCGGGGGGCCCTGTGGCCCTCCACCTGTCTGGAGTGAAGTACTCAATCGGTATGATGCGGCCGCACGGGGTACCCGCGCCTAATGATAGGCCCAAATACCACTGCGCGGTACCGCAGTAGGGGGTTAACCGAGACCCAGCCAGAAGGCGCCTGGGTAGGATGTGGGGAATCAACAACTAAGGCCTGAGCCTGGTATGCCACCCCAGAGCTGTTTGCCTTGCCCATCCACAAGGGGGCACTCTTAGGGGCCCACAGCGTATGGAGGGCACGGCGTCTCGACTGATCTACCCGCTATGCGTTGTGCCAGCAGCCGAAGGGGGCCTGTAGGTGGCGAGATTGCGATGCCCTCCATCCCTGGGTATCCACGCTTATGTAGGCTATGGGTTTTGGGGCGCGTCTTTGCACGCCCCCCCCACCGCGGCCGAGCCGCCACCGAGCCATCGGTGTACTGGCCTCCGCCGCGGGGGGGCGAGAAAGAGACGCCCACGCACCCCCACAACCTCCAGCAAAACATCCCCCTCTAACAGTCTGGCAAAACATCTGCTAGCTAACATGATAGCCCCGCTACAGGGTACAGTTTGTCTCAGGAGCAGTCTTGTGAGACGGTGCATATACTTAACCTAAAGTTCGGGTCTCGAACAGCATCCCTATTCCTCACGTCCGCAGCTGCCGCGATGGGAAAGTCATTCGGGGTTGCTTCCACTTTGCATGGTGAGGGGGCCCCTTTGCTGAGGCACGTCGGAGGGGTGAAGCATGGAGCCTGAAGCTTTCGGGTCTCGCCACTGTGTTGGGCCCCGGCTCCTTGTCCGAGGCATGGATCAGTGTTATAGGGCATTTCCCTCCGGTGTTTCTCCACAACTCGGGGATGACGTCACCGCTCCAGTTGACCCGGAGCCGCGCTCGTTGTTCCTGTACGCCGGGCCAGGGAGGCCGGCCTGCGGGAGCCCCATCATCGCCGTCGTCGTTGGTTCAGGGGAGGGGGGTGGTGAGGGTATTGCGTCCGGCTGCTTTGCTTGTGGCGCGGTTCCCCCCCGCCGAGAATATCCCTGACTCGTCTCCTCGAGACCTGTCGTTGTGGGGATCCCGGGTAGCAGGTCCTGTGTCCGGAAGAAGGAGGTGCGTCTTGCCGTAGTTCCGGTGGTGTAGGTTGGCGCGGGGCATCTTGGGCAATGTAGTGTATAGTAGAGTCCAGTCATTGCGGACTCCGAGGAGCGTCATGGGATGGGCTGCGTTGTGCTGTCACGCCCCTAAGGTGGGTGGGGCTGAGGTTTCCCGCTCGGAGTGTAAGGCCTGGCAACAGTCAGTCAGGTCTAAAGACCGCGCGTTCCGGCTATCTCTGGGGGATACAGGAAAGTACAGAACGGTCTCCCCAGACAAGCGAGCCTATGTGTAAAACACCCAACATGGCAACGGGGGTAATAAAACTGGCCAACAACAGTGCGGGTAACAGAGGACGTAGGCAGACATCGGGGTCGTTAGTGGTCTCTCCGGGCTCTCCTTGACCCGGGCGATGATAGCGGGTCTCGTTCGTTCCTGGGCCCCAAGGCTGTCGTCGAGTTGCGGGAGCTTGAGGGAGATCTTCTCCTTCGGTACCTCGTTGGTTGGGTATCCATGCTCTCTGCCGGAGGTCCGTTCCATCTGCCCACTGAGCGGCGGTATGTCGCGTACCAGTCTGGAACCGCCACTGGTGGGATGCCCAGAGTGTCATAAAAGTTAGGGAGATCCTCAGGGACTTTTAGCAACGCGGTACGGCCTTGGTGGGAGGCCGACAGGCAGAACGGGAACTTCCACTTATAGAGAATGTTCTCGGCGCGCAGGACATCAAGCAGGGGTTTGAGGTCCCTGCGATGCTTTAAAGTGATTCCCGAGAGGTCCTGGTATAGTTGAATTGGCGCTCCTCCATGTTGAAGGCGCTGTCCCCTAGCTTGCTGCAAGATCTCTTCCTTCAGGCCGTAGTCAGTGAGACAGCAGACAATATCCCTTGGGGGATCCGTGTCCTTGCCTCTGGGGCGTAGTGCCCTGTGGATCCGTTCCATGGCGATATGCGTGTCCGGGGGCCTCTGAAGGATCGAGTTAAAGATGCTCGTCACCTCTTGTTTGATCCTGTCACTTTCCACTACCTCCGGGAGGCCCCTCACACGTATATTATGGCGGCGTCCCCTGTTCTCCAGGTCCTCCAGATGGCGGTTTACCTCCCGCAGCTGTAGCGTGTGGTCATCAATTTTCCTGGTAGAACGCTGGAGGACCTGGTCGTGGTCTTCCAGGATTTTCTCCGCTGCCTGTACTCTCCCATCTAGCGCCTTAAAATCCAGGCGCAGATCTGCAATGGCCGCCGCGAGTGCATCTTTGATGTCTGTCGCCACCGCCTTCAGATCTAGGATGGTGATCGGTGAAGCCGCCAATGCCGGGGTCAGAATTGTATCCGGTCCCCCGAGAGCCCCCGGGGGAGAAGCGTGTGGCGTCGCGGAGAGAACGATCTCCTGGGCTTGTGAGGAGGTCTGCGAGCGGCCTACTCGCGCTCCTTGGCGGGAAGCCGTCGTGGTCCCACGGCCGGCCCGGAACATCTCCGGTATTGTATGCTCCAGCGCGTCGGTTTGTTCCCGGGGAGAGCGGGAACGGGAGGTTGAGGACTGCCTCGACGCCGTGCCCATGCTGTGGTCTGGAAAAGACGGGTGAAAAGTGCCGCTATATTTGATAAAGGCTCTGAGGTGGCAGGAGCTCAGCAATCAGGCAGCCATCTCCTAGCTCGGCTCGGCCACGCCCCCCTGTCACGTTTTTTGCTGCCTATTCACATATTTATTTATTTTGATCACGATTGTTGTGGTTAGCACGATTTTTTTCTACCCATGGTTGACTAGTAATAATAATTAATAAATATAATTATTACTAGTCATTCAACATTAGAATTCTACTATAGCTTGTATGCGGAATATTCAACCGGAAAATTATGATTGCAGAGTCGTACAGTTTCGCTGCTCTGTCGAATCTTCTTTGAACATTCGACAGACAGTCAGACACCATAAGCTTTCAATGACAGATTCAACCTTAATTTGTTCGGATTTTCGGACGAATGCAATTTCCAACAGAAAACAAAATAAATAAAAACGTATTTCGGGAGTAACTTTTTTTTTTTTTTTTTTTTGACGAAAATGAAATTCTGAAATGAAATATTTCAGTGTGCACATGTCTAGTCCTCTGTAGGCTACCAGCTGCTAAAGTCATAGGCTGAACAAGACTATGGAATCCTTGTTTGACACTGATTGTTTAACACTGATTGTCTCCCCCAGAAAAATGTGATACAAATACTGTAGCTGCTGATTTTTAATATAAGGACACTTACCTGTCCAGAGACCCAGCGATGTCCCCACCCGAGCCAATTCTTCAATTGGCTTTGGGTCCAGGGACCGGCATCTTAACTAAGGGAAACTGTCAGTGAAGCCTTGTAGCTTCACAGCTGGTTTCCTACCACACTGCCTTTTTATGAATTGTTCAACACTGTTCTGAGAAATGTAATGTGTCCTAGAAGGCTGCGGTGGGGAAAGAGGGGGGGGGGGCAAACTTCCGTAGTGAACTGACCAGAAGTGGGAGCAGTACCTGTCGAAACCAGGTACCCGCTCCCCCCCCCTCAAAAAATGCCAAATGTGAGAAAGGCATCCTTTATTTACACAAAGAAAGTCACATCATCCTCCTGGCTTTGCTGTGTGGTAGGGCATTGTAAAACACTGAACTAAATGGGTAGAAATACAAATCCTTTGGCACAGAGATCAAGATATATATATTTCCTCTGTGTATTTTGATGTTTGCCTGGAGTATAGCATTAAAGGAACGAATAGGTCGCGCAAGTGTTCCATGTCTACTAAAAACAGAAATATCGGTTTCATATTAATTGATTCTTAAAACTAACAAGCATAATGTATTCTTGTTTAGCTTAATGTTAAAAAGGCAGTTCAGTGCCAGTAATAGCGGATATGTTATAGAATGCTAAAATACAAAATGATTGCAGAGCCAGTAAAATGACTTGCACAGCTGACAACGAGCCATTAGAGGGGCACAGCCTCTATTTACCCGGCCTATAAACCTTACTCTGCTGTTTTTAAAAAGTCAGCCATGTAATGAAGAGTTTGCCTAATTATCTACAAATATTGGCAAGGGTAACTACAGTATCAAACAACATTTGGATGGCTGCCTAGGTATTTTTCTTGGAGTGAGTGTTTATTTAGGTCAGTAAACAAAAGACCAAGCGCTAATGTAAAAATCCTCTTGATTCATTGTGCCCAAAGCCAGTGGGAAAAATAACAGAACCGACTGCCTGTACATTTTGCAATATCTGATAATGATGGGGTGATGAACATGCTGCACATTAACGAGAATGCACTTAGACTGTATTAGACTGAACTGTGCAGACGTGTTTTTGGAATATGCTGTGCCTGATTTGTACTTTTTATTTTATCTGTAACAAAGATACATTTGCTTTTTAGATCACATACAATGGTCAACAAAATATGAATACCGTAAAAAATTGTATTCCATCACATTTTGAAAGCTAGCAGCCAATTTCCATTTTCTAAAGTCAATGGCCCGGATTCAGATAGAATGCTCTATCTATCTGCGGGTGTAAGGTATCTTAGATACGTTACGCCGCTGTAACATTGGGCACAAGTTCCATTTTCAGAAAGTACTTGCACCCTTAGTTATGGCGGCGTAACGTATCTCGTCCGGCGTAAGCCCGCGTAATTCAAATGGGGATGTTGTGGGCGTGTTATATTTAAATTACACTTGACCCCGCGTATTTTACGTTTTTTGTGAACGGCGCATGCGCGGTTCGTGAAAGAATCCCAGTGCGCATGCTCGAAATTACGCCGCAAAGCCTCATTGGTTTCGACGTGAACGTAACTTACGCAAAGCCCTATTCGCGAACGACTTACGCAAACAACGTAAAATTTTCAAAATTTGACGCGGGAACGACGTCCATAATTAACATTGCGTACGCCTCATAATAGCAGGAGCAACCTTACGCCGAAAAAGCCTAACGTAAACGACATCAAAAAATAGCGCTGGGCGTACGTAAATTTGTGAATCGGCGTATCTAGGTAATTTGCATATTCTACGCCGAAAACGACGGAAGCGCCACCTAGCGGACAGCGTAAATATGCACCCTAAGATACGACGGTGTAAGAGACTTACGCCAGTCGGATCTTAGCCTAATGTCGGCGTATCTTGCTTTCTTAATACAGAAAGAAGATACGCCGGCGCAGCTTTGAATTTACGCGGCGTATCTATAGATACGCCAGCCTAAATCCTTGCTGAATCCGGCCCAATATTTATTTTGTGTGTTGGTCCATTAGCATGACAATGCTTCAATAGTGAGTAAGGCCCCGTACACACGACCGAGTTTCTCGGCAGAATTCAGCCAGAAACTCGGTTCAGAGCTGAATTCTGCCAAGAAACCCGGCCGTGTGTACACTTTCGGCCGAGGAAGCCGACGAGGACCTCGGCGAGGAAATAGAGAACATCTTCTCTATTTCCTCGTTGTTCAATGGCAAAAGTCGGCCCGCCGAGTTCCTCGGCGGCTTCCACACTGAACTCGACGAGGAACTCTATGTGTTTGGCACGTCGAGTTCCTCGGTCGTGTGTATGGGGCCTCATACTTTGGTGAAGTAAATCTTTTTTGGCACATAACATAAAACATTGACTTGCACTATGCGCAAAGTTACAGTATGTCATAAGTTAATGCTAGTGCTTTGCATTAAGGCAGCCCAGTTATTCGGAAATGCTAGCATGGCTAAAACCTCTCCCGACTCTTTTTAGGGAAAGCCACCTGCCTTTTATGGGAATGCTCTGCAGCGGAGATTCATTGCCTTAGTGTGTGGGGTGTGAATCAAAATAAGTGGCACCCCACCAATACAATAGTCTGAACTGAACCTTTAAATTCTGATAGTCTACATGCTATATTTATATATAAATAGATGTATATATCAAACCTAATATTAAGAATGTCCCCCTTTTTCCACCAAAACAGCCCTGACCTGTCGTGACATGGACATCACTAGACCTCTGAATGTATGCCGTGTTGTCTGGCACAAAGCTGTCAGTAGAAGATCCTTTAAGTCCTGTAAGGTGGGGCCTTCTCAATGTATATATATGTGTGTGTGTGTTTTGGTAATCTTATAACCAGCCAGCAGTATATATCCTTACTCAAAAATGACAAACAGATAAATGACAAACAGATGTTTCCCCCACTCCCCACTCCTTGACCCCCTCCTTTTCGCCTCCTCCCACCGTGCAAAGGAATATGGCGCTGAGCTGTGGAATGTGAAGCATCATGGCCAAGAATAGACATCACAAGAGAAGACCATATATGGATGAACCAATCATATACACACATATGTGATGTGATGACGATTGCTTATGTCACTTTGTTTATATAAGGGGCTGAGACCTTGAATAAACGTCAGAGATGAGGAAGAGCTTGCACTGACCAGTGTGATTCTTATGCATGCATTCACATCATCATAGATTTGGATCAGAGGCAGTGGCTTCTCTTGCATGCTAGAGGTTTTACAGCTAACATAACAACAATGAACACCTACTTTATACATAAATAAGGTCTAAGAGGAGATGAAATATAGAAAATAAGAGAGTCTAAGGCCCCGTACACACGGTCGGACCGAACCGATGATAATGGTCCGACGGACCATTTTCATCGGTTCACCGCAGAAGTGGCCTGATGGTCTGATGTGTGTACACACCATCAGTTCAAAATCCGATCAGGTCAGAACGCGGTGACGTAAAACACACGACGTGCTGAAAAAAACAAAGTTCAATGCTTCCAAGCATGCTTCGACTTGATTCTGAGCATGCGCGGGTTTTGAACCAATGCTTTTCTGTACTAACCATCGGTTTGGTCCGATCGGGCAGCGGTCCATCGGTTCGGTTTTGAAGCATGTTTTAAAATTTTGGACCGAAGGAAAACAGACCGATGGCCTATACACACGGTCGGTTTGGTCCGATGAAACTGAACTTCGGTTCATTCTCATCGGTTCGGTCCAACCGTGTGTATGGGGCCTGAGAGACGTGAGTCAAAGTGAAGAAAGGATGCAATTTTATTTTACAATGATATACACATGTACTCCTGTGAGAAAAATATGCCGAGACTGATCACGGAATTTCACAATATGGAAAGAAAGAAACTTTCACTTCACGCCTTTAACTTTCATTGATTCAAGAAAATATCCTGATGCTTTCAACAAGTATTTGCCCATTTTACAGCTTTAACATACTAATTACTTCCTCTCTAAGGTTTCCCACGGCGATAAAACAAAGAACTGTATATAATCTATAGTATAATCTATTCTTCTCTAAATGATTTATTACATATGTTAGTATATATTAAGAACATGAAATTGATATTGGCAAATCACAACTTATTGCGTCTGTCAGTTCCTGCTGCCAGGTCCAAGCAGTTAACAGATATATTTTGACGAGTCCTCCTTTTTGAAAATCAAAATATTATTTAACCATGTGGAGGTGCAAAAAATGAATCCCAATTCTAGATTTTTAAATTAGTTTACCCTAATGTATTGTACGATACTGAAAGTACAGATGTCTCTTTCAGAACACCTTTGTTTTATCATATTGGGTAACCTTAGAGAGGAAGTGAATCGGAAATGAATGTGTGAATGCTGTAGGGTGCCAATTATATGTTAAAAACATCAGGATGAACATTAGTTGCAGGAATCATTAGAACGTTTGTTACCTATGTATTATAAAGCCTCTGTTTAGTATCTAATTTTCACAAGTATAAAAGTGTATATCACCTTATCACCATAATAAAGATCCCAAGGTCTACCTCTCACATTACTCTAGTCTTTAGCTTCTTTAGCTTAGGCGCATCTAGGTTTATATTTAGGAATGAGTGGAGCAATTTCACCAAAATTGATTTTGCCATCTGTGAAATCTTTTTCGGAAATAGAAACCCCAAATTTCACTCATAGAGCTGCTTAGGGGATAATTTGCTTGAAAAAACAAGATCAATTATTTTTTTTACATTTTTAAGGGGGTGGGGTATTTAGCCTATTATTTGTGTCTTTCCTGTTTTTGATTTGTGTGTGTGTGTGCCTGTGATTATTATAGATGAACTTTTGTTATACAATTATCTTACCTTTTTTGTTTTATTCCTGTAAAATAAATATTAAATAATTTTTCTTGTGAAATATTGGCATTAACCCTCAGGTGTCATTAAAAAGCAATCCAAGAAAACCACCTTAACCACTTGTGTACCTGCCTGTATAACCCATATATTACTTGGCAATAGTTTAGTTTTAGTGCTGTGATAGTTTGACTGATAATTATTCACTCATGCAACACTGTACCAAAGAGAATTGTGTATAAGTTCTTTTAAACAGATAGTTTTTTTTAATTGTAGTTGCATCCAATAACCATTCCTTTGTTAGTTTTTTTTATTGTAAAAAGGAAACAAAGACCACAAACTTTGAAAAAAAAGTATTTCTGTTATAAAACAAAGCAAATAGAAATCTCTAGAAAGTATAAACAGACACAAAATGACCCATTTTGTAAAGTGCCATCCCAAGGTACATTTTTTGCCAATGAGAAAAATGCATGTATTGAGGGTGTTCTAACACACAGCTTGGTAATAATGCACTAAGTACATTATGGTACAAGTCATACACAGAGGAAGAAGGTGGTGAAGGGGTTAATACACCGGTCACATACAATGGTAGGATGGGGATGAAGGGGTTACTGTTTAAATGTGCAGGATAAAGGAAGCAGAATAGCTTCCAAACAACTGGAAGATCATGTGACAGCAGAATCAGGTAAGTTTTAAGGTTACTGTGTAAATGTGCAGGATAAGGGCGATGAGGGTTTGCTATACATGTAGCACTACCCCTGTAAGGGCCACTATATCTTCAGGTCTTCCCTTGCACCCACATACCCAGGCAACAGGAAGTTTGAATCTTTCATACAGACTCAGGAATCAGTCCAGGGAACTTTTGTTTTATTTGTGCTTTTTGAGGGGTTAAACGTAGATGGGGAATAGAAAGCATGGGATACCCAGTACTGTAGAACTTGAAAGAAAACTTAAGGACTTGCTAATCTCTCTCTGGTGGTTAGGCATTAACATCAAAAATGCTGTCCTCCCATATGACTGATGGCACAGCTTAGCTGATAGCAGAATAAAATCCCAAATAATGAATGCAGGTGCTACTCCTTATATAACTGCTGATGCATCTGGATATCTTGAACTCAAACTAGAGCTATAGGATGGCTTTGAATGCTATTAACTAGCATTAAGTGGTCCCTCCAGGCTTGGTGAATCCTGAGGTTCAATAGGTTTCCGCACAGGCCCAGATCTTGACTGTCAAGATGGCTTCAGCTAAGCCTAGCTGAGGCTGTAAAGGGTGTGAGACGTCAGCTGCTATTTCTCTCTTCCACTGGCTCTCACTTGTGCTTCCTTCTGCCAAGGAACAGGACCTAGGGTTGCCACCTGTCCAGGATTCACCTGGACAGTCAGGGTTTTGAATCATGTGTCCAGGTTTCAGGCAGATTGAAACCCGGACACATTATTCAAACTGGGCAATGACTCCTCAAGTAACCAAGATAGTCACACAAATATGTTGCCATCCGGGAGCTGCAGGCAGCTGTCTTGGGGCAAGTTCGGCATCACTGGGTGGCAGGGTGATGATGTCAGAAACCACACCCACGGTTTGCTGCGAAATGCTATGCAGACCACATTACTACTCTTCTTGGGCCACCCAAAGTTGACCCAGACGGCTAAAGTGTTCGGGTTTGGCTTGAACAAAAGGTTGCAACCCTAAAAAAGCCCCCCCACCACCACCACAGGGGTCCCCTCCAGAAAACGGGACCCTGGACTCAGCTCTCTCACTGCCAAGCTTCTGAACATTTATGGCCTTGCCCGTCCAGGGATTGTTGGAAATATTTAGTCTTTAGCCTCTGTTCCTCCACCCTCTAAGTTCCAGAACTATCCAACAAATTCTGGAAACCAGGGGGAGGTAACATAGACCCAGCCCTTGGAGCTCCACACAGCTAAACACAAATTAATCCCAGCTCCTCTGCTACATACAGTTCACGGACACAGCATTTAGATCACATGTATAGTAAAGAAGAGTTGCTGAAGAGAAAAAAATATATTCCAGCGTCAGTGAAACTAAATGTATCCTTGGATAAGCTCAGTAAAGTGTCTCCTTGGGTGGCATGGATGCCTAACGACTTATTATACTGTGCTGTTTCCAAAAGGCACTGGTTTATGGGCTGCCAGTCTGCCATTTAAAATTGTATTTCAGTAGGAAAGAGATTAAAGTGAGAACGTCACCTGGATGGTGGATCCACATACCTTAAGGCCTCATACACACGATAGGATAGCCAGAGGACAACGGTCTGAAGGACCGTTGTCTTAGGTTAACCGATGAAGCTGACTGATGGTCCGTCGTGCGTACACACCATCAGTTAAAAAAACGATCGTGTCAGAATGCAGTGACGTAAAACACAACGACGTGCTGAAAAAAACGAAGGTTAAATGCTTCCAAGCATGCGTCGACTTGATTCTGAGCATGCGCAGGTTTTTAACCGATGCTTTTGCATACTAACGATCGGTTTTGACCTGTCCATCAGTTAAATTTTAAAGCAAGTTCTCATTTTTTTATCCTAAGGTTAACTAACCTATGGGGCCTACACACGATCGGTTTGGGCTGATGAAAACAGTCCTTCAGACCGTTGTCCTCTGGCGATCCTATCGTGTGTACGAGGCCTTAGAAGTTTGTTGGATGGTTAAAGGCCCTGGTTGGGTTTAGAGCCACACGTGTCACTGATAGGAGGTCTGTGCAATCTGGAAAGCGAGCACTTTATTTACTTTGGAGGTAACAGTTGAAGGATCACACACTATAAGGTGGCAGTTGGTGTGGATACCACTAAAGAACATTTTCCATCACATTTGGACTTTTATTTTCATCACTGGTGTTTGATTTATTTTTATTAGCGCAACTCTGTATATGAATGTATGCTGCGACCTCAGCCTGCTCTCCTCCAAGATCAGACTTGTCCTGACGTGCCTCCCTTACACAGCTTTTCACTGGGAAGCTCAGAGTGCTGCTGCTTCTACTCCCCCCAGCTCTTATGCAGCTGAGAACAGAGGGAATGTGATCACTTATAGAAAAGGGGAAAAGGGTATATATATATATATATATATATATATATATATATATATATATATATATATATATATATATATATATATATATATATATTAACATCTTTATACAAACATTTTGCCTTTCATTTCCATTTTAAACTGAATAGGTTGTTTTACAAGACGACCGTTTACAATCACTTTAACTACTTACACTAGATGTATCAATAAATATCAAGCTGAATTAGTTTGTGTTGTTTATAGTTGCCAACAGATGTAAGTATTATCCAGTGTTAAAGGGCATCTTTACTATATAAGTACCGATACTCTAATAGGTCTTCAATGTTGAAGAATTTCACTATAAAGATGTGTTCAGCCAAAATTATTTCAGATGACTTGTACATGGTGCATTTTTCTTTGACAGTTGTTTCTCTCACCTCTTTTTCATCTGCACTGTGCTCCCAGGACCCCACTGTGCTATGTGCATACGCTGTTCTCTTAATCCTGTTACTGTATCTGTCAGATGCTATCAAGCTTTGCAAAGTGTACTGGATATTAGTGGCAGTCTTCAGCCAGCGCCAGGCTCAAAATGATTGATTCTCTAGCCAAGCATATCATTGCATTACACATCGTTTTATATTTAAAGCCAGTTTATCTGTTTAATAGTCTGATTGTTTTGCCCTGTGCCATCAGTTTCAATAACACATGTGAGTAAACAAACGCATTTTTCACTCCTGGGATCAGTAAGTGCTAATAAAGATGCGGGTGCGAGCATTTCAGATTTGTTTTGATGACAGGAGCATCTCAAATTAGCCGAGAATATTTGTTTATTCTGGAATTCGGAATAGCAGTTGGGCAATTTAGAGTTTACAGACTTTTAAGTCAGCATTAAAGTAAATTAAAACGTGTCTGTGCTAAAGAAACCAAAATAACGATGACCAAACTGCTACTGATTTGAAAAAAACATCAGAAGACCTATGGCAATGACAGTGGACCACAAAGCAAACATTTCTTAAAGTGAACTGTCTAGACCATGGGTGCTCAACCTGTGGCTCTCCAGCTGTTGCAGAACTTCAAGTCCCATCATGCCTCTGCCTTTGGGAGTCATGCTTGTAACAGTCAGTAGCTTGCAATGCCTCATGGGAATTGTAGTTCTGAAACAGCTGGAGAGCCACAGGTTGAGCACCCATGGTCTAGACTATGCACGCCAATTATAGTAGAAGTAAAACAAATAACCCCCTATTCACCTCTGTAGCTATAGACACTGGCCCAGATTCAAGAAGCACTTGCGCCCGCGCAACCATAGTTGCGCGGCGCAAGTGCTTACTTGCTCCGGTGTAACGAGTGCTCCTGATTCAGGAACCTCGTTACACCGAATGCAGCCTAGGATGTGATAAACATAAGCCTCCTTATGCCTTCACATCCCAGGCTGCATTCTTGCGTTGGCCGCTAGGGGGCGCGGCCTTTGTGATCGGCGTGTAGTATGCAAATTGCATACTACCACCGATTCACAAAAGTTGCGCGGGCCCTGCCTACGCAAGGTACGGAGTTTCCATACGGCGCCTTTAGCATAAGGTTGCTCCTGCTAATAGCAGGCGCAGCCAATGCTAAAGTATAGCTGCGCCTCCCGCTCGCGACGTTCAAATTTAACGTCGTTTACGTAAGTGAACCGTGAATGGCGCTGGACGCCATTCACGTTCACTTACAAGCAAATGACGTCCTTGCGACGTCATTTGCCGCAATGCACGTCGGGAAAGTTTCCCGACGGAGCATGCGCTGTTCGCTCGGCGCGGGAGCGCGCCTAATTTAAATGATTCCCGCCCCCGGCGGGATCATTTACATTAGGCAGCCTTGCGCCCGGCTGCTTAGCATATTGCCCGCGCAATTTACGGAGCAACTGCTCCGTGAATCGCGGGCAAAGCGCAATATTTGCGTGGGCGCAGAGAAAAAAATTTGCTCTTTGCCCACGCAAATATTGCGCGATTCTACTTGAATCTGGGCCACTGTGGAGAAACAGAGGCACTGAGATCCTAGCTGTTTTACTATTCATGTTTTTCTATTAATGTTTGTAGTGGTAGAATCTTGACAATTACAGCCTTCTAACATGAACAATCAAATGTGTTCCTAAGCTGATTGAAACTGACTGAAACCAGAAGAAAGTCTTTGCTGTGATCAATGGGGATAAACTACTTTAGAGTACAAGCAGCTAGAGAGGTTAGTGATGGCTTGTCTTAAAGCTCTGTTAATGCTTGTTATAAATAGACAAGTTTTTAATATTCATAGTCTGGGCACTGGTGCAGTTTAACCATTTCCACTCTCACACGTGTACACCTCGTAATATATTTATATAGTTTGAAAAATAAAAATAAACAAACAAAAATTGCCAAAAATAATAGCCTAGGAACAAAAGGTGAAAAGGTAAAGGTCGATTAAAGTATTGGTTAACAAAAGGTTAAATAGATACAAAAACATTAAGGGCCTGTTCATGCTATGTGTGGTGACTGACAATTTTTGCACTTGATCAAAGACAGTCCTTACGAGCACATAGAAACCAAATATTGTCTATGTGCCCTATTCACACTGCAATGCAAAAGCCATTTTGACATTTCAATAGGGTTCAGTTTATTTAGTTGTCGGCACCTTTGTAGCTAGTGGAGCAGAATTTGATTGTCACTGGCTGTTTCCTGGTTCTGCTGGCTGCAGGCTTGCCTACTGCTCCCTGCATTTCAGTAAGTTCTGGAATATAGTGGGTTGGGAGAGACAGACACTGGGCTGAATATTTATGCACCCTCAGATAATCCCTGGTTTAGAGAATGACCAGCATGGTGCTGGGATGTGCATAAATAGTCTGGAGCCTAGAGCAGCAGAGTCATTTGCCCTGGTGGAGAGACCCAGCCTGGAGGGTCTGTCTGCCCTCCTAGGCTATCTGTTGAGGCCTGCAGGAGGTTGTAATAGTCCTTAGCTCCGAGGGAGTTGGAGGTCTACTACTAAAGTGTGGAGAACAGTCAGGTGAGAGTCTGTCGGAATTATGGCCTAGAGACTAAGGAAGCAGGGTCTGGCAGATACTGGAGGAAGCCATCCCTGTACACAGGGACACAGTGAGTAGAGACCCGATACTAAGGGATCCTAGAAAGACGGACATTGCTTTACCTCTTCTTTGAGAGACTGTTCTAAATTGCTGGTTTAGGGTGGTTTCCCATGTGGATCCTGTATGTCCACATTTTCTGCTCCAGAGGTATATCTTGAGAAAGTTAATTGCTACGTCAAAGAGTCATCGTTTTTTTGTTTTTCTTTATTTATATTTTAGGTGAGAACGCATTTAACAATGTCAGAGGCCACAACATTTGAAAGAAAGAAGTGAAAGTGACAATATACGGTTCCTAAAAAATGGTTCAAAATTAAACTAGTCGAACAGGGCCTAGCAAGGAGTCATAGGGAGCACCAGGATCGACAGCTGTCAGTTGAAAATTGATAGATGGAGATGGAAAGGGGGGAGGGTCTACCAGGGTTTAACAGATATTTCTAATCAAGTGGAGGAGAGAGAATCAATTGCAGGGTTATTGATCCAATTTGATACCCCTCTCCCACCATTTTTGGACAACTTAATTTTTGAGAAAAGTTTGGCCCCCCTTCTTTCCCTGTTGCCTTCTGGGACACATCACAAGTCCCAGTAAGCTGTAGGGACCATGCATAAAGCACAGCGCAACTCGCAAATGTGCAGTGGAAAGCTGACTGTGAAGCAACGTGGTGTTACAGTTGGCTTAACTTAGTAAACATGCCAACACAAGGGACCCAAAGAATAGCAAAGAATGGGCCAGAAAGAGGATGGTACTTAATCCCTGGATAGGTAAGCATCCTTTTGTTAAAAGTCAACAGCTACAGTGTTTTTAACTGCTGACTTAAAGTGGTTGTAAACCCACTTTGTAAAAAAAAACACCTGCAAGACAAAGTCATAATGAGCTAGTATGCATAGCATACTAGCTCATTATGTAATACTCACCTGGGATCGAAGCCCCCGCTCATGTCTTCCTGGAGTAACTTCCGGGTATTGCTCCGGCACATTGTTTGGCCGGGGCCGCATGCGCGCGGGAGTCGCCGGTAAGAGCACAGTCACAGAAAGAAACGGCACGTACGTCATCAGCACATGCAAATACAGGGGATATCTCTTAAACCGTGTATGTTTAGGAGATATCCAGGGTAGCTACAGGTAAACCGTATTATAGGCTTATCCGTAGCAAAAAGTGTGTTGTAAGGTTGTAAGATGTATTGAGAAGTCCAGCTTGAGCTTGTTTGGCTGGGCTTCTCCTAAGGGTCACAGGAGTGCAATTAGTTTTGCACTCCTGTGACCCGTTTTCCACAGAGAGCGGACTGAAATCTGCTCTCTGCTGACATCACAGGAATCAGTCCAGGGAGCGCGTCATCATGACAATAAAGTCTGGATCCGCCAGGTGCCTGGAGTGATAACCATCTCAGCCTCTCAGTGAGACACTGAGAGTCTGAGACAGCCACTCCCCAACCCTCCACAGCTCAGTGCTTCAGTGAGCGCTGGGGGGCAGAGCGGGGAGCTGCTGATTGACAGTCAGCAGCTCTCTGCTCAGGAAGCTGTGAAAACCAAGCCATCGGCGGTGTTCGATTACTCGATTGTCAGTGCAGAGGCGGCGGGGGACAAATGCAGCATCCACCTAGGTTAAATCTAGAAGAAAAAAAACATACTTTTTTTTTGGGGGTGGCTGAGGATCCTCTTTAATGTTATTGGTACCTGCTTGTTGATTCAAGTGCCAAATCCTTAAGATACAATTAAGCACATATTTACTTTATCTATGTATCAGGATTACAATAAGTATATCCATAGAATGTTATGTTATGTTATATATTTCCAACTCACACCAATCTATACATGTTTGTTATAAGAAGCTGCATGCATAATGTAAATATTCTGTAGAACATAAAACATACTGAGGCGTTAGATCCCAGAAGAAAGAAGTCAGTGACAGAAGGTTCCTTTAGTTAAAAAAATAACTAAAGATTTTACTAGCAGTAGACAGAGTTCAAAAACTGATGTGGGAGCACTGGGAGAAGAAAGCAGGAACTTGTTTTTCATAATAAGCATTGATTATACCCTCAAACAAGTATGCATTTACTTCATTATACACATGACATAATTATCACGGCAATCAACTCCTACGGGCTGTACATTAATTTAGTGAAACCAGGGAAGGACAGAAACTTCCTTAGAAGAGGACGGGGGTACAAGGTCAATCTATAAACCTTGAATCTAATATGGTTTAGCAGGATTTACATAAGTAAAATGCAGAGGGAGAGCTAACAACACAGTTATAAATAGTTTGCCCAGTATCATGGATAAAAGGGGATTAATGTATCCAGCAAACGGCATCTAATAACAATTACAATATGATTTTCCAAGGTGGGGCCATGGCACATCTCTTCTAGTGACAAGCCTAGGATCAGAGGTAAGCATACAATGAGAAAGGTTCAGGCAGATGTCACAACAGTTAGAACTAAGCAGCAATTAAATTCAAGCTAAAGTATTTTACATTATATGCTAAAAAAACACAAATGCTGCAGATAAGCAATAACAGGAGAGCAATTTGCTCACTATTGAAATAAAAAGTGAATAGTGCTGGGCTTTCAGTATGAGTGAAATAAAGAATATGAAATTCTTCAAATAGTTAATCACAAATGAGCAAAACAAATATAGCAATTATGAACACATTAATAAAAATGAGAAATAAATATTGTGATTATGGTGACAAATTGCAAATAAAGTCTGTGTTGGAAAGTGAAGTCTGCTCAAAGTAGATAAAAATAAGGTAAAGAATCCAAGTGTGTACTCTAACCTCAGGTCTTGGTCCCTATTACCAATGGAGCCTTAGGTAATGAGCCCAGATGTCTAATGGCAACTGCAATTGGATATTCTCAAGAGCACGTATGTAGATGACCAGCAGGGAACCATATTGCAGACCCAGCCTCAGAAGTATGTACTAAGCACCCAACTGCACTAAGCATTTGAGCTTTTGGCATCCTGAAGCATGCCCCTTCTTCCCCAATCCTCCCTGCTTCTCTAGTAAGCATATGCTCACTAATTTTGAACTTAGCATAGTAATGTTTATGCCTTTTTTTATATTTATATTTATATATATATATATATATATATATATATATATATATATATATATATATATATATATATATATATATATATATATTTATGTAGCACTACCCCCAAAGGAGCTGCTGAAATATTTTCAGGCGGCATGTTACCTCTATCTTCTTGCCGTCTAGGGTAGTAGATGAGAGTTGAGAAAATGTCCACACTTTAGACTTATTTTTCTAAGATTTATTTGTAGAACTTGGTAAGGAAAAAAGAAGTAGATGAAAAGTATGGAAGGGTAATAAGTAGATAGGTTCAGGTGCAAGATTTCAATCCAGAAACACTTCTGCTTCCAGCAACACAGCTTTTGCCACCACTCTTGCCAAAGTGGGTATTGTGCACCCGGATAGGACTCTATCACTAGCCTAGCAACCGGAAGGGGCACACGGAACAAAGTACAGTCTCTGCCACAGACCTTCCTTTGAGTTGAGACATTTTCGGTCCAGAATCCCCTAGTTTAGGATTCAGCACCCGGATCTCTTTAGATTAATTCTCGCAGAATTCAAGTCTAGGCGATCAACTTTGAGCCTCTCAGTACACGGTGCATCCTTCGATGAAGCTTCCAGGCCTCTCCCGAGATACCAGCCTCCAGCTTGGTCCTCTCCAAGATAGGTCCTTCATCAAGTGGCTCCCTCCCTTCAGGATGGACAGCACAGGATCACCTTGAAACCATAAACCCAGTCTGCTTACTGGGCCTACTTAACAGATAACAACCCCGGACCAACGTGGTCCTGGAGCCAGGATGGCAGGAGCATGCACTCCCGGCCAGGAGGGCCACGAGGTGGTGGGACGACAGACCAAGGATCGACGACCTTGGCTCTGTGGTGTCTGTTGCTTAGGTACCCCGCCCCAACATGCCACCAACATGCCACTGATTGGCTGCCGAGGGGAGACACCCAATATCACCCTGACTTAGCTGCTGCCACCCATGGCCTGAGGTAGTAACAACACCCCAGAAAAACAATGGTGGTCACTCTCAGCACAGCCACGGCTGAAACAAAGGCCAAATTTAGCCAAAATTATACATGTCTGAGTTAACTAACACTCAGAGTTCCTTCTAAATTTAAAGCGGCGCCAGCCCAACAGGGGTAGGCCGCTACACACACACACATATATATATATATATATATATATATATATATATATATATATATATATATATATAAAATATATATATATATATATATATATATATATATATATATATATATATATATATATATATATATATATATATATATTTGTTTAGTTTTAATTTTTGTGAAATTTGAAAAAATATTTTGTATCTCTACTATAAAATGGTGGATCTGCAAACAAATATTAATACATGATGAAACCACGTCAAAGGATTAACAGAGCACAGTGGGTTTGCTAATGAAAGAGCTCTGTACAGTTTCTTTCAGATATTCTGTCTTATTGAAACTGTACAGAGCTGCCTGAATAAAAGGGGAAAAATTTACTTATAGGGGCAGATCCTCAAAGAAATTACGCCGGCCGTCGCATTCTTTTACGTCGTTTCCGTTCGGCTTTTTCCGGCGTATAGTTAAAGCTGCTATCTGGTGGTGTACTCAATGTTAAGTATGGCCGTCATTCCCGCGTATAATTTTGAAAATTTTACGTCGTTTGCGTAAGTCGTCCGTGAATGGGGCTGGACGCCATTTACGTTCACGATGAAAACAAGGACGTCCTTGCGACGTCATTTGGAGCAATGCACCCTGGGAGTTTTGACGGACGGGGCATGCGCAGTTCGTTCGGCGCGGGGACGCGCTTCATTTAAATGAAACACGCCCCCTACTCGCCGCATTTGAATTCCGCGCCCTTACGCTGCGAGAGATACACTACACCGCTGTAACTTACAGCGCAAATTCTTTCAGGATTCAAAGATTTGCAAAGTAAGTTACAGCGGATTAGCGTATCTCACATACGCTGCGCCCACACAAATGTATGTGGATCTGCCCCAAAATGTTTAACATTAGCTGCAAAAATGTTTTTTTTTCAGAGGATCTAAGATTAAACTGTAAAAAGTATCTGATATCTTTACTGCTGGATGCAAAGTACCACACAAAATATTTTTAAAGGGGCCATGCAAAGTAACAGTGGGCCAGATCCACAGCCGCCGAGCGCAACTTAACTTTTCAGAGTTAAGTTACACTGCCTATATCCCAAGTTAGGTGCCGATCCACAAAGCACTTACCTGGAAATTTGCGGCGGTGTAAATTAACTCCGTCCGGAGCAAGGCGTTCCTAATACAAATGGGCGATTCCCATTTAAATTAGGCTCGCTCCCGCGCCGGACGTACTGCGCATGCTCCGTCGGGTAACTTACCCGACGTGCATTGCGCTAACTGACGTCGCTCCGACGTCATTTGCTTAGACGTTAACGTAAATGGCGTCCAGCGCCATTCACGAAGGTCTTACGCAAACGACGTAGAGTTGAAAATATCGACGCGGGAACGACGGCCATACTTAATAGGGCTTAGTCAAATAGGACTCAGCCCTATTTTTACGCGGCGTAACTCGACGTAAACGACGTAGACTTAGCATGACGGGCCCGTCGGAACATTCGTGGATCGCCGTAAGTGTTCATTTGCATATTCTAGGCCGGCCGCAATGGCCTCGCCACCTAGCGGCCGGCCTAGAATTGCACCCTTAAGATCCGACAGTGTAATTCAATTACACATGTCGGATCTTCTGCCTATCTATGGTAAACTGATTCTGTGGATCAGTTCCATAGATAGAAACAGGGATACGACGGCGTATCAGTAGATACGCCGGCGTATCCCTTTTGTGGATTACCCCAGTATTTCTGGAAAGGACCCACCCCCTGACCCCCTAAGCTCACAATAGTGTTTACTGACCCTTCCTCCTCTGTAGCCTGTATTAGAATAAGTAGTGTTGGCAACCTAGATCTCTGATCATGTGACTTGATCCTAGCAATAGCCTGCTAAGCCCAAGCATGGTTACAGGGGAGGTGGTCATATACTCCCCGGAACAAGAATTGCAGAGTATTCTGAAGATATTATGAATTATGTTAAAGCGGTGTTTTGGCCCAAAAAAGAATGAAAAGCCAGCAGCTAAACAAACTTCAGCTGCTGGCTTTTAATAATAGGAAATTTACCTCTCCTGGAGTCCAGCAATGCTGGCACCGCAGCTGTTGTTTCCTTTCGGCTTCATGACGGGAAGCCAACTGCGCCTGCGTGAGGCCCCACTCCTCTTTCCTATTGGCCTGGTGGCTGTGGGAGGGAGCACCACGGTGACATTACGGGCCGAGACCCGGACTCCTGGAAGTCGGAAAGGATACCTGTCACAGACAGGTATCCTATCCCCCCTCCCTCGAAAGGTGTCAATTGTGGCACCGGAGGGGGGAGGAATCAGATGAGACAAAGTTCCACTTTAGGGTGGAACTCCGCTTTAAGGAGCACTGAGTGGCAAAGCTAGGAAAAATAATTATATCGGGAGGAGGTTCCTTTCCAGATACAATAGCCCTTTTCACATGACAGCAATAAAATATAATAAGCAATATCATCTTAAGCCAATGATTATGTTGCCGGACACTGGTAACTGGATTAAGGTGACAGAATTACCTGTAGGGTTATAGATGTTGATGTGTGTTTTTGATATTTATTAGAACAGAAAAGCTCCTTGTATGAGTAGTGAACTTTTGTCAGTATTACATAACAAGTACAGTTAAATGTGGCTAACTACTATTGGCGTATTGCTTATTGCTGACATTTTGTTTTTTGAAATGGGAGCCAGAGAAATGAGCAATGTTAAAGCCCAACTATTGCCAAAAGTCTTTGTAGATTAGATAGAGTGAGGGGCATTAGAATCACTTTTTAGCATTTAAAATCCAATAAGAGATCCTAACAAACATCCAAGAGTCCAAAGTAATTGAATGATAAAGTTGTTTCATAGCAGAAAAAGGTCAATGCATTTCAGAGGCAAAACACACTCACCCTTTATCAGGGCTTAAGGATTTTGATTGTGCTTAAATTGATCCCAGTAAACAGATGTCAACTGCTTGGAAAGTTTCAGGAGGGCAGGTTACGCCAATGTTAGCGGAAGCTTGTTTGGTGCTGCTGTAAGGAAAGGCTTGCCAATAGATGAGATGACTCCTCTGGAAGAATTTCTGTGCACAGGCTAATACATGTTCCCTTTCGTGCTCAAAGGAATTGGGCATTGGCTAATGCATATGCACATGTACGCACCCCTGCACTTGCGCTTTCCCCTGCATGCCAGCGCTCATGTGTACCTGTGACAGATGTTGGCGTCAAATGGGCTATTTAAACTTGGCCAGTGCTCAGAATCAGTGCTGCTTTGTCTTCAGCTTCCTGTGGTTCTGTACCCTTATTCCAATTATCTTGACTATACTCTGAACTCTGTCAGCACTGACCTCAGCTTGTCCCATGACCTCCGCTTCTGTCTGCTTCATTGGCTCCTGCTTCTCTGGTTTTAAACCCGGCTTGTTTTCTGACCATGGTCCTGACTGTGCCCAGTACCCGATCCATCATGTCTGTGTGTTACCAGGCCTGCCTGAATCTGCTTCTCTGTCTGCTGTCACCAGCACCAGCCCTACCTGCTCGCCTGCTTACTGAAGCCATTTGATGATTTTACCTACCCAGTGTGGACACATTCTCTGCTGCAGGCAAAATTACAGGCGTTAATGCCACTCTGTACTCCTGTGCTGCCTGTCTACACTATCAGGGGCCCCGAGTCAGAGGCCTTCCTTATCGTACGATGCTCTGCTACCAGGAACGCGATAGGTGCTCTCATGGGATTGTATGTATGTGGATTCCCAGCTTGTGGTCCTTTCCCTGTTCCAGAGGTGAGCACCCATTGTGTGGAGTGCTGCCAAACCATGCCACTGTGACCCATTACAATTTCAGTGACCTCTAGAAAATCTAAATCCAACACCCCATTTGTTCTTGCGATTGAACTTTTTTAGTGCTGTCTGTATTACTGTTGGAGAGAATTTCTGTCACTTACTGTTTTGGACGTTATAACCCTTCTGCTCTGAATCCAAATATGGCTATGGCTTGGCTTTGACATTACTAACTACAATCGTCTATGTAAAATTGTTTTTCTATAGTTTTTCTGTAATTGCAAAAACTAAAAAGGTTATGAACCACATATGATGAGTACTTTTAACTCAACATTTATAACCTTTTGGGAAAAGCATTCTATAACTCCATTTCCTATTGACAGCATCCATCTTCGTAATGAAAGCTGAGAAGGCAAGACAAAACAAAATAATAATGTCTTAGTCAATATTTTCCGTTTTAGTGTTGTAAGACTGTTTCAGGGACAATGAAATTATTATTTTTTTCACTAGTAATAAATCTTAACCTTTGTTTTCCTGTGAGAGAATGTTTTGAAGGGCCGACAAAAACAAATTCAGGTCATCACTAGTAGTGAAGGGCTCAATAATCAAACTTCCCAGGCTGACACGAGACCCAAATGATTCAAACTGAAATTATTTTTCTTCTTCGTTATGACCAGTGACTGCCTGACTGAAACATAAAGGTAAAGTATCTGTACTAATCTGCCAGTTCTAAAACTACAGGAGGTCTAGTAAATAGTAGAAAAGCATCTGCCAAGTGAGTAAATATGAATTACAATTGAAAGAAAGATTACCTTGCAGCCAGAAGACCAATGCCAGCAACAGAGCCAATTTGCTGAATATTTAGAGAACCACATACTCTTGTGCTTTTACTAGACATGTGCACACTGAAATATTTTGTTTCGTAATTTTGTTTTCGTCCGAAAAATAAATGTATTTAGTTACTCCCGAAATTCATTTTTATTTATTTCATTTTTTCGTTTAAAAAATGCATTCGTCCGAAAATCCAAATTAAGGTTGAATCTGTCATTGAAGGCTTATGGTGTCTGTCGAATGTTCTAAAAAAAAACGATTCGACAGAATCTTAAAATTTTTTTTACTCTTCATGTCTCTCTATGTCAAACCTTCATGTCTCTCTATGTCGAATCTGTCATTGAAGGCTTATGGGGCCTGATTCTCAAAAGAGATACGCAGACTTAACTGCTGTTCAGCCTGCGTATCCCTGTGCCTAACTTTGGAAACGATTTTCAAAAGGCTTTTTCCAAAGTTAGGCAGAAAATCTGACATGTGTAAGCCACTAAGGCCCCGTACACACGACAGAGGAACTCGACGTGCTTGGCACGTCGAGTTCCTCGTCGAGTTTTGGGATGAAGCCGCCGAGGAGCTCAGCGGGCCGCCTTCTCCCATAGAACAACGAGAAAATAGAGAACATGTTCTCTATTTTCTCGTCGAGTTCCTCGGCGGCTCCATCGAGCCAAAACTGTACAGACGACAGAGTTTCTCGGCAGAATCCGGGTTTTGACCGAGTTTCTCGGTGAATTCTGCCGAGAAACTCTGTCGTGTGTACGAGGCCTAACACGGTCAGATTTTAGGATGCAGTACCGCATCCGCCACTGGGGGCATTTCTCATTGAAATGCAGCTTTGCGTATGCAAATGAGGACTTAAGCAGATTTTCAAAGCATTTCATCACTGTGATTTCTGCGTAAGTTCCGAATTTGCCTGCGCAAAACTAGGGCTGGTTTTATAATGTGGAAAGTTAGTCACACATTGTAAAGGCCCATTCCAGCGACGGCATTTGGTATGCATTCCCGAGGGAGAACTCCACGGCAATTTTTAAATTCAAAACCGGCATGGGTTCCCCCCCCAGGAGCATACCAGGCCCTTAGGTCTGGTATGGGTTGTAAGGAGACCCCCCCTCCGCTGAAAAATCGACGTAGGGGGTCCCCCTACAATCCATACCAGACCCGTATCCAAAGCACGCTACCCGGCCGGCCAGGAATGGAGTGGGGACGAGCGAGCTTCCCCCCCTCCTGAGCCGTGCCAGGCCGCATGCCCTCAACATGGGGGGGTTGGGTGCTCTGGGGCAGGGGGGCGCACTGCGGGCCCCCCCACCCCAGAGCACCCTGTCCCCATGTTGATGAGCACAGGACCTCTTCCCGACAACCCTTGCCGTTGGTTGTCGGGGTCTGCGGGAGGGGGCTTATCGGAATCTGGGAGTCCCCTTTAATAAGGGGGCCCCCAGATACCGGCCCCCCACCCTAAGTGAATGGATATGGGGTACATCGTACCCCTATCCATTCACCTGGAGGCAAAAAGTAAAAGTTAGTAAACACACAACACAAGGCTTTTTAAAATAATTTATTATTCTGCTCCGGATGCCCCCCCTGTCTTCTTTATTAGCTCTATTTCCAGGGGGGGCTTCTTCTCCCGCTCTCCGGGGGTCTTCTTCCACTCTCCGGGGGGGTTTCTTCTTCCGCTCTCCGGGGGGGGGGCTTCTCCGCTCTCCGGTGGGCTTCTTCCATCTTCTCCCCTCTTCCGCTGTTGACTCGGCGAACCCCGGTTCTTCTGCAGCTGTCCGGTGCCTTCTTCTTCAGCGCTGGCTGCCTGCTATGTTTGTGTGTTAGCTCAATTAGTAACAGGCAGCCGGCGCGGTCTTCTGTGACGTCAGGGACTTCTGTTCTTCTCCCCTCTTCCGATGTTGACTCGTCGCCTGTTGTCGCTGTAATGATGGAAGCGCGCCTTGCATCCCATTTATATAGGCATCACCGTCCCATCATGCTCCGGCAGGTACCCACGTGGTGGGTGCACGTGGGTAGGCACCCACCACGTGGGTACCTACCGGAGCATGATGGGACGGTGATGCCTATATAAATGGGATGCAAGGCGCGCTTCCATCATTACAGCGACAACAGGCGGCGAGTCAACATCGGAAGAGGGGAGAAGAACAGAAGACCCTGACGTCACAGAAGACCGCGCCGGCTGCCTGCTAGTAATTGAGCTAACACACAAACATAGCAGGCAGCCAGCGCTGAAGAAGAAGGCACCGGACAGCTGCAGAAGAACATGGGTTCGCCGAGTCAACAGCGGAAGAGGGGAGAAGATGGAAGAAGCCCACCGGAGAGTGGAGAAGCCCCCCCCCCGGAGAGCGGAAGAAGAAACCCCCCCCGGAGAGTGGAAGAAGACCCCCGGAGAGCGGAAGAAGAAGCCCCCCCTGGAAATAGAGCTAATAAAGAAGACAGGGGGGGCATCCGGAGCAGAATAATAAATTATTTTAAAAAGCCTTGTGTTGTGTGTTTACTAACTTTTACTTTTTGCCTCCAGGTGAATGGATAGGGGTACGATGTACCCCATATCCATTCACTTAGGGTGGGGGGCCGGTATCTGGGGGCCCCCTTATTTGAGGGGACTCCCAGATTCCGATAAGCACCCCGCCCGCAGACCCCGACAACCAACGGCAAGGGATGTCGGGAAGAGGTCCTGTCCTCATCAACATGGGGACAGGGTGCTCTGGGGTGGGGGGGCCGGCAGTGCGCCCCCCTGCCCCAGAGCACCCAACCCCCCCATGTTGAGGGCATGCGGCCTGGCACGGCTCAGGAGGGGGGGGGGGGCGCTCGCTCGTCCCCACTCCCTTCCTGACCGGCCGGGTAGCGTGCTTTGGATACGGGTCTGGTATGGATTGTAGGGGGACCCCCTACGTCAATTTTTCGGCGTGGGGGGGTCTCCTTACAACCCATACCAGACCTAAGGGCCTGGTATGCTCCTGGGGGGGGGGAACCCATGCCGGTTTTTTCTTTGAAAATTGGCATGGAGTTCTCCCTCTCAGGAATGCATGCTGAGCGACGCTGTCATTTTTTTTAATAATTATTTGTTTTCCCGGCGCGTCTTTTTTTTTTCACCCGTCGCAACTTTAGTGTCCCGTCAAAATTCTCAAAGCCGTCCGGCGTTAATTACGTTCGCGCGCTGCACGTCGGGAAAATGACGTCACACGCATGCGCAGTACGGCCGGCGCGGGAGCGCGCCTCATTTAAATTTTAAACGCCCCCAGGAGAGGAGGACCGCCTTACGATGGCGGCACTTAAGTTACACGGCCTGAAATTTCTAGGTAAGTGCTTTGACGATCGGGCACTTAGGTAGAAATTTTAAATCAGTGTAACTTAACTGCTGAAATTTAAGTTAGGCAGACTTTTTGAGAATTTGGCCCATGGTGTCTGTCGAATGTTCTAAAAAAAAAAAAAAAATTCGATACAATCTTTAAAAAAAAAAAAACTGTTTTTGATTTTTCATGTCTCTGTCGAATGTTCTAAAAAAAAAAAATCGACAGAATCTTAAAAAAAAATAAAAATAAATTGACCCTTCATGTGTCTCAATGTTGAATCTTCATGATGTCTCTCTATGTCGAATTTTTTTTCTCTATGTCGAATCTTTTCTTTCTATGTAGAATAATATTGGACTAATAGAGTTAAGGTTAGGCACATCCGACCGCAACGAAAACAAAAATAAAGCATTTGTTTATGTCGGATCTTTCAGTTTTCGTTTTCTGTGCTTTCGTTATCGTTTGTTAAATACTTGAAATTCGGACAAAAATGCATTCGGACGAAAAAGAATGCACATGTCTAGCTTTTACCCATTCTGCTGTACTATAAGGTTGACAACAAGTGAAGGAAAAGTAAAGCCTGAAGTCTCTGTGCCAAAAATGACCCAAAAAACAAAACAAAAAAATATATATTTTTTGTGTTACTTTATGCTACAAAAGTAAAAAAAAAAATCCTATTTCTTAATAAATTCATACATTATGGCCAAAATATATTCTGCTACATGTCTTTGGTGAAAAAATATCTCAATACAGTAAGTGTATTGATTGGTTTGCATGTAAGTTTTAGCATCTACAAATGATGGTATATATATATATATATATATATATATATATATATATATATATATATATATATATTGGAATTTGTATTTATTTATCTTTTTATACTATTAATGGCGGTGATCAGCGACTTTAATGGGGCTGCCATATTGGGTGGGCAATCTGACATTAACTGATGCTGACAGTGTCACTAATACAGTGATTAGTGCTAAAACTATACACTGTGGGCCAGATTCATAAGAATCAGTTACGCATAGATCTCCCTTAGATCCGACAGGTGTAAGTGACTTACACCGTCGGATCTAAGGCTGCAATCTTCCGCTGTCCGCTAGGTGGCGTTTTTAGTGTTTTACTCGCGACAAATATGCAAATGAGGAGATACGCCGATTCAGAAACGAACGCCCGCCCGTCGTTTTTTTTTTACGTCGTTTGCGTTCGGCTTTTTCTGGCGGATAGTTACCCCTGCTATATGAGGGGTAGCTAATGTTAAGTATGGCCGTCGTTCCCGCGCAGAGTTTTGAATTTTTACGTCGTTTGCGTAAGTCGGTCGTGAATACGGATGGCCGTAATTGACGTTAACGCCGAAAACAATGACGTCCTAGCGACGTCATTTGGAGCATGCGCACTGGGAAATTTCGCCGGCAGCGCATGCGCAGTTTAATCAGCGCGGGGACGCGCCTGATTTAAATTGTACACTCCCCCTAGCCGCGGAATTTGAATTCCGCCGGGGGAGTTACGATCCGCCGGCGCAAGTTTGGAGGTAAGTGCTTTGTGAATACTGCACTAGCCTCGCAAAATTGCGTCGGCGGATCGTAAATCACATAGATTATGCGGATCTAAAGATCTGCTAATCTATGTGAATCTAGCCCTGTCACTCTACTAATGACACTGGCTGGGAAGGGGTTAACATGCAGGGTGATTAAGGGGTTATACATATGTTTGCCTAACAATGTGTAATGTGTGCTGATTTTTACTAAGTAATGTGCCGGTTTTTCCTCTGCAGGGAGATAGAAACGGCACATTGCTGCTGTCAGAAGAGAGCCCTCTGTTCTTTACCTACACAGGGTTCTCTTCTATCATGCGCTCAGCCGATAGGCAGGTTCCAGCCATAAATCATTGGGCTGACATGTCCCCCCTGTCTTTCTTTAATGCTTGCGCGTTCCGGCTATGTAATTGGCCAGAGCTGTAATGACTTCCCTCCAGTACATGCGCGCGGGAGCCCTCGGTTCTGGCATGAAGCTCTGCAGTTAAGGCAAGGTGCACCGGAACCTTTAGAGCGCATGTGTCAGTGACTGCATGCAGGGTTAATATCTAAATGGTGCACGTTTAGGAGATATTCATTTTACCTTCAGGTAAACCTTATTATAGGTTTACCTGTAAGTAAAAATAACCAAGCAGGGTTTACTACTGCTTTAATAAAGGAATTGTCAAAAAAGGTGCCTGTGTTTTTATTTATTTTTGACACTTTTTTGGTGAATGAGTAGGGGTACACTCCTTCACATGGGGGACAGAATCTGGGGGCCCCTTGTTAAAGGGGGCCTCTAAATTCTGATAAGGCCCTGCCCACAGACCCCCCACGACCACTGGCCAGGGTTGTGGGGAAGAGGTTCTGTTCCCATCAACATGGGGACAAGATTCTTTGGGGGGGGGGGGGGCACTTGCTCATCCCAATACCTTTCCTGGCCTGCCAGGCTGTATGCTCAGATAAGGGTCTGGTAAGGATTTGTGAGAGGGGACCCCACACTGTTTTCTTTTTTCTTTTGGTGTGGGTTCCCCTTAAAATCCATACCAGACCCAAAGGGCCTGGTATGAATTTGGGGGGACCTCCACGCTGTTTTATTTCTCAATTCATGTTAAAAACTGATGACATGTGCGATTTAAATGTGTTCCCATAGAAGGCAATGAGCTGGAAATTTGCATCTGAACAGCAACGCAGTAGTCAGAAAATGCACAGGACTCTTTAAATTTGCAGTGAATTTGCACTGCAGATGCACCACCGATATTTGAACTGGCTCCACAGAAAGCTGGTTTGGTTCACATGTCATGCAAATGCAGTTGCAGTTCCAAATGCATCCAATTCGCATATAAGTGGATGGAACCTAAATAATTGTACTCTAATGATGCACTAATAGCTGACAAATCACTGTGGCAAGAGGCAAAACGAAAGTTAGGTCATTAGTCTCTAGCCAACTGGCAAAACTTTAATCAAATAAAATGTCTTCCAATAGGCATAGCTGACGTGAAAAGCTTCTCACATAATAAACCTAACCGTAACCATTGAAAATGAAGCGCATGCAAATTCTGGCAAGTCATGGCTGTCATCAGACGATAAAATACTCAACAATTTATACACCACATGGATGGATGACTTGGAAGAAAAGACAGGAAGAATAGACGATGATTATCTTTTTCTGTTTGGTGTATACAGAATACACTTATTTCAAGTAGTTCAATTTAGCAGGAGAAAACAGAGGCTGTTAAGTGTGAAGGTGTACAAGGCTCCCTGAATTATAGCTAAAGTTTATGGCTCTACACATGACTACTTTTCTTTGAAAAATCAAAGCACTCATTACACGAAAAGTCACAAAGTACTGATGTGCAATCACATTTTAAAAACATAGGCTGTTCTCTAAATCTCACAATTTACAAGAGAGATGTTTGTTTAATAAATGTCTGGCTTAAAGCAGAAATTTAAAGAAGAAACTGAGTCTTGTTCTTTCACATATTCTTCAAAACAGCTAACATCTAAAGCAGTTTTTCATAACCCCTTTCCCTATTCATATGGCTTTCATAGTACCACAACATTTTAACTAGACATGTGCAACTCGTTTCACTTTGATTTGTTTTTTTGGCCATAAATTTTATTTTCGGGCATTCGGATGTATCCAAATTTCCAAATAGACATAAACACAAATGGCAACAAATCTGAAACCAAGTTAAAATGAAAAAAACAAATGGATTAGGCTACATTTTGTTAAAGAACATCCACATTCCATGTGAATAGCTGTGGTTGTTAAGGAGCTGATGGCCGTGGTGTCCAAAAAGGGTAAGTTCACCTTTACAGAAAAATCTGTAAGGTGAACTTACACTGAACCCCCCTCCTCATCCCCCACAGTCCCGCTGACCTGGAGCGTGACGATCACCCGCCTCACCATCTCGGGGCTTAGAAATCCCCTCGGCTTAATCTCCTAAACGTACCTTGTAAAGGAGGCATGTATAGGAGCATTCTATTGGAACATTCAATCAGAACCCGTGTAGCCCGTCCTGTCACTGCAGGCGGTGAGGAGAGAAAGCCGCTGGGATTTCAAATCCCCGGACTGGTAAAGTGGCTATATGATCTGTCAGAACGGGTGATCGCTGGACTCCGGGTTAGCAGGACCAGGTGCAATGGGAAAGGGGTCCAGATTTTTTGTAAATATTAACTTACGGGTGATCGCCGGACTCCGGGTTAGCGGGACCAGGTGCGATGGGAAAGGGGTCCAGACTTTCTGTAAATATGAAATTACACTTTAACAAACATGACTCATCTGCTGTCAGCATGATTCCCAGCTGAAAGCAGAATTTAAACAGAAGAAGCGTTGGTTAAAAAAAAAAACAGTTCTTCTGGTCTGGTATGGATTTTGAGGGGAACCCCCACACTAAAATTTGAAAAAAAAAATGGTGTGGGTTCCTCTAGAATTCATCCCAGACCCTTATTCCAGCATGCAGCCCAGCAGGACAGAAAAGGGAAGACAATGAGCAGCCCGTCCCTCCTGAACCATACCAGGCCACATGCCCTCGACATGAGGGGGTGCCTCTTCCCCACAAGCTTGGCCTGGTAGTTCAGGGGTTGTTGGGGTTGTCTTATCGGAATCTTAAATCTCCCTTTCACAAGGGGCCCCCAAATATCCCGCCCCCATGTGAATGAATATGGGGTACTTAGTACCCCTACTCATTCACCAAAATAAGGTCAAAAGTAAAGAAAAAAGCAAAGACAGTTTTTTATTAAAAAAAAAACCCAAATAATGAATGCCCCCCCAAAGTACATCCAACATAAATCACGATTAACACAGACTGAAAAATGCCTGCTGAAAATGACGCGTCCCATGGAGAGACACTCAGGCAGGTAAACCGGGGGCGAGGTCTTTTGGTGCCACCCCCCATGTTTACCTGCCATTCAGCGAGTGACGGGGCATATTCCACGCTGTATTTTTTTTAGTGCTTGTGTTTTACATTCTACTGTCAGCAGGGAATCCCGCTGACAGCAGATGAATCATGCAGTGGTTGATCGGCTCCATGACAACCACAGCTATTCACAATTAATTTGAATCCATTCAAAGTTATACCGGGTGGATTAGAAAACGTTTTGAATCCACCTGGGCTAATGATTATAATAGACGAATCACAAAAAAAGCTAAATGATTTCTGAACACAAATTGGGCTGACACAACAAAGGCAAAAACATGAAATTATCAACAACTGCATACAAAACAACATTTTTCAGAGTGAGCATTTTTTTTTTTTTTTTTACAAACGTATAATTTTAATTTTAACATGTGTTCACCCCTGTCTCGTAAAAGACAAAAATAAATAAACGATTCTCATGTAGAACTTGGAGAGGAAGATGTGTTGGAATGAAGAACATATCATTGCAAGTGCCTATACACATATAAGCAAACAATAAAACAAAAGAGCTGACACTTTGGTGCACAGATAAACCTCTAGCCACAAACCTACCAACACTTTCACACTGAGGCGCTTTTCAGGCGCTTTCGTGCTAAAAACCGCGCCTAAAAAGTGCACAAAATCTTATTTCCATTACAATCAATGAATGCTTTCACACTGAGTGTGCTGGCAGGGCTGTGAAAAACTCCCCTCTCTATTGAAATGAATAAAAAAGCTCTTCAAAAGCGCTTGAAAAGTGCTTGAAAAGCGATCTGTGTTTTTACTGGCAGTTTAGAAGCGCCTCAGTGTGAAAGTGGCCTAATAGATAATGGTTTTATTAGCCCTCTTGTCAAATATTTTTGCATACATTTATTCTATTGATTTTTCTTTAAGTACCCAATAAGTACATACTCATACCCGCTTCCAGTTTTCCCTCACTCATTTAAATAATCCCGCTCTACAGGAACAGGAAGCATTTGTGGATACACGTTGCGTGTATGATTTATATTACACCAGGACATATTAAAAAAATAAACTTACTGACATTACAGGTACAAGGCAACATATTTGATTTTAGTGTTTTGATTTAGATACACTTGGATGTGCTACTATAAGTGCCAGTTCACACTACAGTGACTTAAGATCCGACTTGCCAGACCTCAAGTTGCCCCAAGTCGCTGGACATAAAAAATTCTATTAAAGTGAATGAGAACCATCTTAATGTACACTACTGAAGTTGCTCCGACTTCAAAAAAGGTTCCTGTACTATTTCAAGGCGACTTCTTGGCAACTTGTACCCACACATTTCAATGAAAGTTGCCTCCAAGTCAGATCTCCATCTATTATGAAGCAACTTTACAGGAAAAATAAAATAGTTTACCTAGGCCAACCCCTCCCTTACACAGAGCTGATTATTCTGTGATTGGCCACAGCCAAAGTCACCTGTCCTCGAGGCAACTTTAAGTTGCATTGTAAGTTGCTCAAAGTCACGCTGAAGTCACCTCCAAAACGCTTTGCAAAATCGCGCTGTAAGTCGGGTTGCCCCTGTGTGAAACGGCACTAAATGTAACATCACAGTCCTGTAAAGGTCTTTAAAACAAGAGAATGTTATAGGCACAGAGGCTTGGTCATAATACCTAATATGCAAGCAGTGCAATTATAAGGTATAAGTCCATGATAAGTCCAAGTTTGCTTGAGAAGGGAGCACACATGCCCCTATTTGGTATAGCGCATGATCTGAAGCGCATTGCATTCTGGTCCTGAGCCCTCCATGCGTCATCCTACTCCTGGCTGCCCACCCGCTTCTGGAAGGACTTCGACCGGTATCCTCCTCCACACGGGAACTCCTGTCACATTTCATCTAGCGGTACCAGCAGCTCCTGTGGCCCGCTCCAACTGGCGTTCCTGGAGCTACACTTATTGATGTGTCTGTTGTTTACCTATCTATTGTAAGTAGCCCTGTTGTGGGGTCTTTTAAAATACAAAGTCTTACTGCCCTTAGAGGCACTCCTCTGCTTTTGTCTATGTAAAGGTCTTTTAACCAAAATGTATCTTTTGAAAAAATATATTTTGAAACCTAGTCAAAATGGCAACTACTGTACATGGAAAGGTCAAGAACATATCATTTGTTTAATACTATGAGTTGATAATGTAAGTTAATCAAGGTTTCTTAACAGCCTGTTTATCCATGAATTAATTCAATACATTTTATTGGGAAAGACAAGAGAAAGTCAACTGGTCAACAGAGGTGAGTGATAAAATAGGACAGATGAAGTCTTGAATGGTTCTACCAACTCATCCCTGTTTTGAGTGAATATCACAAACCTCATCCCTTAAACAAACCATGCATCTCTAAGTACATTTATACATTGCATTATGACCTGGCTCATTAGGTTTGATAAATCACTTGATACGTTGTATGGTGGGAAGGGGTGACCTGCTTTCACTGTGCCAGTTTGATGAATCCGCTACATTACGTTTTGCTACATGCTGCTCATGTAAGCAGAGCCGTACAAATTGTGCAGATTAAAAAAATATGTTTAGGGAACAAGAAGGTTCGATGGATTGGAAATAAGACAAACATTTCTCACTGTTTACTTGCTTGTTAAATGCAGTTGTGACTGCAACTCAGGAACATTTGAAGTTGTTACGAGATATGTGAGATTAGTTTGCAGCTCCCAGAAGAATTCCAAGTCACATAAACCATAATAAAACTTGTTCTGTTATTCAAAGGCAAAGAAAATGAATGTTTAGCTAAGCAAAGCTTTCAAAATTTCCCAGTATCAATTGCTACTCTGCAAATGCAGAATGTGGCTGTGTCGTAGCTGGGGTAATATTGTAAAGGTGGACTCTTTGTCAAGACAGTATGGCAAAAATTAGGTTTCAAAATATAATTTAAAAAAGTATTTACAGCAATACATAATACAAATTTAAAAGCTGATTTCTGCCAAGTTTTCTGCTTACTAAACTTTTACAGCCTCACCTACCTTTAGCTAATATCCCAATTAGATAGAAAAACAAAAAAAACAAACGCCCCAATTATTTCTTTCTCTGGATCCAAAGTTTGTTTTTTCCAAATGCCCATTTCACTATCCAGTGATGCAGATGCTTCCCATTGGTGTGGCACTCACAGATTTCTGAAGACTCTAATCTCAATGTGATGACATCACAATGAGGGAAAGCAACAAGACTGGTCAAAGACAAGCCTGGACTGCAGCAGTGGCTTACGAGACCTGACTGCCGGAGGGGGAACGACGACTCCATGGGTGGTCAAATGAGAGATGGACTGCAATCAATGCCTGTTTAAAAGTATAAGAATGCTATAATAATTTTTCAAAATTAATAAATTGTAGAAATCAAATCCTGCACAGAGGTTTCTGATGGGTCAACCTATTAAACAAAAATGCGGTTTCAGGAGGTGCACAGAGATAACAGTGTTAGATTGGACAGGTCACACTACAGGACAACTTATTAACTTTGGGACATATGCCAAAATCTAATAATCAAAAGCTAAAATTATTTGGAGCAAGTGTTTTATAGTAACCAGGGTCAAATTACATTTCCTTATTTTAGAACACCTAACATACACACTCAAATGCCACACATACAGTAATATAACAAACTGGCCAATATGAAAGCCTTTTCTAAGAAATAACTATAACATGGTGTGGTATTAGTGTGCTTATGCTCATGTAGTAGGTATTTCTTTAACAATGAATTTGCGCCAGTCCAAACTGTATTTCAAGGCATGATAGACAACTTTCATTGCACAAAATTGTAAAGTTCAGATAAACATCAGATACCCACACAGGGTTTCTTCTACGTCAACATGAATAGACAACTGAACATGCAGAGCCGCCTGGCTCCCTTGTTAGTAGCACCTCTGCTCTTTTTACCAGTCCCTCAAACTGTACTGTCCAGCGCTCCTGGTGCACTTGGTTCTCAGCACTGCACCGCCCAGTCCTGGCCTCTGGATAGGGGTTCTCCTGATACCCCAATAGAAGCCCACCTGATTCCTGGAAGAAGACCTCCTGTCTCCTGGCTGGGGTGCCTATGATTCCTGCATGAATCTTTTTGTCACCCAACTCCTGGCTGGGGCTCCTCTGACCCCTGGGGGAGGCTGCCTGTTTCCAATATGGGAACGGGCTCCAAACTGGGAGCCCTGATTCTATGCATTACGGTGAAAAACCTCCTGTGATGCAGCAGCCCCCAGAGCCCCCCTTTTACTTACTCAAACCCAGTCTTTACAGGGATGAGCAAAGCCATTGGCTCCCGATGCTGTCAATCAAATACAACGACGTGGGAGCTGGGGGGCGGGGCCGAGTCCTGCTGTTTGTGTCAATGGTTGCAGCAGCAGGACACGGGAGCGCGTCTGTGGGAGTCCCCTGAGGGAGAGTGGCTCTCTGAAAGGACACTTGAGAAGAGGAGGAGCCAGGAGCACCACTGAGAGACCCCAGAAGAGGAGGAATGGGGCCGGTCTGTGCAAAACCAACTTCACAGAGGAGTGAAGTATGACATTTTTAAAAACCATCCATTGCATATCCTTTGAGGAACCAATGCATATGGAATTATATATCTTCTGCTATCTTCTACCCAACTCTAACAGCTTTTGCTACATTCAATTGTTAGAAAAATAACTCAAATATATATGCTGTAAAATGTACACATACTCTTAAAAATATGAAGCTTGTACAATTAAAATGTTAAAAACGTATACTCTTATATCTTCTTATTTTATTTCCCCTTATTCTTTCAATAATTATTTTCTTTCTCAATTTAATCTTTAACTAATAGTATTTGTTACTAGCAGGTAATTTTACATAATCACAGTTATGGTTTATATTATAGATAGATACAAAACATTAAATTAAATATTTCCACATTAACTCCAACTTATTGAGATTTTCAACTAGAAAATTTTATATCTACATATGACAATCTAATTGTTTTTTTATTTTATTACACAGAAAGTTTATTATAACACCTTGAAAGTAAAGGACGCCCTCAAAGTGAATCCTTCTATACCAGTCATAAAAAGAGTAACATATTTACCTGTATTTTCTGTAATATAGAACAGTTTTCTTAAAATGTTGACAGATATATTGTATTCGTTATTATTTGATATTTCAAATAAAAATTTTGAACGAGAAAAAAAAAATTCTCTTCACTTACAAAATTCATAAAACTTGACTGTATGGAAATAAAGATGTTTTGGGTTTTAGATTTTAAAATACTGCATTTATTCAGCATTTACACAATGTACATAGGCTTGATCCAAATGTACCCACAAACCTCATGCTTCCTCTAGAGCACGACCCGGCATTTTTTTTATTGTTCTTGTAGCAAGAAGCAGTTTTGTTACTACCTGTAACATCGTGACCAGGCTTGTATACTTTATGTTGGGGCAGTTACTGGGATACTCCGTTCCTACTAATCTAGGAACGCTGACAGAACTACTTCTCCCTTTTCCTAAACACAGTTGGGGTTGTTTTTCTAAAGGCAAATAGACTGTGAGTAAATGAGGTAAGGCTTCACTTTGCAATGAGTACCCAATCCCATGCAAAAAAAAAAAGTGTTGCCAGCTCAAAAAGAGTTATGGGTCCACTGGATTTTTAGCAGGTCCTTCAGGTATTTTTTGGTATTTGTAAATTAAAAACATGGAGAAATAAGCAGGTATTACATATACAGAGGACCTAATTTTCATTTATTTTTTCATTAGTTTGACCACAACAACATTGTAAGGTCTATTTTCAACAATTTCAAGACTAGTCCACTTTAATTCACAGTTTCTTTGTTGCCTGCCAAAGATATCAATAAAGTCAGAATATTTCCTCTCACTTCTTCATATATAGGGGTCAGGAATAGTCCTTATGTCAGCTGTTTTGCCGACAAGATAAGAAGATATTCTGTATTCTCAAGTTGTTTTTGCTTTATTATTTATTAAAGGAATACAATGGCATGCACATAAAGAACATTCGGTTTATACGATCTGGCCTTTTTGAAATCTCCTTTTCTGTGAGATCTGTAAAAATAAATAACTATGAGATTGTTCCTGCATTGCTGAAACAAACACATTTAGTTTGGCTACTGCATAAACAGAATTTGGCAGGGGAGACATTAAGGAAGCAGATTGATGGTGTGGCAAGGATTAATTTTTTATAGCATGATATATTACAGCAGATGGACATTTTGAATTATGACCTTACAGACCCAGTGACTAAGCTCAGATGATATGACAAAGTTTGACACTGATACAATTTCAGAAAGGATGGAGAAAAGGCTGCAGATATTTCCAATGATCTTTTAGAGAAAAAAACGTGTGAGTAATGCAGCTTTTTTTAAGTTTTGGATGTAGTGAGGGGTTACATGTCTTATTATACATCATGATTAATCAAATAGAAGTGTGTGTTAGGGGCTTAAATATAGTAACTCACATTTGGGATCATGGAGGCAGGGGAAATCCAAGGACCTCAAATGTGGTTAAACAATTGTGAATGGCTACTATTTTCAAGAGTGATTCTATATAGAGGATTTTGTCAATCTCTTTTCCCGGGCCCCAGAGTATCTTCCAAAACAATGAAATCTTTTTATTAATGAGTATTTGTATGAACGTTTAGTATGGTGGGTTGACGGAAGATCCTCCATTATCGCTTTATCTGCTCTGGTGATCACTGTCACCTGTACTGAGAGTGAGGGAAAATTAAAAAATTGTGTGGTCACCAAAACAGAAAAAGTAGGGAAATCTTCCAACTGGTGACATCTATCTTAAAAGGGGAGGGGGTTTCCTTGCTTTGGGAAGATTTCTTATTACTTCTTGTGTGTTTACTAGATAGGAAATGACGAAAAATATCTTCAGTGAGACACAAATGTTAAGCTTTAAGTCCTCACAAGTTCTATATAGATGTGGGCCTTATGGAGAAATCCATCTTCGACATTCATAACAGAGGCACGGAAACCACACCTCCTCTTCCATTATTTTCACTGACAGCATTTCAGCCCTGAAATGTAAGCATACAGCTGATGCTGTAAGCTGCTACTCAGCTGCTTTCCTATTGGCTGCAACCCAACTTTAAAGTGTCTGTTGTAATCTTTGAGGATGAATTTCTTCAAAGTACCTGTAGCTGCAGAAGTCAGTGCTTGCTTTAAATCACTTGAACTGTTTTTTAGGAACACGTTATTGTCCATATAATGGACACAGGTGCACTTTATTCATTGCCACCCCATTGAGACTTTGTCCTATATGAAAATGCACATCACCTTGTGTCCAAGAATTTTAAATCAATGCCATTTTGGAAATATCACCCGTTTTTCAACTTTTCAACTTATGACCTGGAGCTGCACATTTGCAGTCTCAGCTACTTTCTTTTCATATTCTTAGTTTCGGGATCCACAGAGCACTGTGCCAAGATTGTATTCGTTATTGCCGAAAATGTATTTGCAGGTAGACTGCCTGGTTTACTTTCGTTTTAATTCCAAAAAAATAAAAAAGTAGTGTACATGCCTCTGAATTTGAATGTTGTTCTTTAAAGTGAATGTTACACCAATATTTCATAATTCTGATTTGTGTCTGTTGTACTTGTATTAGGAAGTATCCTGTTCTTCTGTTGCTTCTTTTGTGTAAAATACCTGGTGATACTGCCATTCCCCCTGCTTTCCTATTTCATGGAATGAAGCATGGAAGCACATCCATCTTAGCATGATCAAGTTTATTTTTTGCATTCTACTTGGGGGCACACCCTTTATGTAATCCAGCAGTCAGACTTGTATTTACACACCCTCTGCACAACTCTTCACTGGGAAGATCAGTGTCCTGCTGTTTCTCTGCCTCCTGATGACATGCTCCCCTACAGTATCCACTTTTTTATGCAGCTGAGAACAGAGGTCATCTGATCAAAAAAAGCTATAATATATACAATAAATATTTTCTGGACCTCCTACTACGGGTCATTGTTTCACATATACTATAAACTATGGAATTAATAACACGTTTACCAGACTGCATGCATGCTTGTGTTTTTCTTCTTTCACATGGTACACCAGAATTAAAAATAACTTTCTAAGCATTCCTGCTTCCCTATCTGAGCGAGCATGTACACCTACTTATCTAAGTTAGCTGACCTCTGTATAAAAGAATGATCTGCCCATGGAAATTCAGAGAAGTCCACTGAAAAAATATGAAAAATAAATCTACCCCCTTAAACGTACTAATAGGCCAGAACGGACATGCCCTGAGCTCTCCCTTCCCTCCTGGACTGAGGGAAGACTATTTAAGATGCCCTTGGAGACATGGCTGACATCCATCTCTAGGACTTGGATGTCAGGACGTGTCTCCACATGGCTTAAACATACATTAAGATACTAACTTTAGATTTCTAACTCCAACTAACATATTGAATAGTTTCCTGTATGTTGTTGTTGCTGGCTTGTATTAGCAACACTAGTTCTATAATATAATACATTTATAAGCCCTTAGAGAGGTTATATCATAAAACACATGAGCATGCAGAGTTCTCTACGTGCACTAGGGAAGTTATACTTTTGGTCTGATCATTGTTATTTCCAATCTTTTATTAACAATTACAATTATGATAATAGGGCTGTTTACCAGTTGCATCCCTATTATGTATGTGCATGTATATGTGGGTGTGCACACACACAGATCTGTGGGCACATAGATTTGTATGTGTGCATTTACATATATTGGATTTTTTACACATATTATATTGATTCGTTGATGTCTAATATCATTGATCATACCTCTCCATTTCCAAATATTGGATTAATAACTTACTGTACAGTTTGAAATATAGTTAAGAAATCAACAGAATCAGATAAAAATTGAGGTGCTATATAACACTAATAAACATGTATATCCACTAGGGATGAGCCGAACATCCCCCTCCCCGTTCGGTTCGCACCAGAACCTTCGTACGTACGGACCGACCGTTTGCGCGAACATTTAGAACCCCACTGACGTCTATGGGACTCGAACGTTCGAATTCAAAAGTGTTCATTTTAAAGCCTAATATGCAAGTTATTGTTGTAAAACGTCTTTGAGAACCAGGGTCTTGCCCCAGGGAACAAGTATCAATGGAAAAAAAAGTTTTAAAAAACGGTCGTTTTAAGCTTTATGGTGCACACTGCAGAGGACACAGGCAATACACCACGTGAGAATACTGCAGCTAGCACAATCACCTGCCTGCCAGTAAATAAGGAAGAGCTGATCTAGCTAAACTATACAGTGTATAAATATATATACAACACCTGGGATGCATATATATCCTCTACACACTGTAACTTTAACTGACCAGCCTGCCTGCTCTATCTACTTACTAAAAATGACACTCTCTCTCTCTCTCTGTCTTCTCTCTTTTAACCACCGCAACACACTACACAAGGCCGACCTGCAGGCGGCCTTTTATAGTGTGGGGTGTGTACTAAACCCCCTGAGCCATAATTGGCCAAAGCCACCCTGGCTTTGGCCAATTATGGCTCTCCGTTTTTTGCAAGCTGTGATTGGCCAAGCATGCAGGTCATAGTGCATGCTTGGCCAATCATCAGCCAGCAATGCACTGCGATGCCGCAGTGAATTATGGGCCGTGAAACGCAACTCGAATTTGGCACGAACGGCTCAAAAACATTCGTAATTCGACGAACATGAGTTTGACTCGAATACGAAGCTCATCCCTAATATCCACATAAACGGACTTATTGTCATACATACTTCGCTCCACAGTGGATACCATCTGTATACTTGCAACCAACTTCCCATCAATTTCTGTCCCCAATTGGCACAGGTAATATATGCATATTTAATTTGATATATATATATATATATACATATATATATATATATATATATATATATATATATATATATATATATATATATATATATATATATATATACATATATATATATATATATATATATACATATATATATATATATATATATATACATATATATATATATATATATATATACATATATATATATATATATATATATATATATATATATATATATATATGAGGAATAATTTTTAAATCTAATATAGCCTTTTTTTTTACATAATATTCTATGCTACATACCTTTATTACCTCTATACACAGGGCGGCGCCCAGCATTGGCCTCAGTGTCTTTGACTGTTTGATGCCCCTTTTTTGGGTAGCTCGGTACCATCCAAACCTATTCCTGCTTTTTTATGCAACGCCAATAGACGTAGATAAGACCAGTTTCTTTATATGATGAATGCAGTGAAGCCTGGAGACACAGACCTTTCTATGTTTTTAATAGTTCTATAGAATGTTTTAAATTGTGACACCACCACAATGTATGCAACTTTGTTTAAATATTGTTCACTGTATATTCAATTGATATATATATATATATATATATATATATATATATATATATATATATATATATATATATATATATATATATATATATATATATATATATATATATATATATATTACATGGTCTATTGCTACATACTCATTCTGATCTTTTGTAATAGATATATGATTGACCTCATAACACCCCTGAAGAAGGAGACATTGAAACTCTGAAACGTGTTGAGAGAACTGAGAGGATTTCATTATAGTATCATAATTGTGTTGTTTTTGTACACAGATATGTAACCATTCCATGTGCATTGTGTTTTTATTCTGATAAAATATATTCCAATAAGTTATACTTTTCAACTAATTACCACTGCAGTGCCTTAAAAGTCCATTTAGGGGTAATTTTCTTGTGATTGAACTTACTAATAAACTAATTTTATTAATGGTTTGACATACTGTACATATGAGTTTGGCATGGAGCCTGTGGATGCAAGATGAGCTCTTTTTTTTAGAGAGAGAAATAAAGTAAGAAAAAAAAACATTGGAAGGTGAATTTCTCAGCCATTGTGTCAGGAGCCTCCATGGTCACATAAAAAGGATATAAGGATGATATACACCATTGTGGGTACTGCATCATTGGGTGAGGGGCCTTGGAAAAGAGAAGGGCTTAATGTTTCTAGAATGCTTTAATGATGCATGCACACATGCAAAAAATATTAATGATGCACATATTTTTGTGTTTTTTTTTTTTTTTTTTACTTTTTAAAGGCTGATGCTGAAAAGAAAGATCATTAAAATATTAATATCTTCTGAGATAAAAATATATATGAACATCTCTATTTCCTTTAGCATAAAATAAGTGCAAAAACATGTTTCCCATCTGCAGACAGCTTGTTATCTCTCATGGCTTTATTAAACATAGGAGGGCAGATAAGAAGACTGCTTCGCAAAATGATCAAAAGTAAAACACAGTGAATTTCTGATTGGAATAGAATTAGTTATCCATTACAACCGTGAATTAAAAGTCAGAGATTGACTTTGTAAAAACAAATTATTTTAATATCACAGAAAAATGCGTGACTAACTTTTTATCAGGTTACAGAGAGTATAAGGCGGCTTGTAAACTCCAGCTCTGATATACTGTACAGTGCTAAAATCTTTTTCTCTTGCTAGCATTCTAATAAGAGTAATACAAGCTGTAGACATTTTTAACATTAACCCTGTAAGGAAGAAGATCCAAACAAATCTCAATGCCTGACTCTCAACAATAACTTGGGATGGGAAAACCAAGCAATCCATTTCTTTCTGAATGTAATGTTGGAGTCGTTTTTATAAGCCTAACCCAATGGATGTTTAAAGCCATCACATAGCTCATTCATCCATAACCCTTTCTATAGACAGTAACATTTCAATCTCTCTGGCTCTTTACTATGGGGCTGGTGAAATAACCAAAAGCACTTGCTTTTTTGGTGAATAGTGCTGTTGGGTGCAGGTGAAACGGGGTTTCAATTCATTACTACCTTGCAACATAGACAGTGAATGCAGCTACTCTGATTCACTGCCATGACCACCAGGAGCCCTAATGGGGACGGTGCATATGACCCCTGGAAAGCGTTAGCCTGGAATCAAATCTAATATCAATAATGGGATTTACAGTGGTTGTCTCAGATTGACTATTTGCACTCATATACCTATCTTGATTAATGTGGATCTCCTCCCCCATCCTAACTGTCCCCTTCTCCTTCCCCCTGTTTACTTTTCACTCTTCTTCTCCTTTTCTCTTCTTATTCGCCCTCCCCCCTTTTCCCCCTCTGTCCCCTTCCCCCTTCTCCCCTTTCTTTTTTGTTGTTGATCTTTTTCTTTTCTCTCTCTGTTCTTTGCTTTCTGCCACCCCAATTTTTCCCTTTCCCCCTTTCCTTTTTCTCCCCCTCTTTCTTTTTCACCCCTTCATTCACTACATCTCACACATTTTTATTTTCCCCTTTGGGCGCAGTGTGGTTCACCCTTCACGCATATATTGCACCTCTCTCTACTCACCAGTGCAGCCATACATTTATAATCTTTCTTAATATTTAGCTGTTAGGTCAATTCACGCACCTGTCCCCCTTGGCCGCCGTGGGAGACTCTCTCCTCGGTAGCTTGGGCATCCGAGCCAACGGGATCAACACTTTTAGGTAAGAAACACAGCCTTTTCCCCAATATGTATATGTTGTAAGATGAAATGATTACTTACCTGTTTCAACCCTTTTCTTTTCTGTTTTTTTATCTTGTTTGATACTATGCTAATAAATTTATAAACTTTTATTCTATCTACTCTGTGTGAGTTCACCTACTCAACTGTGTACCGCAATAGTCCTACTGCCCCCTTTCTTTCTTTGGTCTTTCGGTATTGGGGTCCCGTAGGCCCTACCTCTATTCAACATTTGTCAGGACGATGGTACTATATTTAAACTAACTAATAAATCCTTTACCTATTAATTGACCCCTGGAAAGCATTAGCCTGGATTAAAATCTAATGTCAATAATAGGATTTGCACTAGTTGTCTCAGATTGACTATTTGCACTCATATGCCTATCTTGATTACTGTGGATACAAATAACCCCCCTTTCTAGTGACCCAGTGCCACCATACCTGCTACAGCCAATGAAAAAGTGGATAAATACAAACAGCATTATTTGTGTATACAGATCAGTTATTCAGTTGTAATATAATCTAAAATAGAACAAATCAACAGCTTTGTGTTAATGTCTTTAAGAGTGTTTTATATTTTACATAACATTATTTTACTAAAAACACAATTAGAATTGACTGTGGTCTAACAGGACTGGCAAAATAATTGAGTGACACTTTTGATTAAATTTGTTTGATTAAGTCCAAATGAAAATCTGTGTACGTTACAAGTGAAGAATGCATGGTGAGATAACATTAGACATAAAGCAAACACTGTGTCAAATCTAATATCAGCTCATATTTTTCAGCCGCATAGGTTTTGTTGGAACACAGTTAAAAAGTATTTGAGATAATCCCAGAGAAAATGTATGTGTTAAAACATCATTAGGAGAATGTATTGTACATCAAGCAAGAAATGGATTTCTTTATAACAGGTACAATTCTGAAAACTGTGGCTGAGAATTTCACTTTCAGACATTACAAAAGTAACAAAATTCTAATGTATACATTTACACATTTTCAGATAGAAATGAAAGTAAAGATGAGTACCTATTTGCTCTAATGGAGAGAGATATATATATATATATATATATATATATATATATATATATATATATATATATATATATATATATATATATATATATATATATATATATGTGTGTGTGTGTGTGTATACAGTATAGTGTGTATATATATATATATATATACTGTATTACCAAAATTATTGGGACATCTGCCTTTACATGCACATGCACTTTAATGGCATCCCAGTCTTCATCCGTAGGGTTCAATATTGAGTTGTCTAGTCATGTTAAAGGAAAGGTACATGCCAAGTAGTCACAGTACACAGGGATAGCCTTTTTAATGACATTTTTATTTATGTTAAACCCACAGCGGGTGCCCTGAGCTTCTGCCATAACGTGATGATATACACAACATACACTATATTGCCAAAAGTATTGGGACACCTTCCTTTACACACACATGAACTTTATATAATGTACTGTATGTATGTAATGTATGGCCAGCCTTAGTTTGTAGGGTTTAATATTGAGTTGGCCCACCCTTTGCAACTATAACAGCTTCAACTCTTCTAGGAAGGCTGTTCACAAGGTTTAGGAGTGTGTCTATGGGAATGTTTGACCATTCACCCAGAAGCACATTTGTGAGGCCAGGTACTGATGTGAACGAGAAGGCCTGGCTCGTAGTCTCTGCTCTTATTCATCCCAAAGGCATTCTATTGGGTTGAGGTCAGGACTCTGTGCAGTCCAGTCAAGTTCCTCCACCTCAAACTCACTCATCTATGTCTTTATGGACCTTGTATTGTGCACTGGCGTGCAGTCATGTTGGAACAGGAAGTGGTTATCCCCAAACTGTTCCCACAAAGTTGGAAGCATGAAGTTGTCCAAAATGTCTTGGTTCCTTTCACTGGAACTAAGGAGTCAAGCTTAATCCCTGAAAAACAACCCCACACCATAATCCCCTTCCACCAAATGATTTGGACCAGTGCACAAAGAAAGGCCCAAAAATACATGGACGTTTGAATTTGGGGTGGAGTCCAGACCTTATAGAACACTTTTGAGATGGATTAGAGTGGAGACTGCGAGCCAGGCCTTCTCAACTCAACATTGAACCCTAAGACTAAGACTGGGATACCATTAAAATTAATGTGCATGTAAAGGCAGGGGTCCCAATACCTTTGGTAATATAGTATATATATTCTCCCATCACCAGGGGTGTAACTAGCATTGGGTACATGGGGCACTTGCCCCACATCTCCCGCATGGTGCACTGGGTGTAGTACAATGATTATGATCTGCACTGTCATTAGACAGCACAGATCATAAGCAAAGGCACAAACAGCTTCTGTTTACTGTAAGAGCCCACCCATTCCTCCTCTGCTACCAGTCCTCTTCCTGATTTCTTCATGGCTCTGTGGACATGTAAGTAATAACGCTCTCACTGACCACCAAGGTGAGCACCCTGATGACTAATGTAATGGGAGACACTGAATAACAATGAAAGGTGGGCACTAAACTGACCACCAACGTAAGGAGGACACTACACTTGCCAACTATTTGATGGTGGGCACCATGACCACTAATTTAATGAAGCACACTGCCCACCAATGTAAGGGGGACACTGCACTGACCACTAGTGTAAGTGTGTAAGTGTAGTGTAATTACCATAGATGTGAGAGAGGCACAGTGACCACCAATGTAAATAGGTTTCACTGATCATCAATTTACAGGGGTATGCACACTTATTGCCAATGCAAGGGGACATAGACACTGACCGCCAATGTAAGGGGACTAGACACTGACCACTTCACTGAGTATTTTTTCCTCCTATTAACCACCAATACTGGGCATTTTTCCCTCCTCTTGACCACTAATACAGATTTTTCCTCTGCATGACCATCAATACAGGGCATATTCATCAATAACCACTGACATTGGCAACTTCTTGCTCCCATTGACCACAAACCTCTTTAATTGCTGGGCAGCAAGAGAAGATGACCGGTTCATCTTCTCTTGCTGCCCAGCAATTAAATGGGCACAAAGACATGTTTTGCTGACCGTTGCACTCTACACATTCTGTGGTATGTAACACAGTGCTTACTGTTGTACATTACATACCCCTGAATAAAAAGTTTGTCTCAACAGTTTTCCTCCCACTGTTATTGCAATTAGGTCACTCTAACCATTCACCACACTGCTGCATTTTTTCTTTCCTTGGCATGTCCTAGAGTGCCACAGGTACTTTCGCAATCCTAGTTATGCCCTGCTGATCACCTACAATACCAAATGTTGCTTATTTAGGTATAAAAAAGTTATTCCAATATAGTAGAACATATGAAATGTTGACAAAAGACAGAGGAAGTACACTCCCAAGATAAAAATTATGTGATGATGCTTGTTTTGGGAGGGTTTTTTCATTTTTGTATGTGTTTTATGTTTTGCAGTGCAGTGCACATTATTGGAGGAAATCCTATTAGTTTCTCTACATCCCAGCAATAAACAGATTCCCTATAGGTATACAATGGATTTTTTCATGCCTGCGCAGAAAAAGCAGAAGACTGGCCATAAAGTTTGAAGTGACAACTGTTTACTTGCGAACCCCCCACTCAACAACTACTTCTTATTTAAGTCAATTCTTCTTTCAGAGTTCTTCTGCCATATATTTTGGTAGTGGTTTACATACACATCTGTAGTGACATAGAAGCTCTTATATCTGCAATGTGTAAAGTGCCCCCACGGCTTGTCTTTATTGTCCATCGTTAGGTAAAAGATCTTCTTTTTCTTCCACGCTAGGTAAGCCGTTTCCACTGGTGTGCTTTTACCTCTGCATTGTAGTTAGGAGCTAGTGTATATAATCTCTTCATATACAGATTTATAGACACATACTTTATTTGTATCTGGATGCAGAGTTTTGTTACCCATTTAAGGCTAACTATAGCTGCCAAATATACCTTCTTTAGCACAAAGTTCCAATTTTGTAGGCTTTTCTTCAGGAATGTATGTATGCATGTATGCTTTGCTTCCTAACATTTTGATGTCTTTCAGATCAGGCTTCTTTTCATTCAATTCCATAGCTCATATAGAGTATGCCTTGTTACTTTTCAAAGCCAGTGGTTTTGGAGATTATTGACTGCCACAATTGCCTCTCCCCAGTATATTGTTGGTATATCTGTATAAAAAAGCAGGCTTCTGCCACGTTCACATACAGTGAGGATCATTCTCTGCAGTTAAAACAGTGTTGTGACTTGTATCCGTATCTGGTTAAAGCATGTAGGAGGAGTTTTCATTCCCCCCTGATTGTCTTATAAAGATGCAGGGCCCCTGGCCCTCTGTCTAGACAGTGCTGATTGGCCCTGTGCTGATCACATGCACTCTCCCAAGAAAAATAAAAACTCTTTAGCAATACACATCAAACTGAGCATGTGCAACTTGTCCCCTAATGCTCTGCTCTATGAGGAGATGGATCGGAGTCAGTTGAAGAAGAGGAGGATCAGAGAGACAGGATCACACAGCCTTTATACACAATGCAGAGGATTAACCCCTTTAATAGACATGTGCAAATAATTTTTTCCCGAATTAGTTTTTTTATGAATTTTGACAAATTTGTTCATTCGGAAATATCCGAATTAACGAAACCCGTTTAAGAATTTTTCCGAATGTTCATAAATTCAAATATTCGAAAATCCGTAAATTCTAAAATTTGTAAACTCAAAAATTTGAAAGTCTGAAATAACTAACTAATAACTACTTAAAGCGGAGGTTCACCCTAAAAAACATCTATATACCATTACATCCAGCATACTCCCGACATCTACAGTATGCTGTTTTTTTTTTGCCGTACATACCGTTTTATTGTTATTTTCCCCCTGGCTTCTGGGTCCTGATTCCCGTGGGACTGGGCGTTCCTATTCAGAGGTTAGATGATTGATGTCTGGTGAAAAACTTCCCCTGCAACATAAGGCGCGTCACCAGTTTTCCATAACTAGCCGACCTGCGAGCCGGCTCTATACGACGCCTTCGCCCGCTGTGTAGAGCTGACTGCGCAGGCGCCATAAAGAGCCAACTCGCAGGTCGGCTAGTTACGGAAAACTGGTGACGCGCCTTATGTGCCAGGGGAAGTTTTTCACCAGACGTCATCTAACCTCTGTATAGAAACGCCCAGTCCCGCGGTAATCAGAACCTGGAAGCCGGGGGGAAAATAACAATAAAACGGTATGTATGGCAAAAAACAAACAAAAAAAACAGCATACTGTAGATGTCGGAAGTATGCTGGATGTAATGGTATATAATTGTTTTAGGGTGAACCTCCGCTTTAACTATTACTAACTATTAAATTATAGGTATTTGAATTTTCTTTCAAATTTTGCTGTTGGTGAATGTAATAAATACAAATTTATCCGAAGTTACAAATTATCTGAAATATCGAATGTCGTATCTAAACAAATGGAATGTAACAAATTATATATAATTTAAATGGGACTCGCCCCATTAGATTGGGCACGCCTTGCGCCGGACAGATTTAAGTTACACAGCCGAAAATTTCTAGGTAAGTGCTTTGTGGATCGGGCACTTAGGTAGAGATTTTGCAACGGTGTAACTTAAATCCCAAAAATTAAGTTGCGCCCGCTGTACGTGGATACAGTAATACAGCTTTTACTTTGAAATGTCAATACATATCCTTGCTCTGTGAGCTTTTTCACTGACAATAGGTTACTTTCAAGCGTAGGAACATGTAGTACATCTTTATGGTGAATGAGGTAGAAAGCAGTTTATATAACCTTCCTCTAGTAATTTTGAGACCAAATATTATCTCTTTAGCTATTTCAATTCTTTCTTACTTGCTTTTACAAAGCAAAGTGAAGAAATTTCTATAATTGATCATATAACTTTAAGCTCCAGAATCAATGTATCATGTAAAAAAATTATGATGACATCTTTCATCTTTAGAATGAAGTGCAAGCTCAGTATCTGAAGCATCTTGTATTGCTTCTTTAACCACTTGCCAACCGCCGCATGTACATATAAGTCGGCAGTAGGGCACGGCTACGCAAAGAAACTTACCTGTACGTTGCTTTAAATTTGCTGTCATGCGCGCGCCCCCTCCGTGTGCACGAGTGAGCGTGCCTGCGAGTCTGCAGACTCAATGTCTGCTGGGTGCCCGCGATCATCTCTCGGAGAGGCAGAACGGGGAGATGTCTATGTAAACAAGGCATTTTCCCGTTCTGCCTAGTGACATGGCAGGTATCTACAGCTCCCTGTGATCTGGAGCAGTGATCGCTGTCATGTCACTGTTAGCCCACCCCCCCACAGTTAGAATCACGCCCTAGGACACACTTAACCCCTTCATAGCTCTCTAGTGTTTAACCTCTTCCCTGCCAGTGTCACTGGCAGGGAAGGGGTTAATTTTTTTAAAACCAGGGAAGTGCATTTTTATAGTACTGATCGCTGTATAAATGACATGGTCCCAAAATAGTGTCAAAAGTGTCCGATGTGTCCGCCATAATGTCAAATTCACAATAAAAACTGCAGATCGCCGCAATTACTAATAAAAAAATATATATAAAAAAATGCCATAAATCTATCCCCTATTTTGTAGACGCTATAACTTTTGCGCAAACCAATCAATATACGCTTATTGCAATTTTTTTTTACCAAAAATATGTAGAAAAATATATATATCGGCCTAAACTGAGAAAGAAATTCTTTTTTTTTATATTTTTTGAAGATAATTATTATAGCAAAAAGTAAAAAATATTGCTTTTTTTTTCAAAATTGTCACTCTTTTTCTGTTTATAGCGCAAAAAAATAAAAAACGCATAGGTGATCAAATACCACCAAAAGAAAGCTCTATTTGCAGAAAAATAAGGACGCCAACTTTGTTTGGGTGCAACATCGCATAACCGCACAATTGTCAGTTAAAGCAACGCAGTGTCATATAGCAAAAAATGTCCTGGTCATTGGGCAGCCATTCTTCCAGGGCTGAAGTGGTTAACATTTTTCAATTCTTATTGTATAATGTGCCCCTTTTGCTAATTTATTCTAGTTTGTCTTTAGGAAACCAGCCTTTTTGCACACAAAACATTCACGTGTTGCATGCTGCATATTGGTAATATTTCAGTCGTTGGTCCACTGGACAGATTCTGTTGTAGGAGCATTTCCATTGCACTTTCTAGGTGTTTTCTATTTATTCTCTTATGGCTTTAAGGCATTTCACAATTCCTAATGGCGATCTTATAAAGTCTTACATGTGTTGGACTTTCATCAAATTAGTCTGGTATAGCTTTGAAATTGGGTGCAATTTGTGTACTTTCTTTAGCTCTTCTTACATTTATTTTGCAGTTTCTCACTTGCATATGTGTACAAATTGATCATTATCTGTACTTAAGGTTATAGTAACTTTTTTTTCTATCCACTCGCCTGTAGATGGTTTTGGTCTGGACTCTTATATACACCTCAATGTACACTTTCTCTATCAGCAGCATCTTCATTTTAAATGCCAAGCACACAAATAAAAAGTATAGGAAGAGAAAATTCCCCCCATGAGTGTCCAAGAAAATGACTTCTAGTTCTGGTGCGTCAGATCAGCACACTTTGAGGAATCACTATTAGTAGTGGTCATATGTGCTTTCTGACTTTTTTCTTTTTCATAGATTGTCTTGCTGCATTTCTGAGCTTTATCCAGACATAAGGCAAGTATATTACCTTATTCATCATTCCCTAGAAAAAATGAGAAGTCAACCCTTGCAGTGGAGTGGTGGACCAGCAAGGGTAATTTTTTTCCCCCCGGAGGCCAGCTGTAAATAATAATAATTATTAATGTAAAATAAATGATAATGTAATACTTGGAACCTAAGTTAAGTAGTCCTTATCCCAAAGAGAGTGGAGATGTATGCCTTGCCATAGGCAAAAACTAACTTTCAGAAGGCTAATATTTGGATATGATCCTTATGGAACTATAAGATAATATTGGGGCAGCTGTTGGAGCATATTAAACGTAATATATGGCCCTGGTAAATGAATGCTATGCACTTGGCTTTGTGTGACTATAAAACAGAATTACTTTCAAGGGGTTTTCTATTTTACCTGTAGACTTATCCTATACCCTCTTTATCAACTTGAAATTAAAAATACTAATGTTGCAGGATACAGGTTCTTGTGCTATTACTCATCCAACATTTATGCTTTTCTTGGAGGTTGTAGGAAGTTAAAGCAGAACACAATGGTTTCTTCTTGAGCTCAGTATGTACTTGAGTGACAAGCACATTCTGAACCAATGAATTTTGCCCACTGAGCCTGCTGACTTCCATTTGTCCTGCATTAAATGGAACTAAACACAAATGGGACCAAGAAGACACAAAATACCCGAATACATGTAGAGTAAGGCTTTCAAAGAAAAAAAGGAACAGAAGCCCAGTGGTTTAAAATTGGATTTATAAAAATAGCGTAACAGGAGACAAAGTTAAAATTGCCAATTTGCCTTAATAGCAAAGTCTTCCCAGATTTATTCTGTATTTTGTATCAAATATTGGAAGAAAAGGCACTTTAGCCAAAGCTTCAGCTTCTAGTAAGAGCCCTAAGGCCTCCTTCCAGAATGTGCAATGTAGTGACACTTTGAAATGTATTCTTCCCTGTAATTCAAGGAACAAAGTTGGCTTTCAGTCAGCAGCATTTCATTATTTAGCCTCTAATGTAACATGTAGAGTCTGTAGACTTTATAAAAGATGTTTGTAATTAGAACAGCTTCTACTTAAAGCAAGTCATAATAGCACAGTGAACGGCACGCCATGCTAAACATTGTTTAACAAATTAAACACATTACAATAATGGTGGAATAAGTTCAGAATATTGATATAATAGGGCATGCCATTAGCATTCTCATTTAAATACTTGATTAACACCAAGTTTCATAATGCACATCATCTAACGTCTGGCTTCTATAGAATTTAATTTCAATTTAAATCTGTTCGTATTTTCATGGAGACAAAACTTTTAATAAAAATTATATTTTGTCTGATTATAATGACTATTCTTGTCAACCTACTTATAATTTTAGTGGATGTCACATTCACAAGCAAAGGTAAGCATTTAAGTCTTACCTTGTACTTGTGCACTTGTAGGAGGAATCTAAAGTGATTCCATAATAAATAATCTTCACAGCCTGATCTGGTTCTATAGAAAAAATTACATTAAATACTAACCTATTGATAATCAAAACTCTTATGTGAAGCCTACAAAACGATTGCTACCTAGCTTGTGCTTCTCCAGCATTTGGATAATTTATGCAGATATTATAAAGAAACTGTCCTTATCTGTCCATTTTTACCCAAAATTGGGATTGTTTGTAGGTTCTCACCAACATCCCGACAAAGCCTAAGGATTCTTGGGGAAAGGCAATAGCATTTAGTTCTAGAGACCAGTCCTCTTCTGTTGTTCTGACCAACTCCCCTCCCTTCTCTAAAATTGTAGAAAAGCAACTTAGCAGCCAGATTGTGGCTTTGTCTTAAAAAAAACTGAAAACTTGACAACATAGCGCTAAGAACACCCAGAGAATCTCAACCCAGTACTTGGAATTCAATGACCACTTGGCAATCTGGACTGGATGATTATGGCATTGCAGCCTGCTTAAGATTGGGGAATCTTGCAACAGGGTGTTGCTCTGAGAAAGGGAGTTTGTCACCCGAAACACGTCAGCTCAGCTGGTAACATCATCCAATCGGACCTATATTGTTCAAGGGCTGGCTTCTGGCTTCTATGATACGGTATGATTTCTATTTAGTTTGTGAGTATAATTTGTATCTTTCACCCTGTAATAAAGTCCTGTAGAAAATACACTAGTATGTACAGTAACTACCTTAAAATTAAACTTTATTGTGTATATGAACACTTTATAGTGTTATATTCAATAGATTTGGCACCATTTCTCGTTATATGTAGTTTTCTGAAGCTAAAAGATTTTTATGAATACGTTGCAACGTTTCCTACCAGGAGTTCCTGCCAGTAACAGCGCTTCCTTTTACAGGCTGAAACTGGTAAGTCTCTGCCTCACAATTGGCAGCAGTGTTCACATTCTGCAGTGCAAAATTCCAAATTTTTCTATTGGACTGTAAAATATTTGGTTAAGAAAACTGCATACAGTGGGACATGATGCAAAACATACCAAACATAGATTTTGTGTTTACATATACAATAATTACACTTTAACATCGTTAGTCAGGTTGAAAAAAAAGACACAAGTCCATCTACCTCAACCAATAGAGAAAAAAAAACAATAGAGAAAAAACAGAACAGGACTACTCTTCACAAAACATGACATAGCCTGGTATTTGGCTACAGACAGAGAGCGATTTAGGACACTGTGCTGCAGTGCTCTTTGTGCTCCCAATGGACTTGGATAGCAGAATGGGTTAACAGCTATCTCACCTCCATCCTCAGGGGGAACCACCTACATCCACCAGTGGGAGCTGGCAAGCAGAAGGACTGCAAGAGACTTGATGGTTGCCAGCATTGCATTATGGGAGATACGGTTCAGAAAAAAAAAACATACTATGGCATTTAATGGACGATGTGACTACAATTTCCAATGCAAGCCAGGTATGAAGTGAAAGAGAGAGCTTTATTTTCAAAGGATGAATAGCAAGGGGTTTCATTTTTGACTGGAGCAGGCTGATGTATGTACATTACTGCAGCTGTGTGCACATCAGCCTGCTACAAGCCTGTGGCCCTCTGCTGAGGACCAGAGTTGTTCTAGGCAGATCCAGAAGTTAGCTGACATCTGAACAGAGGGACCCCATTGCTATATCTTTGGGATGGGTAAGAGGACACTGCTGCCATTAACCTGTTGCTGCTAGCAGAGACTGAGCACATAGGAACTGGCTATCTAACTAGCATTGTTTACGGCATGTAGACTTTACTGGGACTGTGCTCATGTGCACCATTGTAAAGACTGGGCCCCAATGCTAGCCAACTGAAGAACTAGGACTTAAGACTGCTCACTCAGATAGCTGCCCCACAAGAGTCATACAACACTGTACCCAAATGAATTTTTTTTTTGCACACAAATAGAGCTTTCTATTGGTGGTATTTAATCACTACTGGGTTTTTTATTTTTTGCTAAACAAAAAAAATGAAAAATGTTGAAAAAAAACCTGTTTTTATAAAATTTTGCAAACAGGTAATTTTTCTCCTTTATTGATATGCGCTGATGAGGCTCCCCTAATGGACACTGATTGGCACTGATAGGCTGCACTGATGGGCACTGATAAGGCGGCACTGATGAGGTGGCACTGGTGGGCCCTAATGGGTGGCACTGATGGACAATGATGGGTGGCACTAAATGGCACTGATAGGTAGAACTGATGGGCACTCATAGATGGCACTGATAGGCACTGGTATGTGACACTGATAGGCAGCACTGGTGATGAGGCACTGATAGGTGGCACTGATGGGCATTGATAGGTGGCACTGTGGGCACTGATAGGTCGCACTGGTGGGCGCTGGTACGCGGCACTGTTGGGCACTGGCAGGTGGCACAGGTAGGCACAGATGAGGCGGAGGCTGCTCTCCTTGTTCAGGACCGATGTCCCTCTGACAGCCGCTGGTGATAGGCTTTTTTTTTCTCCTCACGCCATCAGCTTGAGGAGAAAAAATAGCAGATTACCAACTCTGTACATCACATGATCATCTGTCATTGGCTGACAGCTGATCATGTGGTAAGAAGTCGGGATCGACCCCTTACTCTGATCTGTGATCAGCCAAATCTCATTATCTTGCTGATCACAGAGCGCGTCGGGCACGCCCTGCAGGGGGCATGCAGGCCTCTCGAACACAGGAGGACGTCATATGATGGCCTCCTGGCAAAGTAGGTCCGTGCTGTAGCCGTCCTTTAGATATAGCGCGGAAGGGAAGTGGTTAACCACTTCTGCTCCAGAAAAGATTTACCCCCTTCATGACCAGGCCATTTTTTGCGATACAGCACTGCATTAAGCTGACAATTACGCAGTCGTGCGGTGCTGTACCCTAATAAAATGTGATGTCCTTTTTTCCCACAAATAGAGCGATCACTTCTGTGGTTTTTATTTGGAACTGCTGACAACTTAGGACTGACTCCCAGTAATGTTTTACTTTCGGAAATGTAAATAGTAAAGGTTGGATTTCTAGGATCGTAATCTATAAATTGACATAAAATCATAACACTACCCATGCAGTTTTAATAGGTTTCATATCAGGAATCCAGTAATTGCAAGGCAGATGAATTCCAAAGGTGAAGGGAGGTGGAGTTGAAATGTCAGTTTGTTTATTTAACAATGTCATTTGGGGATGCACCTAGAAGAAATGTTTAAATTAGTGTTGACTTGGTAAACATTGCCTTTGATTTAATGCCATTCTTCCTGTTTGACTTCTAATCTCCTAACAATTCAAACAACTCCACTTAACTAAAACGCTTCATAAATATCTGGAATTAAACACAGCCAGTTATAATTGATTGTGTATGGAAGAAACCTGTGTTAAAATGAATTTCTCCTGCACTAATTTGTTCCAGATCATAACTATATAGAATATTTATGAAGCCAGCACCTGGAGCTGCAATTTCTACCAAACTGCATAGAAAGTAAGGAAAGGCATTTTTATTTTAGGAGATTTAGGTCTTCCTAAAAAAACCTTGGTGCTAAATATCTGAATATCTGTAAAAAACAGTATGTCATACAAAAACAAGTACTGTGACCTATATTCTGACCCTAAATAATATTATATTACCAAACAAGTGTGTGCTGGTTAATATCAATAATTAAACATTTTATTTTACAGTTCTGTCCTATGTCCCTCTGTATGCCTCATGTGGCCACTTTGGTTGTTTTGGCATAATATGAATATTGGTGAACCATCTTTGACCTTAGACTCAAGTGACATGGTGCGTCTATGGAGTGAGTCTGAAAGTTCAGTATTGATGACACACACATGTATATTTAAAAAAAATAAGTTTTCTGTCATTGTATGCTTATGTGGTACTTACAATGTATTTTTATCTGTTAAAAGGCTTTTACTGAAAGCGGATACATCCCCAGAGGAAGCCATTTTCAGGGTAAAACATGTCAGGATCCACCATTATACCGCTATTAAATATGGACCTCAAAAGCCGGGTCATATATGCATTTTTTTTTATATGGATGTACGATTTTTAAACTATTGTCTAAAATAAACTTTTTAAAGAAACTGATTGCCTAATCAATATGCTGCACTTGAAAAATCCCATTGAAACGTTCCCATTGTCCTCATACTGTATATTTAGAGATGTGGAGCTATAGCCAAATGGTGATCCATCCACAATAATTGTATTCTGTTCTATGGAAAAGTACATGTAATAATTTGCCTCAGGTTTCAAAGAGCTTTCTAACCCTAGTTATGAGGTCCGGCATGCCCTCCCTCCCCTCCTGCTATGAAAGAGATGGTTGATTCATAGCTGCATTTTATCATAGCTGTGAAAATTTTCTGAAGACAAGCAACGGCAAGAGGAATGCAGAGGGAGGAGGTGTGTCAGCCTCTGCATTTCTCTTGTCATTTATCTATGGGAAAAGTGCTCACAGGCAAGACAAGATGCCGTTATGAGTCAACTGTCTCTATCACAGCTGTTGTCGGCACAATGAATGCTTGCACTTGAGCTTTTAATGTTTGGACAGCAGGGGTAGAAAAATAGAATAGAACTACCAGCGGGATAAAAAATAAAATTAGAGGGAATATTCAGATAAATAAAAACTACAATAGTAAATAGCGGTCTGAAGTCACACCTCAGAAGTTTAGAGAGAGATGATGGATGTCTGAGGCGGCCTGGGAGCGAAGACTCTAGGTGAGACCATCTGCTGATTAAAAGTGTATGAATAAGAGGACAGTGGTGAAACTTTCCCATTGGATTCCTGTTTAGGACTTGTTTTTATATTGCTTGTCTGACCTTCCCTGTGTGGGGTCCACATCTGATGGTAAGAAACAGTGGGCCAGATTCACAAAGAGATACGACGGCGTATCTCCTGATACGCCGTCGTATCTCTGAGATCCGACGGTCGGATCTATGCGACTGAGTTTTTTTTACGCCGTTTGCGTTTGGCTTTTTCCGGCGGATAGTTACCCCTGCTATATGAGGGGTAGCTAATGTTAAGTATGGCCGTCGTTCCAGCGCTGAGTTTCAAATTGTTACGTCGTTTGCGTAAGTCGGTCGCGAATACGGATGGCCGGAATTTACGTTGCTGCCGAAAACAATGACGTCCTAGCGACGTCATTTGGAGCATGCACACTGGGAAATATCGCCGGCGGCGCATGCGCAGTTAAATTGGCGCGTCTGATTTAAATTGTACACTCCCCCTAGCCACGGAATTTGAATTCTGCCGGGGGAGTTACGATCCGCCGGCGCAAGTTTGGAGGTAAGTGCTTTGTGAATACTGCACTAGCCTTGCAAAATTGCGCCGGCGGATCGTAAATCACATAGATTACGCGGATCTAAAGATCAGCTAATCTATGTGAATCTAGCCCAGTGTGTTTGGGTGATGGTTCTATCTTTCCTTTGATGCACTTTGCCTATTGCATTTGCTGATCGTATTCCATGAGCACTTTGGAAATAGCTTTGCAACGTTATTGAAAGGACTTATTTGTCTTACCTGGAATTGGATGTCACAATCCGATTATTGTTTTAGCGCTGCACCTTTATTAAATTTGTCAATGCTTATGACAAACTGCCCCAAAGATGTAATTTTTGCCTCCGATTCAAATTTAGCAAGCAATGAATCCATACATCAACCATTCATACAGTGCGACAGCTCTTCATATCCAGCTGAACCCACAAATAATAATGACTAACCAGCCCGGAACCTCGGAAATTTACCAAAAACTCGCTGTGCCATTTAGACTACTGGCCCGGCTCTACTGAAAGGAGAGTTCTGTCCCCCCCACCAGCATAAAATTAAAAGTCAGAAGCTACACATACTGTTAGGACACTTACCTGTCCTGGAATCCAGTGATGTTGGCACCCCAGCTGATGTTTCTATTGGCTCTCGAGTGCTACCACCGCCATTGCCTGAAAGGGAAACTGGCAGTGAAGCCTTGCACTTTCACAGCCAGTTCCCTACAGCACATACAGCGGCAGGGGAAGTAGGAGGGGGAACGAACTTCCAAGTGATCCCGCCACGGTGAGATTTCTCGGAAGTGGGGATGGATACCTGTAAAAAAACAAACACCTGCTCCCCCTTTCCCTCAAAAGGTGCCAAATGAATCGAATAATTGAAGCCTTCCTGTACCGACTTTTTGTTTTCGTTAAACGGTTGAGCCGATACTGTTTCTGCGGGGGAAATTTTTCAATGCAGAATTATTTAATTACAGAGGTGCCCATCGCTCCTCATCTTGGAATATTCAATGTTCATTAACCTTTTTAAACAGGTAACTCAGCGGGCAAATAATGTAACAAAGCAGATTCCAATAATTTCTCAACAGATTGTAAAATGCTGGACCCGCTCAAGTGACCGCAATAGACTCTCAGGAAGAGATCATGAGGGTCAATAGAGGAGACCTTATGCACACATGGCATTTGCCCAGCTCTATAAGATGCCTTTCCCCCTTGCAGGTGCACTTTGGTAGAAAAAAAAACGCTTAAACGTTGTGAATGTGTGTAGCACGTTTAGGTGCATTACGCAATTGGGCAATAATTAATTTAATTGGACAGAAAAATCATTTATTCTGCCCATTGAAATAAATCAATGCTCAAGTGCTAAACGAGCCTAGCGTTAACTCGCGTTTAGACGTGTTTACACTTGTCAAGCATTTTTTTTGCCTAAACGGCAGTGGGTTTTTCTTTCTGCCTTTAAATGAGACAGCCTCTAAACACTGATGTTTGCATGGACAATAGGCTAAGGCCCCGTACACATGATAGAATCCATCCACTGAAAAATCCCAGCAAATGGGTTTCAGCGGACAGATCCTATGGTGTGTACACTCCAGCGGATCTGTTTCCGCGGATATATATCCCCTGGGATGGATTCCAGCAGATCGAATATTTGCTGACATGCCAAACAAATCCATCTGCTGGAATCCATCCCAACGGATGGATCCGCTGGTCTGTATAGACTCACCGGATCCATCCGTCCGAAGGGATCCCCCGCATGCGTCGTAATGATTCGACGCATGCGTGGAATTCCTTATATGACAGCGTCGCGCACGTCGCCGCGTCATAATCGTGGCGACGGCGCGACATGTCATCGCCAGAGGATTTCGGTGCGGATTTCAATGCGATGGTGAGTACACTCCATCGCATTAAAATCTGCTGAAATCCTCGAGAGGATTTATCCGCGGAAACGGTCCGCTGGACCGTATCCGCGGATAAATCCTCCCGTGTGTATGGGGCCTTACATGCTGATGCAGAAAATAAATGCCTCTAGGTGCAGCGTTAGAAATGTTCAATGCTGATGAGGCCTTAGGAGCCCACCCTGGCCCCTGTTTGTTCATCTTAAACTGCAGCATAATCTCTTTAGGTTTTTTTTCCCCCCTTCCATTCTAAATTAAAGAACTCTATAAAAGCCATTACAAAACTGCTGATAAATCCTAAGTGTTCTTTCCAGGCAGCCAAATGAAGTCTATGAAGCAATGATACTTCCTCATTAAAACAATAATGTAATATTGAACTTTGAATCACTGCCAGATATTTTAATATAGATATTGTATTATATACCCATTATAAAATTGATGCAGCAGCTCAGTCATGCAGAACAAGAATGGAAAACTGTATAATAATTTGTTATATATTATAATTACTACAAAGGTGCTTTTATTAGAATTACAGTTAAAATATAAACTCTCCTGCTTGCAGACTTGCTCCCTTGGGTATATTTGAGTCAAATTCTAATTGAAATCCTTGGTGTCTGTATAGAAAGGGACAAAGGCACCGCTAGTACCTACACAGTACTGCCTTCAGCCTTGTGCCTATGCAACCAATGGAAAGCTGCAGACAATCGAAACAGTCTAGTAATAAGTATGCAATATGAATATATATTTTATATATATATTTTATATATATATATATATATATATATATATATATATATATATATATAAAATACATTTTTATTTTATTTATTTATGTACTGTGTGCAAGAGAAACTAGAACTCCACAAAGCTGTTGGTCTCTCCCTTTACTGAAGTCTAAATCACCATTAAATGTAGGCAGAAATAGTTAAGACATTTGCTTTTTTTGTTTTGAGTGGTTATAAAGGTTCAAGGTTTTTGTGTACGAGAGCCTTGTCTCTCCAGGAACTCTTCTTTCTCATTGGCTGAGGCAGCAGCAAGAGCCATAGGATCTCATTGCTGTCAATCACAGCCATTGAGCCAATGAGGAGAGAGAGGGGCAGGCCCAAGCTACGGCACAGTGTGCGAATAGACAGGCAGAGAAGCGTCTTGAGAATGAGTTTGCTTGGGTGCCCCCATGACAAACTACTTTCTCTGGGGGCACTCGGCAGGAGGGAGGGACCAGGAGCATCGGCGAGGGACCTGAGAAGAGGAGGATCGTGGCTGCTCTGTGCAAAACCATTGCACAAAGCAGGTAAGTATGACATGTTTGTTTAAAAAAAAAAGAAGAAGAAAGCCTTTAATATCAATTTGTATACATTTCAAAACCGTACCTCAGACTTTTTTTGTAGCAACCCCCTCTATTACCCTGCATATAAGAACTGGTAGAGGAAGGGACAGCAAAGCAAAGCAAAGCAAAGTAAAGATATTTGAGGCTTTACTGCATTGCACAATTCTGTCTATCTAAAAAATTGGGTTTGCTTATACAGTAGTATGAGAGAACACAGAAAGCAACTTAATCGGTAAGCTGCTACTCTTTTATTCGAAATTATATTTTGGATAAATAAAGCATTCCAAACACATACAGTACATTTCAACGCTGTCTGCATACACTTACACAGATAAAAGACAGAAGTAATGCAAGCTGTGCAAGTATCTGAATTTGACTTGGTATCAGCCTCTAACAGTTCTTGAACCACATAGCTCTAAGGTGGAAAGGAAGATGTGGGCATAGCCAAGCACTTAACCACTTGACCTCCGGAAGATTTACCCCCCTTCCTGACCATGCGTTACTTTAACTGACAATTGCACGGTTGTGCGACACTGTACCTAAATAAAATGTATGTCCTTTTTTCCAACACATAGAGCTTTATTTTGGTGTTATTAGATCACCTCTGCGGTTTTAATTTTTTTGTGCTATAAACCAACAAAAAAAACGACAATTTAAAAAAAATATATATATATTTTTATATTCTTCTATAAAAGATATCCAATAAAAAAACGAAATAAACAAATGTCTTCATCAATTTAAGCAAATATGTATTCTGCAAAATTTTTGGTAAAAAAAAAAATCCCAATAAGCATATTTTGATTGGTTTGCGCGTAAGTTATCGCGTCTGCAAACTTTGGGATATTTTTTTTTTACTAGTAATGGCAGCGATCAGCGACTTATAGCGGGACTGCAATATTGCGGCGGACAGTCGGGACACTGACACTTTTGACACTTTTTTGGGGACCAGTGATTTTATTAGAGTAATCAGTGCTAGAAATATGCACTGTCACTGTACTTATGACACTGGCTGGGAAGGGGTTAACCCCCTTGGCGGTAAACCCGAGCGTGACTCGGGGTTGGTTTTTTATGGTACGATCGGTATCCCCGAGTCACGCTCGGGGTGGATGTGCAGAGAGCGCAGCGGGGTTCCTTACCTTCTCCAGGCGATCCAGCGATGATCTATCATTGCTGTGATCGCCGCCGAGACCACCACCGCGCCGTCCATCGCTCATCTGACTTCCTGGTTCCGTTCCCATGCACCGCAATGGTGCATGGGAATGGAACTGGGAGGGAAATTCAAAAGTTGCACCAACACAAACACATAAAAAGGTGGTGATACAATGTAATCTGAGAGGATTACACTGTATCACTTTGAAAACTGACACAGTGCCCTTTCATTGCCCCTTGCCATTGTCATTTCTGACATATAAAACCATATAAAACCCTATAAAAAATGGCATCAAAAAAGCGCTGTCCTCCAAATGCGCTTTTGGATCAGATGAGCTACAGCGATAGCGGCAGCGACACGGAGTTGATCGCAGATCAGAGCGACAGTGAATCGTGGGGAGATTTGTCATCTGGATCTGACACTGACACTGATCCAGAAAGTGACGCCGCCGATGATCCCGCACCTGACCTGAGTGATGTGCGCACTTGGTGCCCTATAGACAGCGATGCGGACCAGACAGCGCCCCCGAGGTTCCGATTTACTGGATCTCCTGGGATGAAGGTAGATGTGGAGGCCAACAACCCTCTGGCGTACCTGAAACTCTTTCTATCTGAGGAGGTAATTTTAAAAATTGTGACGGAGACCAATCGCTACCACGATCAGCAATCTGCTACGCTGCGTGGCAGATTTTCCAGATCCAGAAAATGGGAACCGGTCACTGAGGAGGACATCTGGAATTTTCTGGGACTCATCATCCTTCAGGGGGTGGTAGGCAAACCGCTCCAGAAATGGTACTGGACCACCAATAAGATGCTGGCCACTCCATTTTTTGGCACTGTGATGTCCAAATATCGTTTTTCACTAATTATGAAAAACTTACACTTCGCCAACAACGAAGAATTTGACGAGGCCACGCATCCTGCGCCAAAGCTAAAAAAAAAAAAATCTGGGAGGTGTGCCAGATGATTGTCGCCAACTTTCAGCGGACCTATGTGCCAGAAAGGGATGTCAGTGTGGATGAAAGTCTGATGGCCTACAAGGGACGCCTGAGTTGGATCCAATTTATTGCGTCCAAAAGAGCGCGCTTTGGCATCAAATTTTATATGCTCTGTGAATCATCCACCGGGTATATATGGAATGTGGTCATTTACACCGGGAAAGGTACAAAGTTTAATCCGAGGTACAACCACTATGGGATGGCCACATCGTCTGTCCTTTCACTGCTGGACCCATTACTGAACCAGGGATACTGCATGACAATGGACAATTTTTATACGTCGCCGGAACTTTATGAGGTTTTGCTCCTCAATAAAACAGATGGGTATGGGGGCGTGGCTTGCGCGCGCACGTGAATGGACGCCTGAGCTGTGAGCTCCGCAAACCGGACCGGACAACGAGCGAAAATCGGGTGCACTCACCGCTCCAACCGTCACCACGGACACCTCCCCGGCTCCCCCGGGTCCCGCAGACACGATGCCCCGCAAGAGGCCGCAGGATCGCGGCCCAAAGAAGCTGGAGACCTTCTCCTTCCAGCCGCGCCGAAAAATCCAAGATGGCGCCGGCGGAGGTACAGCGAGGCAGATGCTGGACTATACAGATCTCCCCACAGCACAGCCACATGAAATGCACTTACCTCAGCACGCCTTCCCGCCTGACACATCACCTGCTACCCCAGGGATGCAGAGCCCAGCGAAATCCAGGATGAGGATGAACAACCACGAGCAGGCCGCGGTCACAGTGAGTACAGGCCTGCATAATGAATCTGCCATATCAGCCTTACAGTCCTCCATTGCCCAATTTCCAACCACAGGACAACCAGTCCTAGACACTACAATGAAGGACATGTTAATGACCTTGCAGTCCTCCCTCATGACTAATCTGTCATCTCTGATCAACACATTCTCTTTAGAGATGAAACACATGGACAATAGAATGCAGTTCATAGAGAACAAAATGGAGGAGTGCACTGACACAGTAAACGAACTAGTAGATGCTTATGCTGAACAAAAAGAGGACACGTCCTGGATCAAAGCGAAACTCGCGGACCTCGAGGACAGATCCAGGCGCAATAATCTTAAGATCCGTGGGGTCCCAGAGTCAGTCCAACCAAAAGAGTTGCATGCCTATGCCACTGCATTGTTCTCTAACATGCTCCCCGAGCTCACCCCTATTGAACTCACTGTTGACAGGATCCATAGAATCCCTAAACCCCGCCATCTTGAGGCCGATGTCCCAAGGGACGTGCTGCTAAGGGTACATTTCTACCAGGCGAAAGAGCAGATTCTACTGAAAGCAAGGGAAATGTCACCGCTACCAGAGCCCTACGCCAACATTCAGCTGTACGCAGACCTATCGCAGTACACACTCCAAATGAGAAGGCAGCTCAAAACCATCACAAAGGCATTCCACAACCACAAGATAATATACAAATGGCGACATCCAGCAACCATCCTGGTCACACATAACGGCATACCCCACGCCATCTCCACCATGGAAGGGGGCTTGAAGCTCCTGCACGCCTGGGGTATCCTACCAGAAACCTCCCGCAACGCTCCAGAATACAACGGGCAACCTAATCCATTCACCTTTGGAGCTGAAAAAGGGAGACCCAAAACGCAGCACCCAAGACAACAACCACGCTGAGCGACAGTATAGTCCGGTTCGGTCATGCGACCCACCACCTGCTCACCAGACTCTCCCCCATACTTAGTCAGCCGCTCTCACAGAGCAGTTAGTAGCTGACACCTACTGGTCCCCTTAATAAGGGAACACTTCTCAAATTGTTCTACACTGATTGTGCCTTCATTGGTACCTGTTCTCACGTTTGCATTTATCTTGTTTGTTCCTACTTGTCTGTCTCTACTTTGAGTTTACCCACCTGTGCAGGACTCTTCCACCAGTGGAACTGTGCTTCCCTCAATAGCACCAACGGCACAAACTGCTCCCATCGAACCACTGAGGGAACCCACATCTACCACCTTTTTCCACACTCCAGCACGCAGAAAAGATCCGGATACCTGCCCAAGGAGTCGACTCACTTCTCCGGCACCCCCGCCCAGCTTCCTACCCACCACAAGGAACTGTAAGTAAGCTTTGAATTACCGCACTACCTCACACAAGAACATGGGTATTAAAATACTCTCCCTTAATGCCAAGGGTCTAAACCACCCAGCAAAAAGAAATTCTCTGTGGTCATCAGCTCTTACCCACAATTGCGACGTATTATGCGTCCAGGAGACCCACTTTGCCCAGAACGCTGCCCCCAAATGTTCACACAAACAGTTTCCACATGTCTTCCAAGCCCAATACACCAAGAAACAGCGGGGAGTGATGATAGCCATCAGAGACTCGGTCACCTTTCTCCTGCACCAATGTGTAACTGACCCGGAAGGTAGATACATCTTTCTAGACTGTGAAATCAACAAAGTGCACTACACCTTAGTGTCTATCTACGTGCCGAACCAAGGCCAAATGTCGTATCTTAGGAAAAGAATAAAAGCAATACAACAATTCCAAACAGGACACCTGCTCATCTGCGGGGATTTCAATAAGGTACCCAATAACACGTTGGACTCTACCGCTGCTCCACCACGCTGTACTTCATCTTTGGACTCATTTATTTCCTCTCATAACATGTATGATGTGTGGAGGTGTTGTCACGCGAGCGAGAGGGACTTCACGTTCCTGTCGCCCCGTCACAACACCTACTCAAGGATCGACCTGTTTTTAGCCGATAGCTGGATACTGCAAAGGGTTGTAGACGCAGAAATACACACCACCACCTGGTCAGATCATGCCCCCATAAGTCTCACTCTCTCTGACGATACCTCCCACTCCACTCCCTACATATGGAGGGTCAACAACTACCTCCTTAACACCCCCAGCTACTCAAACATCATTAAACAAAAATTAGAAGAATACTTTGAACTCAACCAGGCCTCTGTCTCTGACCCGGTGGTGATGTGGACTGCCCACAAGGCAGTAATCCGAGGGGTCTTTATCCAAATGGGAGCAAGAGCAAAGAAAAATAGAACCAAACAGATAGATGACCTCACTCAGACTCTGACTGCTACGGAAGACCTTAACAAATCCAATCCCTCCCCTGACTTACAGGCAAAAATATTCACCTTACGACACGACCTACGGGCGATTCTCCTCGAAAAACACCAAAAGGCATATAAAATATTTAAAGCACAATCCTACTCTACAGGGAACAAAGCAAGCAAAGCAATGTCCCTCAGAATCAAAGGGCATAGGACCAAAACGAAAATCCCCTACTTACTCCACCCCCTATCAGGTGAAAAACTTCTTAAACCCCAACTGATTGCGAATGCATTTAGTACCTACTATGAGGGCTTATATAACCTTAAAGATGACCCTGCCACCATCCAACCTTCCCCGACCATGATCCGACAGTTCCTGGAGAGTGTAAATCTACCCTCAGTTACTCCTACACAGCTGACCACACTAAATAGCCCCTTCACAACGGAAGAAATCTTTAGAGTAATCAACGAACTCCCATCCTCCAAATCCCCAGGCCCAGATGGGTTCACAGGGGAATACTATCACAAATTCCAACACATCCTAGCCCCCACAATGCAGCACATGTTCAACAGAGCCACTGGAGCGGCCTCGTTCCCAGCAGAAATGCTTGCAGCCACAGTAGTGACCCTACCCAAACCGGGTAAAGACCCCGACTCCCCGAAAAATTTCCGCCCCATTTCCCTACTAAACGTGGACCTAAAAATTTTTGCTAAACTGATTGCCAAAAGACTGGAAAACATTCTCCCCTTGCTCATTTCCCCTGACCAATCAGGATTCACCAAAGGGCGACAGGCATCTGACGCCACTCGGCGGATGATAAACATAATACACCATGTTGAGACTACTGGAACGCCTTCTCTGCTCCTTTCCCTGGATGCAGAGAAGGCGTTCGACAGGGTCCATTGGGGATACGTATCAGCAACGCTGACCAAATTTGGCCTAGTGGGCAGCATCCACGACGCCACTATGGCTCTTTACTCCAACCCCTCAGCACGTGTACTCTCGGCGGATGCCCTCTCTACACCCTTCCAGATCACCAATGGAACGAGACAAGGATGCCCCCTATCACCCCTAATATTTAACCTTGTAATGGAACCCCTAGCAGAAGCTATACGATCAAATAAAAACATTTCAGGAGTAAAAATAGCAGAATTAGAACACAAAATCAGTCTATTTGCGGACGATGTGATCCTTTCAGTCACAGACCCTGAGCGCTCCCTCCCTGAGATCCAGAGGATGCTAGCCTGGTTTAGCGAGGTTTCCTTCTACAAAGCGAATGAAACCAAATCATACATGCTTGACCTAGGAATCGGAAAAACCTCTAAGAACCACATAACCAGCAATGTTCCATATGTATGGGCCAAAGATAGTATTACATATCTGGGGATTCAGCTAACTCCCACCACTAAGGCCTTATTCGCCACCAATTTCCTCCCGATTCGATCCAGATGGCAGGCGGATCTCGCCAGGCTGACATCCTTTGAGCTCTCATGGTCGGGCCGCTTGGCAGCATTTAAAATGCTCTACCTCCCGCAAATACTGTATCTGTTCAGGACACTTCCCATACCCATACCCCGTAAATACTTTACATCATTGCAAACGATACTGTCAAAATGTGTTTGGAAAGACAAAAAAGCTAGGTGTAGTCATGCCAGACTGGTGAAACACCGCTCAGCAGGAGGCATGGGGTATGTCGACTTCAGAGACTACTATTTAGCCTCTGTGTTAACACAAACTAAAGAATGGTTAGCCCCCGGCCCTCCCTCCACACTATGGGGAAAAATAGAAGAAGCTTCGGTCCCGCATCATAGTCTACCAGCCTGGCTATTTGCCACCGCACTGGGGGCGAAACCCCCCCCCCTTATGTCCCCTACCGTCTACGCGACCCTATCGGCCTGGTACCAACTCACACGCTCACTCACGACCCACGACATACAATCCACACTTCCTATCCCAATAGAAACACTACAGATATTTATGGTGTCCACTTCCTACTCTCGCTGGAAAGCACTGGGGATAACCCATATCTCCGATCTGATAACAAGTAACGACATGAAGTCATTCCCAGTCCTTCAAACACAATTCCGCATCCCAGAATCTGACCAGTTCCTCTATCTCCGTACCCGACACTGTCTCCTCTCAGTAGCCACGTGGACTTGCTCTCTCCCTCAAAAAGCGTGGATCTATTACAGATCCCCTTCGGTCCACAAAAAGGGAATCTCAATCTTTTACACTCTGCTCGGCTCCAAAACCACGTTCACCAGCTGCAATGCAATAAGTAAATGGGAAAAAGACCTAGGACAAGAATTTTCCTTGGCACAATGGGAAAAAGCAGGCCAATCCACGTACAAAGCCACGTGCTGTTCCACCCTGTGGGAACTGGCATTCAAACTGACCTACCGCTGGTATATTACCCCTGACAGAATCTCCAAATTCGACCCCACACGTGACAATACCTGTTGGAGGAAATGCGGCCTGAAGGGTGATCTACTACACACACTTTGGGGATGCCCGAAACTAGACCACTATTGGACCTTAGTATTCAAACTCCTCAAGGACGTCACAAAGATGTCTTTGGACAGACAACCGGCCGTGGCGCTCCTTTCACTGAACATAGAACGTGTCCCTACCCCATCAAGGATGATCACAATGCATATCCTCTTGGCAGCACGCCTTAACATCACTAGAAAATGGAAAGATCCAGACCCTCCTACACTCAGTGACGTGGTACACACCACACATACCCATTTTATATATGAAACCACCCTAGCACTCCGCCACGGCAATAAGACACAAAACCTCAAGAAATGGCAACTATGGACTGACTGGGTAGGATCACCAGGACTAAACGAAACACTTTCTTCTCCTCTTTGACTAACCAGACGCAGTGACTGGCCACACAGTAATGGGTATTACTCCTGGTTCCCCCGGGAGGGGGGGGGGGTCCTCACCGGGACACAGTATAGTTCCCGAAAGGGGTGCCCCGGGAGGGGACCCGCCCTACCCTTCAACAGGAACTATGCAAAGATCCTTTAAAGCCTTGTATGTTCATTTAAGATGTTGAAAGTTCGACCCACGAACACAGGGCAGAAGGAAAACCTGCTCTATTTTTGTATGTTAATACATGAATGTTATATCATGTGCTTCCTGACAATGATCACAACGGATAGAGGTACTACGTGTTCTGTAATGGAAAGCTCTTAATGTTCCTCATCCGTAAAGAACATATGTAAAAACTGTATGACACATGCAATGTTGAAATGTATGACAATTCAATTACCAATAAAAATCTATTGAGTTAAAAAAAAAAACAGATGGGTATGGTACCGTTAGGCCAAACTGGCGTGACATGCCATCTACGTTTGGCAAGAAGAAATTAAGAAAAAAGGAGAGATGGTTGCCTTTCAAAAGGGTAAAATTATGGCAATGCGCTGACGAGACAAAAAAGGACGTGTGTCTCATGAGCACCGTGCACAGCACCTCCACTACCATGGTCCGCACAAAATACGGAAAAGATGTGCTGAAACCACAAGTCGTGATCGACTATAACCACACAATGGGAGGTGTCGACCGAGCCGATCAGGCAATGACATTTTACCCGGCGATGCGAAAACAACAAAAGAAATACTACAAAAAGATTTTCAGGCATCTCCTTGAACAATGTCTTTGGAACGCCTATATCCTTTATAAAGCAAACACGAACATACCTCTTGTTCATTCTGACTTTATATGGAAGGTAGCTGAGCAGATCTTTATCAATCACCCGACGCCATCAGTATCTGCTAACAGACCCGGACGACGCTCTGTTGACGTTGGGAATCCAGAACGCCTGACAGGTCGTCATTTTGTAGAATTTGTACCGCCAACCGCACAAAAGTTAGCGCCTACCAGGATGTGCGTCGTTTGCTGCTCCAAGAGGGATGAAAATGGGAAAAAAGTCCGAAAAGAATCAAGGTACTATTGCCCAGATTGCAATGTCGGACTTTGTCTAGTTCCTTGCTTCAAACTTTTTCAAACTATGGATGTGTATTGAATTTCTTTCTTTGACTAATTTCTTTATTTTTCATTGCTTTATTGAATAAAATGTATATTATTGATTAATTATAATTCATGTGTTTGTGTTTCAAATTTATCACATCTGGAATGTCTACTAGAGTCTTGTTTTGGTCAGGTTTAAGTAAGTAATTACTAAGAATTGCAGGCCTATAATACATATCACCAAATTTCCATGAAAAAAATTGTACCGCTTTTGGTATGTAATTCCAGACAGAATCATACCGCCAGGAAGGTTAACATCAGGGGTGATCAAAGGGTTAACTATGTTCCTAGCTAATGATTTACTACTGTGGGGGAGGTGCTGTTACTAGAGGAAGGCATAGATCCATGTTACTGCTTTGCAGAAACACAGGATCCATGCCTTTCTTAATGACAGAATGGCAATATGCCTTGTTTACATAGGCAGATAGCAGTTCTGCCCAACGGGTGCAAGTGATCATCGGTCCACGGTACTCGTGTCCGATACCCAGAAGTGCAGGATCACATATATAAACATGATCCTGCGCAGAGCAGCCTCTCTGTAGCAGTAAAACTGCTATGGGGTGGTGGGAAAGTGATTAATGTACAGGCAAGAGGCATTCTAAAAGAAGGAGAAAGCAGAGTGGCAGAGAGATTTCCCCATCACTGCACTGCTTTACCTTTATTAATTAGCCAAACACAGGGTGAAGATCCATGCCAGCCTGGGTTGAACAAAACTGGCCATCATTCATTTGTAAAAATAAAAAAAAGGACATCTATTGATGAAAAAGAGGAACTGCAGGAAACAACTTTAAAAGTGAATATTGCAACAAATATTGCAAAAAAACAAAAAAAACAAATGCTGCTATTATATTATATCATTTAATGAACTATTCATTTTTTTGTATTATTTTTTTACAGGAGTTCTGCTGTAACTCTTCAACTTAGCCACTAAAATGCTGAAAATAATGTTATTTGCTTTCACATGAATAACAAACCATGAGAGGATGAATCAAAGAAATCAGAAAATAGACCAATGTATCTATGACCTTACTGTCCTAATCCTTCAAGTAAAAAAATAAAAAATAAAAAATATTTTCAATATGAGATTTCTATTTGAAACAATTGATGATGTCTATTATTGTGACAATTCTACGCCATTATAACCAGGGCTATCCTAAGGGCAAAGTCATTTAGATGGTTGCCTTGCGGCTCAGAGCAAGCAAGACCCAAAAACTGCTCATTCCTTTCAAAGATTTTTCAAGCTGAAGGCACTTTGAGTGAAAGTTATAACAGGGTTAATAGCAAATGGCTGGCAAAATGGTTAAAACATCAGCTGATGTAACCACATTAAGCAGCTAAAGAACAATGGATTAAAAAAAAATAGCTATAATAAAACACACGACAGTTAAGTGCCCCAGTATATCAAAAATAGCAGTGCACTAGTAGGATCAAAATGTACAAAAATGTAATATTAGTATATGATGTAGATACTGTAAAGACAAGCTGAGTGTGGCCTAAAAATATTTATATGAATACATCTAAAGAAGCTAGGTGTAGAAAGAAAAATAATAGTAAAAGCATAAAAGATACATCAATAGTAAAGGTCTAAATACAAGATACACAGTATGGTTTGTGGGATAGAAAGATACAACAGAAGCCTGTTAATGATATAGAGTTCAGACACCATGCAATATAACCCACTGGCTGCAACAACTCCTCAAAGTCCTCAAAATAGAAAACACACAAAAATAAAATTAAAAAAGATAATAACATTTCAAACTCCTCAACGGTCATACAAAATTAGGGAAAATAAATTGGGCTAGATTTCTATTGTAATAGTTTATATCTGAGACATTTAACAAAGGGGCCCCCATATCCGCCCCCCCCCCCGCCTTTGTGAATGAGTATGGGGTTCATTGTACCCCTACCTATTCACAAAAAAAGTAGTGTAGTGTTAAAAAATGCAGTAAACAGTTTTTGATTAAAAATCTTCTTTTACTTCTCCGCTTCTTTCTCCATCTTCTCCCGCATCTTCATCCTCAGGTCTTCTCCTTTTCCCGCTCTTCTGTCTTCTTTGCTTAGTGTTCTTCTTCCTCTGCCGCCGCTTCTCCTCCGATGCTGCGTCCAGCTGATCTGTTGGAGCCAATGTCCTGCATTTCTTAAAAAACAGCAGGGGCGTGGCTATCGGATGATGTTTAGTGCTTTTTGTATTTTGTGTTCCATAGGAAACAATGGTAAATGTTCTGTTTGTGCAAATCTGCAAAATTAAAAAAACACTAAAAATGCATAGGTGTGAATCCAGTCTGCTGTCGCGTACACACAACTGTCTTTCATAAAAAATGCAATTTTTTTAAAACGATCGTGTGTAGGCTCCAAAGCATTTTTCTTGACGTGAAAAATGGTAATTTAAAAATTTAGAACATGCTCTATTATTTCTCGTCATTTATCATATCGTAGTTTTTCATGTCGTTAAAAACGGTCATGTGTAGGCTTTAACGACATGAAAAAAATGTGCATGTTTAGAAGCAAGTTATGAGATGGGAGCACTCTATCTGGTAAAACTAGCATTTGTAATGGAGATAGCACATTCGTCATGCTGTAACAGACTGAAAAGCACGAAGACTGAAAAGCGCAAATCATCTCTCACCAAACTTTTACTAACACAAAATCAGCAAAAGCAGCCCAAAGGGTGGAGCCATCCGAATGGAACTTCCCCTTTATAGTGCCGTCGTACATGTTGTAACGTCACCACGCTTTTTTTCCGTGTATGCAAGGCAGACTTGACAAGAATCATGTCGAGAAAAACAACGTTTTTTTTATGACATTAAAAACGGTCGTGTATACACGGCATGAGGCTCCATGCACACTGGCTTAAAAAAGTTGCTTCTACAGGAGTTTTGTGTTCTGTCTGTAGAAGCAGCCCAATATTATCCTATTTCTCCATGCACTTTAGAATGATTACAGCCATATTTTGAGCTCAACGTTTAGAGGCAGGAGTAAAAAACCCTTCTGGTTTCTGATTGGAGCTTACTGGCAGAAAAAAACGTAAAACTCTCCTAAACTCGTCTAAACTTTGTACAAAAGATGCTCTATATGAGCGTATTTTACAGCCAAGAGAACAGATTTTTTTTTTACGTCCAGTGTGCATGGAGGCTAATGCCCTTTACACCAAGTTAATCAGAAAAACCGCCAGGAAATCAGCATTTTCAGAAGGAAATCAGCAAGGCAGTATCCATTTCTTACAGTGTTTAAATGTATTCTGGTATTATACATTTATACAAAGACATATTTTATATACATTTTAGTCTGGTTGTATTAAAACCTCTCTGGGATTCTGGGAATGAGATTTCACATAGTTCAAATACAGCAAATGTATAATGTGCAGATCTGCATTATCTGTGCATTTTAAGCACAAGTAGATATAGTACTTTTCAGAAAAAACAATGAAGCATGTAATATGATTACAGAAATAATAAGACATGACTGACGGCTGGTTTTAGACAAAAGTATCCTGCATGAATAATAGCACATTGAATGTAGATTTTCATTAGCTCCACAAAAGCAATTACATGTTTTAATATTAGAATATTGTGGCATGAGATACAGCCATTGATTTATTGTGCCAATATGATGATATAATAATGTCTAGTTTTACTGTCATACTGTCCTGTTTCAATCAATCATTATCTTACAACTTTGAAATACACATCGCTGATATGCCAGTACAACTAAAAAGAACTGCAGGCACCTTTAACAGTCCAATTCATTAGGTCTGTGGAATAAGCAACGCACATTAACATGCGGGAATCCATAGCAACCAAAAAGGACTTTCGTTGAGGGAAGTCAGAACATTTATGAGAATAATTGTGATAGGTTGTCTAGCCTTTATTTTTTAATAGTTTCTTTAGTCATTCTTTATGATACAACATTTATTAGATCCACCAAGACATTGGAATCTGTTTAAAAAGTAGGACTTTGGTGAAATCTTCTGCTCGTAGGGCCAACAATGAAGTTCTGAAGGCATATAAGAAATTGTCAGGAGGTTTAACTCTGCAGGATCTACCAAAAACTAGACTGGGGGGGGGGGGGGGGGGCTGATCTTTTAATTTATTTGGAAGAAATAATGGTGCATCCAGTCAATCAGCCACAGTCTTTTCACCTCAGCACCTTAAATGGTATTGGCACTACAAAACACAGTATAGCAGGGTGAACATACAGCATAGTCTTGATTCTCAAGCAAGTCTCATCCAACAATATACTTAATACCCTCACCAGATCAATTGTTATTAACATATACTATACCTACTGTATGGATACCTCAGAACTGGTAGACAAGCTATATGAAGTCCTCTATTTACATCTGCCACCATAAACATGGTACATATTACACAGCATGCCCTTTGAACCAGCTAATGAGAGATCCAGGCTGTTTATAGGCAAGTTAAGATAAGACTGTATATACCAGGTCTTTTAAGGTCACAAAAGCTCCAAAACAGAAACAGGTATAACATAACTATTGAGATGCATAAGCTTGTGTAGCACCCTCCTTGTTACGGTATAGGGTGTCAGGCAAATTTAGCTTGGCTCCTCTGTAGCCAGTGGAGCAGGGGATAATTATTTTAGCCTGCTCATGGCTTCACAGGCTGTTGGTCATATTATTTCCCCCTGTATTCTAGAAGGTTCAGGCAGGAGAGTCTGAATACTCATGGGGATCCAGCCAATTCCTTTGGGAGGTGTTGCCAGTAGGTGGCTGGAGAGCTCATAAACATTCTGAAGACTGGAGTAGGAGTTTAGTTGGTACTGGGTCAAGTCCGGAAGGGGGAACCCCTTTGCCTAAGGGGCCTCATGCTCATAGGGGGTTGGTTGGAATGCAGTTGAGTGTTCATTGAGGTGCTAGCTGTAGCATAGGTGGGGGGCCACCTTCAAAGGTTCTAGTCTAGGATTTTGGTCTGGAGAGCTCACTAAAGAGTGCCTGATGGACAATGGGGGATGGTGACCAGCTGTCCTGTAGTATTGTGACCTTTATGCCTCCCTCACTGAAGAGAGACTGGGGGATATCGAAAGAATACAGCTGGTGATCCTGAGCTCAAGTGACTGTGTGCTGGTTCTCTATTTCTTTGGAGGGCTCTTTTAACTGTTCAGTCTGCAGTGGCCCTTTGGAGAACTTGACTTCAGCTGCCTTTCCTGCCCTGAGTTACAAAGACTGTAAACTAGTAGAAGAGGTGTCCTCAGATTATTCAGTGTCCTTGAGGTATCATATGCCCCCACACCCCATCCAAGATTAATCTGCAATACAAAAAAACATAAAAGACATGCCCTAGATTGTTTCATTGAGCCATATAAAGAGGGAAAGAGAATGTGGTGTGCCTGGCTGCCTCTGTACCAGAAGTGGGGAATGAGCCATTCAATCTATAGCGACTCTCTTGGGGATGTGCAACATGTGAAAATATATAATAAACAAATCAGATAAAGATACCTTGCCTCATTACCACCCAATATTACACGGAAATGACTTTGTTGAAAGGACAAAGCCAGTGTATTGATATTCGACACAAGAAGGCAAACAACAAATAGCCTCAAAAAGATAACAATTGTACCAGTCACGGTTGAGCTGTGAAAACCTAATCAGCATAGTGTAGCAGAATGGCCTTTCCTAACCATAGGTTGAAGACACTCATCTGACTATGCACCCACTGAAGGCATTCCTTACATACAATTTGACCTCAGGAAATGCAGTTACAGCTAATATCAGTTGGGAAAAGTACAGTATATTCTGGCCAAGTGGCCAAGTAGGGGCCATTTCAGGACAGTGTAACCATCCTTTGGACCTGTATAACTAGCCCTATATCTGCCTCACCCCTCTCAGGTGAGGATATCCAAGTAACTTAAATTATTATGTTAAAGCATATTCAGTAAAATACCCACTAAGGTTTATATCAGTCAAGAGTACCAACTCTTGACTGATGGCTCAAGGGTCCATTTATTAGGTCAATGTTAAAACAACAGGTAGGGGTAGGACACCTAAAATTATATTTCATTAAAAGGGGAGAATTAGAAATGTGAAAGAACATGTATTGGAAATGTGCTCCAATGCTCTCAAAGACCTGCTGCCTAGCCAAGAGGGGATGAGTAACACTATGACTTGCATGGTGTCACTGATACATGGCAGGTAGTTTCCAATGCTGATTGCTCAGACATAATTCAAACATGGTGCTATGCATATATCAAAGTACATGTGTCATATGGCTGTTCAACCTTCATAGAGTAATTCTGGGGTGAACTTCCACTTTAACTGCCGTTGAAAACAAAAGGGTCACCAACCTAACTCTCAGGGGTTCCTGAGATTTCATATTGGCTGCACACAGACTCAAATTGTTTAGAACTATGGTTACCAACCTCTGTCCTTACGTATCCCCAGCAGGTCATGTTTTCAGGATTTCCTTCACTTTGCACAGGTACTGTATATCAATTTCAATGGCTTGGTATTTATGAGATCTTATGAGATGATGAGATTTTGTCTAAGGGAAATTCCCATAACATTGCCCGTTGGGGGGTACATGAGGACTGAGGTTGGGAATCACTACTTTAGAAGGTAACCTAGTTCCAATATACAGTATACACTTCAAATGAGTATTTGCCTGGGGTGCGACTTTAAATTAATTTCTCTATTAAAAATGAAATTTTTCATTTTGTATGGCAAAGCTGATGTAAACAGTTTTCTTTTGTTATCATATTTCAGGAATGCACAAACATCCAAACATCTGAGCTCATCACATATGAGAGATACCATCTTTGAAACCTGGAGATAACTAAAGTAAAAAAAAAAAAAAAAAGCAATTTTACTTTCATCAGCAGCGACTTTCTATGATCAAAGTGTTGCCACATTCGTATTGATGGGCCAGTATAACATAAGATACTAGGTACAAAATGAGTTTTCACTTGTGTTTAACCTTTTGTTCCATCTCAAAGTGCTTGATTTTCTCAAAACACTGACACCATGCATTGAAAGTTGACACCGTTTGAATACATAAATAAAAAAAAGATTCTGTTCCTTAACATCTGGTGATGATAAGAAATTTATTTTGCGTGTTTATTCTTGCAAAAAACTTCTTCAAAAAGGAAAAGGACACTGAGGCAATAGATTCATTAGTAAATGAAACATTAAACCACAATTCATTGTTTAACAATTTCAGATGCTGATGTTAAGACTTTCCTATTTTTTGTACATTGCTTCTTCTGATCTCTATGTCTGTCTTCCCTCCCCTTTCATCCACTTCCCTGATCGTTGGTCCCAAATTCCATTTTAGGGTGACTACTTGGCTTGCAATGTATTATGAAGCCCCGCCATAGATACCATTTCCTGCATGCTCATAGAATACATGCAGACGTTACCTGCGCTGGACATGCACATGCAGTTCACAGAAATAAACACATGCACAAAGGCACAAGTATTGATGAGACATGTGGTCCCAAGGAGGGTAATCAGCAGACGGAGGAGCACGGAGGAGGCTGGAGTCAGTGGTAGTAAGAAGAAGAAAATGTGAGTGTTTAGTGACATCATTGTAATCAGTTATACAGACATCCGGAAGTGAAAATGGTTGAGTGTAAATAATAAATTTTATTATAGGGCAGGAGCAGCCACTAGTAAGTGGGATTTATACCAAAAGGAGGGGTACTGCCTGAAGTTTTGCTGTGAAGTTGAAGGCACTGTGAACTTTTTCTTATAGTGCCTAAGATATCTACCACATAAGCAGAGAAAGCCTCAAGCCTTCAGCATTCACACAGTGTTGACGTGCATTGTGTTAAGGCAGCCCATTAAAGTTAATAGGCTGCCAATACACCAGAACACACCAAAAAAATTACATGCACCAGATTTTTTGGACCGCTGCCTGTCAGAATGCATGGTATTGCATTACTGTACATTGTGGTGCACTGTAAGGCCCCGTACACACGATAGAATTTATCCGCGGATACGGTCCGCCGGACCGTATCCGCGGATAAATCCTCTGCGGATTTAAATCCGATGGAGTGTACACACCATCGGATTGAAATCCGCGCCGAATCCCCATCGCGGTGACGTGTCGCGCCGTCGCCGCGATGATGACGCGGCGACGTGCGCGACGCTGTCATATAAGGATATCCACGCATGCGTCGAATCATTACGACGCATGCAAGGAATGGTTTCGGACGGATCGATCCGGTGAGTCTGTACAGACCACCGGATCGATCCGCGGGAGCCAATTCAAGCGCATAGATTTGTAGACATGTCTACAAATTTTTATCTGCTGGAATTGGGAAATTTCCGCGGATAAATATCCGCAGGAATGTACACACCATAGAATCTATCCGCTGAAACCGATCCGCTGAGATTTTTCAGTGGATGGATTCTATCGTGTGTACGGGGCCTCAGTGCATTGCATTGGGATGTCAGTGACAATGAATGACCACTGAACCATATAAAATATTATATAAAATACTGAAACAAAAAGTGAGGGGGAATTTATGTAAGAGGGACACATAATGGCAATAAAAAAACTTGTTGTTATTCTAACTTATCCCCACACTATGCCCAAAAAAATAATAATGGCTATAGATGCACATTAAGGTTGGTATTGTAGGGACCCTGCCTTAAGCAGGAGTGTCCCTATTCTAGATTTAGGGATACAGCTGTGCCGTTGTCATCCTGAGCTCGGAATTGTTATGCCGCATACACACCATCACTTTATGTGATGAAAAAAAACGACACTTTCTGTGAAGTAAAAAATTACGTTTTTGAAACTTCAATTTTC